>NC_142420.1:1571000-1917000 GCF_059516105.1 Syngnathus floridae
TCAAGGGAAACGCACACTTGTCGTGGCCCAATTTTGATTGTTTTTTTCTTCATCTTCAGCTCTGGGTTCTCTGACTGGAGACTTTACCGGCCAGTACTACGCCTTGAAGAACATGTCGGAGGCGGAGCAGCAGCAGCTGATCGATGACCATTTCCTGTTTGACAAGCCCGTGTCTCCTCTGCTGCTGGCCTCCAGGATGGCCCGCGACTGGCCCGACGGCAGAGGCATCTGGTGAGGAACCGCCGGCGAAAAGTCTCATCCCACAAGTTTCTGTGAAGTTAAGTTTCTCGCTCGTGTTCCGAAGGCACAACGAGGGCAAGACCTTCTTGGTGTGGGTGAACGAGGAGGACCATCTGCGCGTCATCTCCATGCAGAAAGGAGGCAACATCAAGGAAGTGTTCACCCGCTTCTGCACCGGACTGGCTGAGGTGCGCCGACCGGAGGTTTTTGTGGCCGGTGCTTAGCGACTCAACTTTTTGCTCCCTGCCTGTGATAGATCGAGGCCAGGTTCAAAGAGAAAGGCCGAGTCTTCATGTGGAACGAGCACTTGGGCTACATCCTGACCTGCCCCTCCAACCTGGGCACGGGCCTGCGCGCCGGCGTACACGTCAAGCTGCCAAACTTGGGCAAGCACGCCGAATTCGAGGAGATCCTCAAAAGGCTGCGTCTCCAGAAACGCGGAACCGGTACCTGCAAATTTGATCTTTGGTCCACTTCTGCCGAGTACTCAATGCGGTTTGTCAATCAGGTGGCGTGGACACCGACGCCGTGGACGGGGTCTTTGACATCTCCAACTCGGACAGACTGGGATTCTCCGAGGTGGAGCTTGTGCAGATGGTGGTGGATGGTGTCAAGCTGCTGGTGGAAATGGAGAAGATCTTGGAGAAGGGGGAGGCCATTGACGAGATGATACCCAACCAGAAGTAGAAAACCATTTCAATTTTTTTCTGTCCCCCATTTGTTAAAACTAATATCATGAATGCAGTTTCTGCTATTGTGTAAGGCTGTGTGATAGACTTGAAATAAAATGCTCAAAACGTTAACACGTCTCTTATGTGATTACAACTCGTTCGAACAACTTAAAGGAAGGCAAACATGTAAGAAATGTATTTGGGTTTGTAAAATAAACAAATTTACCAAAGCTGTATTTTTTTTCATGATTATAAGAAAAATAGGGATCTGAAATGAAACGATTTGTAGCGGAACCTTTATTCTGTTGCCTTTTCTACCCGGCGGGACATTCTGTGCGGACACGATCGCACTTCCGCTCCCCATGATACCGGAGAGAAGTTCTGACAGCTGAGGTTCCACTCGGGTCATTCCCAGCCCCAGTCCCTTCCTCAAAATCACCCTTTATCATCATTTGCATTCGCGATCGCCTCAATTAATTGCCGAGTGGCGTTTGGGCGAGTGAGTGAGCGGGGGGCGTCTGATGATGCTGTAGAGGGGCTGCTAGCTTCGATTTTACAGGTAAACAACGTCGGGATAACGCAAGCTAACATTGCCGGTCAGCTGGATAGTTTTGAAAACAACTTCAAAACAATCATCTGAACAAGTCAAAGTAGGCGGTTTTGTATTCGCATCTTTTGCTTTCAGTGGGGAGACATTATTAAGTGTGACACGATCATGAGCAGGGGAAATTCTCTTTGCTAGTTACTACATAGCTATTACTTATGAAGTGACAACTGTCAGGCACATTACATTCTTTTCCTCAATGAAATTTCCCAATAACATGAACCCGTTCCAAAACCTGGTACGTGTCAGTAGAAAGACTTTAGAACGAGAAAATTGATCATCAGAAGTGATCTATAATGGATTTGGGAAATGTACAGGGAAGTGGATTAAAGTGAATGGGTTAAAACATTGTAACGATGCACATCCAGTTTATTCAATTAACTTGTTAAAATCTCCAACGCAGTCATCATATCCAGCGGTGATTATGCAATATTAAGTGCAACGCTGCCCTGAGGGCAACCGCAGGTGACCTGGGTTTCAGAGACCCTGATTCAAAGGATTCAAACCGATGATGTGGTGTGTGTCATTCACACTGTGACAGGCGTTTGAGCGGCGGGGCAGGGGGCGGGGCGGGGCGGAGCACAGCAGCGCCTGCAGTAGCCATGCTGACCCTGACCAGCAAGCTGAGGAGGAATGACGGCGGGCAGACGAGCCAGGCCGGCGGAGTCTCGGACGCCACCCTCAGGGTCTCCATCAGGGACCGTCTCCTTACCAAAGGTTTGCATTTTCTCATCCAGGCAAGTTCACAAAGCTCACTTTGGCTGTGCTAACTGTGACTGTCGACCCTCCACAGAAGTTGCCGAACTTGAAGCCAATCTTCCTAGTAAGTTCGGATGTTATTTTTACTATTTGAATACTTTCATGTAGGTAACATGTCTTCAGAGTTGCTGAAGTGGTCAGTCTTGGTTATGTTCCGTCAATGTGGCTTTGGGGGGCCCAATTTATCATCGGCGCTGGTGGGATGCGAATTTCGAAACTCCTCGTCCTCTTAAAATGGTTCACGTGAGGGGAAAATGGCTGGTGACATTTTGTGCTATTTGGAGATTGGTGTTGTAGTGGTGACTTAAATCTTTCATGGCTCATAGCGTCGTCTCAACAAACTAGGCAGAGTTATATAGTGAAGGTCGTTGAACAGCAGGGGGTAGTATGGAGCTGCTTTCAAACTCAGCCATGTTTGCATAGGGACACTCAGCCACTTGTGTTTGGCAAAATGATTTTGGTGTCTAAATGCACACCCGTATGCATTCAATTGTTTCCCTCTTCCAGGTACATGCAAAGCCAATTTCCCAGATGAGGACAAGTTGCACCATTTTCAGCTGGCCGTGTCTCCGGGTAAGCGGAGAGCCCCGTCGACTCATCGGTGCGATCAATTGACATTTGACCGTACCTGGCTGCCGTATATCCCCCACCCTCTCTTGCAAATTGCGTCTTGAGCATTGTAAGATTTTCCACAAAGTGGTGCGCACGCACACATGGCCTATCTGTGAGTCATCGGTCTCCCTGTCGTCCCAATCGTTGGGGTCCTTCCAGCTAAGTTTCACAAAGGCCTCAGTAAGCAAAAATCCATGGCGAAAAGCAAAGATCGGCAATTATAGCAAAGGTCCGCTGTCATTTTTCTTAAGTGAATCCGATAGTTGGGGTTCCCAGAGGAAGACTTGCTCACTTATTCAAAGCTACGGCATCATATTATTTTTTAGATTTATGATACAAAGCCCCCACCACTGTAGCAAATCAAAGTAAAAATGATTGTGTTTTCCAACATTAACTGCGAATATGTCAGGCCCAAAATAGTCTCTGAGGAAAATTGCACTCGCAACATAACGAATGAGGACACCTTGGAAAAAGGACTATTTGCGAATTCCTCAATTAATTGCTCGTTGAGCGTCGCACTCGCTGGTGCTCGGCAGCCGTGACAAAAGAATGCCGGAGTCAGCACAAAAAAAACATTTGGGTAATGTCATCCTCACTTGAGGCTGCCTTGCTCGTGTGAGTGGTTCTTTTATTTTTTTTTTCCAGTTGTTTTTAATTAACTTGGAAGCGGGTTTCACGCACGCATAAGTGAACCTGTTTCAGTCATTGTCTCACTTATTTCAAACAAAAGGATGACTGAACATATTTTCAGTGGCACAATGAACACTAATACAAAATTCCTCCTATGTTCAAAAGCAACTCCGTGTGCATTTTCTTTTTTTTTTTCTAAACCTAATAAGATTTTCAAGCGTTTGCCTCGCGTGCATATCATCAAAGTGAAATGAAAGTAATTCCAAGAAGTCAGCCAAACACAGCACAGCACAGCGCCTGCCGCCTGGACCTGTCGGGAGTTTGTGCTTCATTGTTGTTTCATACACACAAAGAGACATAAAAGATTCAAAGCTCCTCCAGGCAAGTCTCATCGTTTGCGCTGACTGGCTCTGTCGACCGTGCCGCTAAAAACTCAGAAGCCCGCTCGAGTCCTAAAACTTGGAGTTTTATTCAAATGAATTTAACGGCAAGATTAACATAACCGTTGAGGTAAATGTCACAATGCATATTTTCCTGCCATGCTGGCAATTTCAGCTCCATTCATTTGTGCCTCTGCTTGCAGATGAAGGCTACTACCAAAGTGGCAGGTTTCAGTTTGAAATAAATGTGCCCGAAGCCTACAACATGGTGGTGAGTGCGCCCGTCGTCAAATCCACTCATCTTGCCCGAAGCGTGCGCGCTAAATATATAGATTGGATTGCCACATCGGCAGCAATATGAGCAAGCCACAAAGTGAAAAGGAGAACAACAAAATGAATTCTCACGTACGCCGGATGAAAAGATTCCCACATGAAGCGAAATGTGAAAGCAGACCGAGGCAACGCTTGAGATTTAATGAGCGCTCTGTTTGCTCTCACAGCCTCCAAAGGTGAGATGTCTGACCAGAATATGGCATCCGAACATCACTGAGAACGGAGAGATCTGCCTAAGGTAGGAAATGTAACGTTGAAGACATTGCTCAAAGCACAGCACATAAACGGCGGCGGCGTCTTGTCTATCTGTCTGTCTTGTCTGTCTGTCTTCAGCCTTCTGCGTGAGCATTCGATTGACGGCACAGGGTGGGCCCCCACCAGAACCTTAAAGGTAAACAAACTCATCATGCAGAAGCCAAAAATTGGAGGGATTAATTTTGAACGCAATCTTTTTTTTTTTCCCCCTAGGACGTGGTTTGGGGATTGAATTCCTTGTTCACTGTAAGTTTTTTTTTGCTGTATGCCATCTGAGAAATATTAGCCACTTCAAAAACTTCTAGTGTTTCATTACTATTGGAGGCTCTCGGCCCGTTCAATGTATTTTTTCTCTCTCTCGTCCGCCTCAGGACTTGTTGAATTTTGACGACCCGTTAAACATCGACGCAGCGGAACATCATTTGAGAGACAAGGTGGGTTTGTGCTGCCGACAAAACATGTCCTCCATTCACCAGCCGCTTTGTTTCCTTTTCGAGCTTAACGTTGACGGCGTGATCTTCCGAAATAAACGCCCGGCCCGGGGTGGCGCTTCTCGAGCGAGCGTCTCGGCCGGCCGCTGTTGCGGTGAGACGTAGGCGGGGCGTGTGCACAGCTGGTGTTTTGCAAAGGCTCTTGGCCCCGCAACGGGTGCGAGCGAGCGAGCGAGGCAGGTACAGCAACAATTTGCAAGTCAAAGCAGCACTCAACGGCACCTCGGGAAATTCAATAGCGGAATCCAATGCGTGACTTTTTCCCTTTTTAGCCGGATGGATGTTTGCAGGAAGTGCACTTTGCTATTCATGAACTCGCCTGCTGGCCTTTTTTTTTTTCTTTGGAACTTTTCTGCAGGTACTTTGCTGAAAAACTCGCATTTGCACTCTCGCTCACATGCCACAGATGGATAAAGAAACGGGAAAGCGGAGATCGGTGTCGGGGAACTATGTTCATTCGAAGCTCGAAGAGGAGCAAATCATGTTGTCGATTGTTCTCGAAGGCAGGACGGGACCTTGCGGAGGCTTGCTGACTCGCGGGACCGCGCAGCTCATGCATAGCAAATTCTTAATCGCCTATCGACTCTCGAGCGGCTCGGCCTCGTCAGTCGATAGTCCGTCACTGCATTGACTTTCGTGATGCCCCGAAGCAAAACACTTTGCGTGGCTCTGCCGCTAGTCACCAGAACTTACACACTCGGGATTTGCGCACGAGTTGGCAAGAAATAAAAAAAGGAAAAGCGAGCACAATGTGAAAACATGATTCTGTTTTTCACAGCCTCTGTTTACACCCTGCCTTGTCATTTTCACACGCTGAGTTCCCTGATTTGTTTCTCAAGGCGTTTGAGTCGTCACCGGGCTTTGGTGTGCTGTTCTTGATTTTCAACTTTGTTGCCGTTTTTGGAGAAACACTTCCTGCCCAAAGGCGGCGAAAACTCCCCGCTCAGATAATTAAGATAAGCGAGTGACTGGGGTATTGCCCAAAAGTTTTTCATAGACTTCAGTGTTTCTTCAAGCTAATGAATGGCCAAGTGAAGCTGGAAAGTTGTTTTTTCTTCTCCCATCCCCAAGTGGCTAACTAATGATCAGCGGGGGCTCTTTTTTTAATTGACTTATCTTGGATCCTTTTTCAGCATGGTCGGCTGGCTACCAGGTGAAAGGCAAACGGGAAGTTTCATTTTGAAAATGAGCTCTGGGAGAGGAGAAAACACCCGCTTGGAGCGAGCTTGGCTCCTCTCCATCGTGTCCAAGAGCCAAAAGCAATTGGATTTTCACGAGATGTCCTCTGGCTGGGGACATCACAACTCACACAATTAAGTTGTCACTGGCAGCTTTCCAGCACATTGTGCGAGCGGGTCTCGTCCGCAATCCACCAGTTACGATGTCCCACTTATGGTCCTTTCTACAGATGACTTTGTGGAGCTGTCAATCAACGCTGAGCATTACTAGAATGCGATGCGGTTGCTTTGACTTTAGAATTAGCGCTTGAGGTGAATGTTTGCATTTCACAGCAGCATTGTGGGAGAGCGTAGGGACGTGATTTAACCCTGATAAATGGCTTACAAGTTCATTAAGCTCGCTGCTAACAATGAGGTCGCTCGATGAAGTCACGCGCTAACAGCTCGCTTGAAAAGTAACACGTTTTGCTGTCAGTCTTCTGAAGTAAGAGATGAAGGAAGGAATGATGATGAACAGTTTGTGTGTTGAGCTCCCCCTGCTGGTTAACGACATATTGCGCATTTGTCTGCTTTCAGGAGGATTTTCGCAACAAAGTTCAAGATTACATTAAGCACTACGCCAGATGATAGCCGAGGCATCGGGCCGCAGCGAGTCTGCTCGCGCTACTCGCTCCACCTTTGCCTCAGCTTTTCTCAACACTGAATGGGCAGCGTCAGCAGCCGGCCGGCCAGTCGTCTCCAACGTCTCGCCGCGTTCACCTTCATCGCAATAAACCTCCACGCAAACCATTACGGGAAACACATCATTTGAGCAAGGACACAAAGCTTTATGCTTTCATTATTCTTCGGGAGGTGACGGCGACGCGCCGGCCCCACGCCGCTGCTAGCTCGACGCCGAGACAGCCAACACGGCGCGAGCGAGAGGCCGCCCGCCGCTCTTCAAGTCTGTCTTTTTCTGTTTGTTTTTGCTTCGAGTAATGAATCAAGAGGTTTATCATGTATGCGCGTGCTCAGTTCCAGTGCCTGCAGTGTTTGTGTTGGCAGAAAGAAAAAAACAAAAATGCATGCGAGTTGACATGTCACGGAAAGACATTTACACGTTTGCAGACACCTTCCGTGCTACACGCTAGCAAGCCAGACAGCGTTTGAATGATCAGCAACGTAGCGTCCTCAGCTCTTGTCCTGCACACACACACACACACAAACACATTTCGATCTGCTTTTTTTTTCTCGTCGTTGACGTCTATGTGCAAAATGGGAGACTTTTCACATCTAGTCATTGCTATTTTCACATTTCCCCCTATGAGTCTCACAAACTGCGAAAATGTATCACTGAGGAGAGGATAAAACACGAGTACTGAAGTCAGTGTTTAAAATGACTTGGGCAGTCGTGCTCCAAGGGCAACAATAAATGACCTGCAAGTGTTTTCCTCCAAATCTTCTCTGTCATTATGACGACACATTCTAATTTAGGTACAAATTTGGGTACAAATTTGGGTTATGCTTGGAATCTTCCGAGCCATCGAGTGACTAACGTGACTTTTGGTGATCCACACAGCAAATGAACACGATACCAATGCACAGATAGTCCTAAAAGATGCACTTGCTTGTTTGATTTCACACTTAATTATAGTGGCTGGTATTCCAGAGACCCATTAGGCTGTCTAGAAGCTATTAAAAAGTCACATTTTCATCATGTGTCCCATTTAAGATGGAACATTAATAAGGCATATGGTACGTTCCAAGAAAAATAAGACAGAATGAGCTCTGTCATTATTGTGGTCTGGATTGGAGCCCTTCTGCTAATGTGGTCAGTCACATATGTGAGCGTCAGGCCGGCTGTCAGGGAATTCGCCGGTGTCAGAGATCCAATCATAGCCAACATTTGGCCCGTGACAGTGAAGGCTGGCAGCCAGAGCACAGAACGAGACTAACGAGAGCGCCATCACTTTTTTTTTTAAGCACTACCACCTTCTGCCTTTGCCTTATTACATGAAATAAAAAAAAAAATGCCCTTCAGCCAAAATCCATTCTCCACTCGGGAAGCAGCTTTTCAAACTTTTGCTTGTTTTTGCCTGTGAAGAATTAATGAGGGGTCGAGCCGAAAGCTCCAAAGGACTTGTGAGGACAGCAAACCGGCCAAAGCCATCAAGGACCTGATTAATGGGCTGCAACGAGGCCTCATTTGTTACCCAAACGGTTGCAAGCAGCCAATAGTGCTTCAAACCCACAAGAGGAGCTCAGACAACACGCGTTCAGAAGAGGACACCTCCATTCGTATAGCGTCATCACAGAATGGGCAGATTAGTGGCTTGTTGAATGGCACCAATGGTTTTGGGATCCAGCCTTGTTGCCATAGTAACCTCTCCAAACTACTGTACCGGTGTTCCTTTTTCTCACGAGTCTCATGGAGGCATCTGGCTGGAGTTTCTAATGAGGGTCAGCGGATGGACGGTCGCTTGTGAAATTCCTGCCGATGCGGATCTCGCAGCAGCAGAAAGGCCGACCTTATTAGTCATGTCAGGCATCCCCGAGGCCAGACAGTCAGATATGAATCACATGTCAGACTCGTCTTTACTTCTTTACGAACACACGTACTTTGTGCTCGTGTTGTCTTGGGAATTTTTTTCTTCTTCTTCTTTTTTGCGTTTGTTGTAGTGACCCGGTGGGCGTCGAGCGCTCGCCTGGCGCCTTGCTCCGTCCGTCTCATTGCCAGGCCTCATTTTTCTGCGCGCAAACTTGCTTTCATCTGACACGGTGACGCATTGTTGTTTCCAGCCTGCATCCAATTGCGCCAAACAAGGCCGATGATTTACACAGTGCTGGCTAACAATGACCTAGCTGTGTGTTTTGTAACATATAAGTTGCTATATTACAAGTGGCAGCTCCTTGAACTGCAACAAAACTCAAGCAGTGAAGCCTCACTAATGCAAAAATAGCCAAATAATGGACATATAATCGGCTAGATTAGTTTTAATACATTCTCAAACTCACTGTACATTAAAAGCCTAATAGTTAACTGTGACCATTTGCCAGGTTTTTGCATTATTTCATAAATATTAATTAAAATGTACTGAAAAGTCAGAATGCAAAGTCTAACCTTAACCGTGGCAATTTGAGCATTGCAGCACAAGAAAGGAAAATGTTGTTTATCAGCGTGCGTGCACTTGCAATTAAAGCCGGGCTTGCTGTTTGGGCACACGTACAGTATGTCCGCTTAGTAAGTGGCTCTCCATTTGCTTTGTTGTGCTTGAAAGGCTGGCTGCCCACGCCGGCGCTGCGGCCGTGGGCGGCTTCTGCCTCTCGTTTCGTTGTGTTAGCTTGGCAGCCGGCAAAACACAAAAGACACGGCGTCAGACGTCAGGCCTACTGCAAGGCAAACATCAACAAAGACATCATTCATCGCGTTGCGTTTTGCTAATTTAGCACAACTCAAGCGATTGTCAACCGACATGCAAGCGGCGAGGAACAAAAGTCGTGTTTTCAGGCTAACACGTTGCTTGGCAAGGTGAGAGACCATGCAATTAGCGAGGTGGAGACAGAACCGCGCCTCCTGTTGCACAACAGGAGTATGTCATCTTGGTGATGAAGTGCTGCCTCCACCAGGGAAAATGCTGCCTTCATGGGAGCCCGCATTCATCCCAACTCCATCTACTCTGACTCCACTTCTTCAGATGTTTGCCTCTTTGTTTTTTCAGTTGCACAGGAAAAGACACAATTATATGACTCGACGCCTTGCGGGTAGACAATGAACCCCCCCCCCCCCTCCATGAATGACATGAGGCCCCCGGATTGGTTGCGTAATCCAGCCTGGAGACGCATTTGTTGTTTCAGGTTCCAAACTTTGAATTGGTGAATCTAAAGTCAAAATGTGACAACTTGCTGAGTCAGCGCTGGCTCAGCCAACTTGTCATTGTGGATATGAAAAAGTATCTTCATTTTTGCTTGAATCCAAATCCAAAACAAGCCTTCATCAATCCATTTCTGATATACATATCTGCAGCAATGGCAACATGATTGACACCCATGGTAGTTGCATTTTTAAAAAAATGCCCTTATTTTAGTTTTGTTATCGTGTTCAGACCTCATCTTGCAGAAGCTACACTGGGGAAATTGCAAACGAGACGGAAATCCGCGAGGGATGCCTGAGAATGGGAGAACGCACACACACACACGGAAACTAACATGCACCCACACACACATTTCAAACATCTGTGAATGACATTATGATGTCCAATGGGATTAAGGGCAAGGAAAACCATGTCTGCTGTCACGTCTTGCTCCTTGCACTATTTAATAGATATTGCCAACTATATATTTGATGAATTTGTCTTTAGAGACCACCACAGCAATGAAATTAAATTAAAGAACTCAACATGATGGAAGTAGTGAGCCACCTTTTATATTAGGTACTCACGAAGGCTGCCGATACCAACCGCGGATACTCTATCGATCTCCACAGAGATGGTTGCTTCGATGGTTGCAGCGGGGACATTCCCCGCTGCATCCATCGAGGCTTCCGCTCGGGATTCCATTTTGATGCCGTCCCGCCCTTATGTAGCAACGTGCTATCTTTGTCCACAATCCCTTAGCAATGACATCATTGGTCAGCACAGGTACTCTTTTGGCAACGATGTTAAATAGCTTTTAAAAAGCATTTGAGCTTTACTGAGGTTGCCATGGTGACCCACCAGCGATGTTTAGAAGCAGCTACAGGACACCGGAAGACCTCAGTAAAGATCTCGGACTTGGCGGCAACACCAAGAGCGAAGTCAGGTATGACTTATGTAAAAAAATAATAATAATAAAATTGGACATGCGGGGTCACGGAATTGTTACAAAACAAACGCGGGTTTGTGCAAGTGTGCGATTTATGACATTTGGCTTCTCTTGCCTGCCAAACAAAACAGGAAAAAAAACGATAGCGCGAGTGCCCACGCTCGCATCCGTACAGAAAACGCTTCTCTTACAAGGTCAAGCCGTCACACCGTGCGTGACGCAGCGGCAGGAAGCTTGCAAAAAAGGACACTTTGCAGCACCAATCATTATTTTCGTTGCTTTTTGGGTAAATCATTCAAGACGGAACTGCAGATATACCATTTGAACAGAAAGCAATAAACACTTTCAAAATAAACCCCATAACATTCAGTCCTGACGCACATCAAGTCACTTTATTAAAGGCTTTCTTTCTGGTCTTTTGGTACATTGGAATCATTAGAAGACAAACATTTTTTTTTTTCCATTGCAAATGCCTCCTTCGCTTCTCCGAGAGGTTTTGGCACAAAATACAAAGTGGGAGCGTGTCATGAAGGAGTGTGTGTGGTTTTTTTTTTTCTTCAGAGAAGCAGGTTAGAGCTCAAGCTCCCTTAAGAGGAAAGAAAGCATTCAAAAATATCAATGAGGAAGGCGTTCACACCGCACACTCAGATCAGAAATCAATCCCGTGCTCAGGTCTGCCATCCAAAAGCTTCGCTTGAGGCATCGGCAGCGCTTAGCAGAACTTGATCTTCCTTTGGAGCTTTCTACTTTGAATTCTTCAGACATTTCACAAATTCACTTGGACAAGTAACGAAGAGGAGGACGACTCTCCAAGTAGTACAAACAAACAGAACGGGAAAATGTTTTGCGATTCATCGACAAAAATATCTGGAGATGGGGTCATTTTAAAACTGAGCTAGCTCACTACAGTAGACAACATACGAGCATATCTCCAAGGAATCTCCGCCGCCAAACTTCAGATCTATTGCAGTACCAAGACTGACATGTGAGAGGCACTATGGACACGGCATCCAGACGGCTGCAGTAGAAGAAATAAAAGCTGGCGAGTGGAGAACTCTTCTTTATTGGACTGACTTTATGGTTGAGAAATTAGTAATTTAGGAAATCATCACAATTTTGTGCACTTTTGTTTGGTGGTGGGAGATTCTTCTCATGTAAAATATGCCTTGGCTTACTAAAGTCTGGGAAAGTCCAGTGCTGCTTCAAACCGGCACCGGTCTGCTGTACAAGGAGTTTGGAGGTCATATAAATAGCTGCGAGATTCATCCCAGAAGAGTTTTTAATGTCTGACGTTCTTCCCTGGAGAAAAGCGCCCCCCCCCTACACGATGCCCTCGCTGCGCTTGCTCCTCCACACCACTAGGGCAGTCATGAGCAGGGTGACCAGAATGGGCATGGCGATGAAGGGCCCCAGGATGCGGTTGGGGGGGTCCCTGAGCAGCCGGCCCGACAGCGAGCAATTGTGGAAGTAGGTCTTGTGCACCTGGATGAAGAAGTCATCCACCAGCAGGTTGGGCCAGAAGCAGTCCATCTTCAGCGCCACCAGGAAGGTGCAGTTGGTCAGCTCGCCGTAGAGCCTGAAAGGGCGAGCGAGCACATGGCGTCAGACACGTTTCATCTTAGGAACTTCCGCTTCGAGTTCCTCGTTCAGTTTTTTCTCATTTGCTCTTTGTGATGTTCTTCTCTCCACACAACAAACCGTGATTGTCCTATTTGGGTCAGTCTTTCATTTTCTATTTCCTTAACCACACTAATTAAAGACCCTAAAAATGCAATGAGGGAAAATAGTCATCCTAAATCCATGATGGATTTTGCTTTCTACAGTTTTGTTTCAAATCACGTATTTTTTATTTATGTTTGATTTGTTGCTAGTCCCAAATTATCCATTGGCATTTCCTGCTTTCAAATCACATTAATACTTTTACTAGAATATCCTCACGGGGCACTTTGGAACATTCAAAGCAAACCATGCTTTATATAAACACTTTGACGTTCCTTTAATCCCACGTGAAACTTTTAAATGGGAACAAAACTGAAAACTGAAACTTCAACCTCCCCCACTGCCTTTTTTACAGGACTATTATTCCATAATAAATAAAAAAATATATATAAACATTTTTGATTTACAATTCTTGACATAATACACAATAAAAAAAATGTAAAGTCTTTAGCCTCATTTATTTTGTTGTTGTTCTGAAAAGTGAGCAGAAGGATAAAAAATGTTGAAGTGGCTGTTTTGGTTGCCGGGGACAGGCGGATGTTTTCAGACGTGCTGCAAATTGCTTTTGTGGACTTTGCGGACACGCTAATTGGCAACAATACACCGGACCAGCGGGGGGAATCTGGAACCGCTCGTTCATTTTCTGGACGACCTGACGGGCATAATCAAATTGTGTCAGGCGAGGAGCAAAGGAAGAACATGACAGTCCACCGCTCACACATTTTTGCTGTGTTTTGACGTTTTATTTAGATAGTGAATGGCAAAAAAAAATCCTCCCTGATCTCATTAAGCAACTCTAAAACTCGGCTTCGATCTTTAGAGTTGAACTCGTGAGAAACGGGAGCGACAACAAAGGGCTTTGTTTTTCTTCAGATCAAAGCAAAGATTTGGAAGTCGGAATCCAGCGACAGAAATTCTCATAAGGGCGTGAAAAAGCTCCGCGCTGCTTGATGTTATCAAGTGGTAGAAAGCGCCCGTAATCCATTTCCAATTGGACGCCTAATGAGACGCCTAATTGGAGAGCGTCGCAGAATTGAAACGACACTTGGCTTTCCACGCTACTGAGTGCACAATTGTGCCCGATCCAATGTGAGCTCAGACACAAAAGACTTCAAAATTATTACAGATAGCGGACAGGCATGCACCCATGGCTGAACAAAACAGCCTCACACAAAGGGGGAAAAAAAACAAAAACCTTTGAGGGCAAGATCTTGAGCTATTTTTACACTCTGAGCCTGGAGTAAAAAAAAAATGGAGAACAGCCAGGGGAACAAACAGCTGTAGTTTTGATTCATCATAAAGCGGGAAAAAATTAGCCTCCAGTTGATTCCAATCGTTTGTGCTCGCTCTAACTTTCAGAATCTCATCTGACAGAATTTACATATCTTGAAACATGAATCGGGTAAAAGAGACAAACTGTCATAGCTATGCTTGGCACACAGATCAAGTGGAGCATAGTTCATAGAGCGCTTATTCATAAAAAGTGGATTATGGCAAGTGTTTGATCCCAAGCCCTTTGAGAAGCAACAAAGGACATTGTGGAGCTAGCTAGCTCGCTCCAGCCATCACACCATGGCGTTCGGAGCACATGTCAAAGTCGACGAGACTCGACAATGGAGCAAAGAACGGAAATAATTATACTGACTGAGGTGGACCTCAGCACAAAATTAAACTAAGGTTGGATTGACCAATTCGAATTGAGAATGCCAACATCAAATTTTAAAAACTTTAGACAGGTTTGAAATGAAAAAAATACTGAATCTTAGGAGTGTTTTCTTTGTCTTGTGAGTACGTTACTGCCTCCTGGTGGCCAAGATGGGCACACCAGAAGGAGCAGCACAATGAAATGGCTTGCCGAAATAAATCACCTTTACATTGTGTTTCATGAAATTATTATCGAGTGTCTGCCCTTCCTAATGAAAGGAATGAAAAACTGATTTCAACTTGTATATGCAAAAACAAAGTGGTACTGTGAGCCCACTGATCTGTGAATAAGAGTTCATTCAAAGTCATTAGAAGGTTTGCAAGCACTGATTTGTGGAGTGGAGGGACAAATAAAAATGATTGCTGTTCAAACACACACAACAAAAGGATAACAAGCTATGTCATGTAACCAAGTGTGAAACGTTCCTAAACAAAGCTGAAAACAAATTAACAACGGACAGAGATTCAACATGACAACGCAAGGTACACATGCCACCAGGTAGCAACAGCCACCTGGCACGAGCAGCTCAAAACGGGGAGCTAAATACAAGCAAAATAACGAGACAACGAGGCACACATGGGCTCGAAGGGAGCTGATTGGTCGATGAGGACGGGCGCAAACGAGAACAGGTGCGTCACATGAAAAATTATGGAACAGGTTTCATTCCGAATCTAATCAAAAAGTTGACCAAAAAAAAAACAAATTATGAGAAGGTTTTGATTTCTCTAAAATTAAATTTTTACTACAGGGAGGTTTTGTGGTCCCCATGCTGAAGGTATTTGGAATTGTTTCAATATGGCCAACACTCAAATTATTGTACTGATAGGAAAAAAGTCAGTTCTATCTCTACAGGTTTTTTTTTTTTGAGGAAAAGATGACATGGTTAAATGTGAGAAATAAAAGCGGCTTCACAGGTGAGACGCCATTTATCAGACAAAACTGCAGCGAAATGAAAACTCGCCACGCGTCCTTTTCGGAATCTCGGTGAAAAAAACCTGCATGTCCCAACTCGCAGCACTTAGTTTGCGCTATTTAGTTAGTTTGTCCTCATTTTAGCTCCGAACGCATAATTGCTGCGCTCATTAAATACAGAGTGACTCGGGCTGTGAAAGAACTTTTCTGTTGGGCGGACTGCGGAGAAAATGAGAGTCAAACAAGTCATGGCCATCAGGACCAAGCAATTAATTCAAACGTTTTGCCGGCGGCGGCAATTAAATGAGCTGAATTTGAATTTACAGATAAGCCATTTTCATTCTGTCCTGAATCTCTCCAAATTGTTTGGATTCCATTTCAGAATCAAAATAACGAACATCAAGAAATACATTTTTACGACTCTCGTGACGATGGTCTGAATTCCGCGGTTCGTATCGGATCTAAGTGCATCACAGCCCATTGTGAAAACGACTCACCGATTCCGACGCATGTAAACAACTTTCCGGTATCGTCGTGAGCTGACCTCCCGCAAGTCTCAAGCCTCGGCGTATCGAGTTCCGAGACCGTCCCGCTCCGTATTGATTCGGACAATGAAAGAGAGGCCACGCGAGCTCGCTGCCCCGGCCGGTCTTCTCTAATTGCACGCTTGAGTAGCAGGGGAGTCAGGAGGGCTGCAGGTATGGATGGAAAAATATGCTCACTCTGCAAGCTAAGGGGAAGGACAAAGCGTTTTGAGTCTCTCGCCTCTTATTAGATTCTCTTTGAACGCAAAGACGACGTGCGACGCGGGTGTCGTGCGATGGAATGCAGCTGTGAAGCTGTGAAGGCAACACGCCGCATGCTCTGAATAATGCATTCCAACATGCTCCGAATGTACGGGGAAAATGGAAGGTCTTATGAACACAAGGATTCAACCATATAGGCACAATCATTTGACGCCCCACTGCCCGTTTTAGAAACAAAACAAAGAGATGTCAAGTTGCTCCCCTCGTGGAAGCCATAAAAAGACAAACGTGGATAAGAGTCTTCTGAAAGTGAGAATCAAACGCAGACGTGCACATGTCAGATTTCCCTCGAGTTTGGATCGACTTGACCTTTTTCTGCAGATTTAAATTTGATAGCTTCATTATCTTTTGCATGTTTTAACTCACGGTTCTGCTTTCGTCACGAGGTCGCAAAACGAGAAGGCGACAATTGCGCGTGGCTCCGATATCTTTTTACAAACCACACAACGGCTGCCCCGCTAAACGACCTTGATGACGCACGAGATACTCAAATTTCAAATTGGCTGATAGCTTGACACACAAACACGCAAGACTCGAATTGAGGTTTGAATTAGCCCTAAGAAATGAACACTGAATCAGAGTTTCTGGATTCGAATCAATCAATCATATCATATTAGCTTAGCTAGCTAGCCAGGCTAATGATGCTAGTAGTAAGCTACTATTTTCACCTAAAAGAGAAAAGGTTGGTGCAATTCAGAAAACGTCCCACTGCCTCTCCACCAGGGCACTCTTGAACCAAAAGGTGAACTCAAGTGAATCTACAGCAACCTTGACATTTGCAACGTGTGTTTGCACTATGGCTGAACCCGCATGAGTCAAATAGCAAAAGTTATCTTCACGGAAAGGGAAAAACGACTGTAAGCTTAACTTGATCAGGTCATACCGGGAGGCGGGTGGGGGGAGTATCAATTATTTAAAGAGCCATTCCTTCCTGACACTGACCTTTAAGCAGATTTGCTTGGAGCTCACTTGTCCAAAAAACCACCGAGGAAGAAAATGCCTATTTTTAGGTCCATCCTGGATTGGTCGATAGCCAAGCCGAACCAGGTACGGCTTGGTGGACCTTGTGAATGGAGCCTACGCTATACTACGCTACACCTATGAACAGGAAGCCGCATGCAAATATGGAGCGCTTTGTTTGTTTGCATGTAAAGGTGGCTTTTGCAGAACTCACTCAACGGTGTCCTCCCAGCTGCACCAGTGTTCCTGGTCCAGTTCTTGCATGTCCAGTCTGAATTTGGCCAAGCAGAACTCTTCAATGGCATACTCGTAATGGGGTCCGCAGCCCAGTGCGTTCACACACTGAGTCACTGTTGAGAGAAAATGAAAGAAAACAATCTTAGAGAAAGGATCTCATCTTGTCCGCTTTCATTCTAGCAATGCAGCAAGCGGCGCGTCGTGAATGTGAACCAGGACATCGGGTCCCATTTTGCCACAGCAAGCATTTATTGATTGACTCCGAAGAAATAGGGACACGGCCTCACCATGATGAATAACACTTGATCGTGACACACACGGATCATCTGGGTTTTCGTGCCCGAGACGTTAGAATTGCGAGCAATTCCAAAACTCACGGCTCTTCTGGTGTGTTGGATAATCAGATCTATTTTTTTCCAGGCTAAGATTAAATAAGCTGTGAGATGGACTGCAGCTATTTTCTCTCTCGCTGACGTCAATTTTATGTGATGATTCATGGAGAGGGAAATCTCAATTTCTGGCTTTTCATCTAACTTGCAGCTGTTACAATTCAAAATAGCAGCGCAACGCCCACTACTCTGACTTTTAAACAGTTTTTTCGTTGTTTTGCCGCAACTCATAGACGAGAATGCAAATGTGTTCCCACCGCAGTGCGTGTTGCCCCCCCCACGGCTTTGAACAGCTGACAACCGGGCCCGAAAAGCGATAACAAGCGAAAACAACAACATTCCTAAATGGGCTCTGATAAACTTTAATGGCAACCAGCGCGGCAAACTGCTTAATTGAGTGTTTGCGGCAAAATAAAATCAACTTGACTTTAAATGTACCTCGAGTGAGTGCTCAGTGAAAGGAAAGAAGAAAATAATTGCCGGTTCCGTTCCGCAGGCCATTCAAACACAATCAGCTACATTCAGGGGGAATATTATGATGATGTTTGATAAGAAGAAATAAACTTTCCAGGCAGGTCACACAGCTCTCGCTGTAATGATCCCCCACACGGCTCCGAGCAGCTGTTCGCTCTTCTCCACGGCTTATTTATTCAGTTGGCTTTTGAAGAAAATGCAAACATAGCGTAGAGGATCAGTAGAAATGGTCCATTAAGCATCCCCCTCAAAATATTAAACACGATAATTTAATGCCAATGGCAACGCGCTCTAAAATTAGCCTCGCCTTTCCAAGTGCGTCATTACTGCCCATAATTGTAAGCGCTACCTTGAGATAAAAGTTGAATTCCTTCCGTGACATACAAACAATCTTGAATTGCAAATCGTCCCCATCGAAAAAAAACATCATTTTAATATCGGTGTCTATCGGCGGCGAGGAAAAACAAACGATTCTAAGCGTAGGCTAATAATTACGTGGCGGGTCAAATTCAACCCAAGTCAGGTCAGAAGGTCGACTGCAGTCAAATGAGCCGAGCCGGGCAGATACGGTTTCTCGTTTTCATGAGACGAGCCGCGCATACGTCCGACAAATTAGAGGTGAGGGTGAGAAGTGCTGTCTTTCTATTTCACTTGGAACTCTGCAGCTGTCAATCACGTGCACACACACGTACACACTCGCACATACCTCCGCCGATATCTAATAAGACAGCGGAGACCCAGGGGGCGGACTTCATAATAACTTCTCTGAACTGTTGACATCGTTGAGTGGAGAGCGAGATCAAGGACAGATTTTCTGCAAACAGAAATGTCTAACTGACCACTTTATTCTGTTTGGGCGGCTTAACATTTATCAAGATGCAAAAAAAATAGCCTTCAATGAATTGTATGTTCAAGTGAAGCTTCAAAAGCATCTGTGAACCAGTGAATATGAAATACTGGATCTTTGTGAGCATAAATGATTCATGTCGGCGGGAATGGCACATTTTGCTATATTAGCCGTAATTTAGTTCGAATGAAGCAATATATTCTACAAATGTATATTGTTAGCCTAATAGCATAGTTGCTAAAGTCATTTTATTCCTATTATTCCAGACATGAGTTAGCGGTCAAAGCTCGGTCAGACTGTGTGCATTGTGTTATCGACTCGGTCCAAATGCTATTCGTCGTTTAGCTAACAGGCTGTTTAATGGGCAGCAGTTAAGCGGCTAATTAGCCGCACTATCTGACCTGGCAAATGGCCGCGGGCGGATTGTTTGTCAAGCAAGCGGCGGGTGTTGCCATCACGACGTTAGATAAGATGGAGACGCCGGTACAAAAAGACTTTGTGGCTTTTCTCTTTGATTGAGGGCCTCGGTGTGACGGGCGTTATCGCTATTAGCTTTGCTGTAATTGCTGTTAGCTTTGTTGTAATTGCTATTAGCTTTGTTTGGATTGAAATCAGCGGATCGCAAACACAAAGACTGTAACGACCTTGTTTTGGGCTAACTTTTCATTCTTTTAAGCTGTGCTGTAAAACTTGAAATTTGTGAATGAAGCCTTATCTATTTTTACACCGGCAATCATTGGCTGTGACCGACCGAGGCCGAGAAAGCCATTTATGACCCAGTTGGGATGATAATATGCCGAGAGCAGGAGAATAAAAAAATAAAAAAAACACGGCGGCTACAAAAACACCCAGCAAATGTGATGATGCATGCATGAGTAAGTCAATGTTATTTGGGTTAAGACGATTTGACACAAACAAACAGTTTGTGACAGAAACGGCTTGCCTGAAACGAGCGCGGAAATGTGTCGATTAATGTCCTGTTGTTGTTTTTTTTCTATTTTGCGCGGAATTATATAATTCAAGTATGATCGCAAGGGCTATAAATAACACTGACTGAAGTGGCGCTTCCGAGGGCAACGTCGAGCTTTCAGGCTGCTGCCGTAGATGGAACCGTAACAAATGTCTCACATTAAGCCCGGCTCGTAAAATCTCTCCCGTCAACGGGATCTGCGAACGCGCAACAGATTTGGATCAGATGGATGATGTTCTACAGATAACGCGCTGTCATTTAGAACCACTTTAATTGGACAGAGACGAGAATAAACGACTTGAGTTTGCGCTCCGATAATCATAAACAATCTACGCCATCCGAGACAATCTGGCATCTTCAATGAGCCTGAATACTTTTAGAGTGTGGGAGAAAGCCGGCTTGGTCTTCAAAATGAATTTCAGGTATTCTCTACTCCACTTTTACATCTTTATGGTTTGAAATATGTCACATTTGACGGCCCACACTTGAACGACGCCCGACCTGCTCAGGCTAACACAAAATAGCACGCCTACGGTACATGTTGATAATTAGCAGGCGTGTGCGTGATGCCATCCATCACCGAACGGTCATTAAAGTGAGCGGGGCTATCGGCACTCTGAGGTAAAAGCAAGCAATTAGTGGCGACAACAATCGGAGCAGGAGAGCACAATGTTGGAGAAACATCCCCGAAGGCTGGAAAGCAGACAAAGCAACCATTTTCTTTACATTTTATAAAATGTGAGATCATTGACTTAACGAAACAAATCCGTTCCTGTGTTTTTAATGTCGAAGAAGAATACCGCCACCTCACATGCAGATTTTGGATTCTTGACCAGAGCAGCTTAAAGAGGAAAAGAAAACCCATCCAAGAATCTGTATGTGTTTACCCCGTGGATAAAGAGAAACATATGTGCCGGAATTTTCCATTGCTTTGATCAAATTCATCTTTGAGCTCCAATGAATTGATTAACAACAGGAGGCAAACTCGGAACTCGCGCAAAGGGGACATCCATCAAGAACCTTCATTGTCCCAACTGTCAGAATGTTCCAACTTGCATGAATTTTTAAAAACCTTCCACACACGGAGACATTCCCTTGTCCATGTTCTCGCTACACGGCACGGTTAACTTTTGTCTGGACTGTTAAAGCTGCTGACCGTTGCTCTTTTCAAAGGGATCGTTTATTTTCTGACAATGGCAAAGAATGCACTCAAGCATGGGGGGGGGGGGGGGGGGGGGGGGGGGTCATTTATCATAAATGCTTTACAAGGACGGACGGGAGTGTGTCAATCGATGGTTTGGGGAATTTTACAATCTCAGCGTTTGAATGAGCACCGTGGAAGAGCCAAGTGCGGCTTGACATTGAATCTCTGAGGATGTTTTGGAGAGCGCATCAAGTTGTGGGATTGGATAAATTCAAATTCCTGCAAGTGAATTAGCTGGGCTCAAAATGTCTCCCGAAAGCAGAGAGCTCGTTATCTCGGCCCCAACTGCGGCCAAGGATTTATTAAGTGTGCCGGACTTCAAGAGCTTCCTGTGGTTGGTTTTGTTCTCAGCTGCTAGAAAAAACATTTTCACATTATTGCTATGTTAACATTTTAATAGGAGGCATATTGCGGAAAATGTCTTTTTAATTGCTCGTATCTAGAGTTGCTGACCCATCAGGTGTAAAATAAATAACTTTTTGCAAGCGGCCGAGCTGTGTCCAGAAAAAGTGTGCCAATTGTAATCACCAATTACCACTAAAATGTCTTCACCGGATTGTCTCAATGAAAGACAATGTAAGACATTACGCACACACGCTGCGCGTGGTTTTGGCAATACGGGGACGTCGGCGGCTCGTGCAAGATTACCGATAAATTTAATCCGCAAATGTTTTCACTAAATACTGAGACCGCAGTGTAATCCTATTAGAGAACGCCACAAAGCTAGTTGCCGGGGGAAAGGCCAAGTCGGATCTCGGGCTGGTTCAGTGGACACCACGCAGGAATCAGGATTTAATTTTTAGACTTTCTAAAAAAAATAATAACAATAACGTTGCCTTTTTGTTGATATGACAACTTTGCTAAACTGTGGACAAGAAGATCTAAACCGTGAGGTGCGTGGGATCAAAACCACGCCACAAAAAGGAGAGCGAGCAAGCGAATGAGCGAGCAAGACAGCGGCATTATGATTTGGTGATTAGGCCCAGTAATAACAGTGTCATATTTTCCATTCCGGGAGGTGTAATTGAATTACAAATGCTGTTTGAGACACAGCAGAAGAAAAGGAAGGCAACCCAATCAATGGCGCCTCTATCTTCAGACGGACGCTACGGCCCCTGAATACAAGACGGGATGCCATCTGTGCCGAGGAAATTAAGAAACCACTCAAGCGTGCTTTGCGTCCTTTTTTTATTTATTTTCCCGCTAACATTTTCTCTGATGCCAATTGTGTTTTGGTTGCTCCCACCCGCGGCAATCGAGTGTCAAATTTCCCTCACGTGTTCCGATTAGTGTTGTAATTGCAGGTCCCCACGATGCACTTTTGACATTGTTGACTGGCAAGGCAGAGAGAAACATTGATTGCGTCACCATTTGGGACGTACAAACACTTGATTGCAATCAGCATATTTGAGTGGCTTATTTTCCTTTTCGTCCTTGGAGGATTGTTCTTAAAATGTTTTTTTTTATTTCTCAATAGGTTTGTTTGCTCTCTTCCTCTCCTCCTCTTCTATCTATAAATACCAACATATTACTAGTCTGGTTAGCCTGTAGGAGGTTTTTTGTTTTTTTTCCAGCTGCCTTGAATTTAGCGCACTTTGACGTGTTCTTTCAGTGAAGCAGAAATGCTTCAAAGAAAAACGGTAACCCGGTGAACTCGTCTGACTGAACCGCAGCAACACACATCGTGGACCCTTGACGGGAACAGTTTGGAAATAAATCTCACCAGAGCGAGATTTGAAATGAGTCTTTGTCCAAGTAACAGGAGGAATTATTTCACATTTCACACTTTGAAGAGCAGAGTGGATGATTTCCATCAATCACACTCAAAGATCTCCAGGCCGAGCCTCCCTGATTTAAGGACGGTGTTCCTTTATGGGGCTTTGCTGTTTTAGCTCAATGTCGGAGACAGAGAATAAATTCGATTCTGGGTCCCTCACTGAGCACCCTGGGAAGGGCCAACATATTAGAAACACCGCCCTGGCATTCTTGTTCCAGAATGGCTCTTGCGTGTGCTCCTGCAGAGTTTATTTACTGTGACCAATGGAGACGCGTTACTGGCGGGAATGTCAACCCAAACACAAGAGCAAGTTCCGTTCCTGTAGACCTGAGTCGGAACGCGTCACCGTCTCGGCTTATAGGCGAGCAAACGGATGTTTTTTTGCTTTACATAATCGCGTGGCTTCTTAAGCCAAATGCTCAAGGCTACTGGAAAGGAGGAGATTTAATGAAGGTGCTCGAGAGGTTCATTCATCAGAGGCGGTAATGTATAACCAACCAACTTGACCTTGGTGAACAAACGCTGAGGAGTTCAGATGAACAAACGTTTTTTAAAAAACTTTCTCAGCATGTCTGTGATGCATTTTCTTTTTTGTTATTTTTTTTTTACGGCTGCATTTTGTATCCAAGCGGATTCTGGGTTGAAACCAGTTGCATCCGTTCCGATCTTGACACTTTGACATACAAGTTCAGTAAAGCGCTCAAATGTTTCTGCAAAAAGACAGCTCATAAAATACTCACAGCCAAAAAGAGTTATGAATATGGAAGGGGAAGTTGAGTTGCACAGCTCTCCTAATATGAAAATGTATTGCAGATGTTAGAACATTTTGTTGACAGAAAGAGCCAACAAAATACTGCAAAGGTGGAAATACTGAAATATAAATATTGCGCCCGCAAAATATGTGTGGAAAAAGCGCAAAACTCAAATGACTTGATGCAGTCACGACACACAAGCGGAACACAGTGACACTGTTGTGTGCTGTTGACTTACCCACAATGAACCACAGGAGCGTCTGTTTGTGCAGGGCTGCCCTGGTCACGGTTCCCATCCTGGATGCCCCCTCCCCTTGAAGAAAAAAAAAAAAAATTCCCCGGACGCAAAGTTAGTTATTTAGAAGCACCGGTGTCCCGCTGGACGCTCCTGAAGACGCATGGCGTGCCGCGCGATCCACCACAGTCACTGAGAGTGAGAGCGTGGCCCCCAGCACACTCACATGCAGCAGGGGGGTGAGGTGGGTGGGTGGGTGTGCGTGGTGGTGGTGGTGGGGGGGTCGTTCGCTACCTTCCACCACGGAGACGCTCCACGGGGTGCGCGCTCCTGGAACGCGCCATGGGATGAAGCACCCCGAGAGGCGACGACGCTTGTCCGTGCGCGAATGAAGTTGTCTTTTTGGGGGGAGCAATTACTGCGCAGGGAGGCAGCTCGAGGCGCAATGAGGGGTGGTTGGGCCCGGGGGAGGCGGTACATTCTTTATGGTTCTTTTTCATTGGCTCATTGGAAATTTGTCGAATATAACTATGAGGCGGACAGTGTTGGTGTTATTCTTTTGTTGTTGTTGCGCGGTAATATTTGTAACGAAGCGGAATGGCATTGCAAATAGATTAAATGCAAGAATAAAGTTATGTTTTGGAGCTTAATTAAATAGTCAGGGTGTGTAATTGATTGGCTTGTAGTGTTGGCTGCTTTAAGATGCGTGTTAGTCAAATTGCATTGCAGTCAGTTGGTGCCACCTAGCGGTCAAGTGGAGGCATGCAAAGTGCACCTTGCAACGGAATGAACTTTTTTGGCTTTGGCAATCGAGTTAATCGATAGGGATCTGTTATGCGGGGGAGGGAACTATATGTACAATTTTTTTTTTCCCCCAAACTGATTTTCATTATGAGGTTGGACGAGAATCGACTTGATTCATGATTATAGGATTCAGGAATAGAGTTTAATGTCGAGAAATGTGAAGACAATGCTTGTAAAGGTACCAAATGGATCAAGGACAACAACTCGACCAAGTTTGTCCACAAACAAAATAAAATAAAACACAGCAGGGCATTTTAGATGCGATTGTTTTTTTTCTAAATAGAAATTTGGCATAAAGAGTGACAACTTAAGTGCCTCATTCAGTACAGACTTCCATGGCACACTATTGTCTTTTTGTTAGCTTTCCGTTGTTTGGCGCTGGCTGATCACAGTATTTTGTTTTGAAATAGTTTTTTTACGATTGTATTGTTCCAATTCCAATTGGCTCCAAACCTGAGTAGTCTCGATACAATGGGTGTGTTCTCATACAAAAACGTATGAAGATGAATTTGTCTCCACTTCCTGTGAATGCTGAGCGTGTTTGAACGCATCCCTTTGATGACAACTTGGAAATCAAACAGTACTCTAGAAAACAAACTGAGTGAGGAAATGATAACGACACTTAAAAAAAAATGCACCCATCAATATTGCGGTAAGGAATGACAACAGACAGAAGTTGAACTCCTCATGCTGTCTATCTCTTTTTCTTTTTTTTTTTAAAATATAAAACCGAGAGGAACGAAAGAGGAGGATGCATATTCCGTGCCTTTGTAATACTTTTGTTTTCCTATTTGGGTATGATGTGAAATGCAGGGAGGTTGTTCCCTTGGATGTAAATACACACTTCCACCTGCCACACACACACACGATTTCAATTCAAGGAAGGAGAGCAGCAGCAATTTGACACCAGGAGAAACTGCAGGACTGCGGCCCACCCGGCCCGGAGGTGATAGAACGAAAGCTTTACGTTCCTCTCTCGTTTCTTTTATCACAAGCCCACTGCAGACATCTTTTTTTTTTTGTACGATGTTCTTTCTGCCTTTCAATAAAGGGTATATCATCAGCCAAGTTAGCGCCGAGGGCACTGAACGAGGAGACGCGCATAGTCCAAGTGGTGAGTGTGGCTAGTTTTGTTGTTGCAATTTGCATGTGAAGAAGCAGGGCTGCAGAAGAGCTCGCTCAGTGTCTCTGGTCTCCCACTTCATGGGGCGACCCGCTAGGAGGGAGGTACTGCCGAGACGTCCGCAGCCCACCTGAGTGTAACAGGAGGAGGTTAGCTTAGCTTAGCTTAGCCAGAGAACCGTAAGCTAGAGCAGACACACTGCGTGTGGTACAGGAGAGGCGCTAGGAGGAGAAAATACCTGCAGCACCCGCACCACCCTTGGAGAGTTTGCTCGCTTTGGAGCAAGAGGAGGAAGAAGAGGAGGAGGAGGGAGGGTGTTGGTTGTGATTGACCTCAGGGTGCGCCCTCTTCCGCGACGACAGAGACGCGGATCCGCTGTGAGGAAGCGCGAGTCCCTCAAGGGTCATCAGTCCCGGGGGTCCTCGGAACAGGCCGTCCGAGGCCCCTTGTCCGTTCCCGCTGTGAGCGTATTTGTGATGGCCTCGGTGCGCTTTCTCTTTGCTCACCAGCGGGCTGGAATGTTTACTCTTGATGATTGAGTTGTTGTTGTTGTTGGCGGCCGCCGATTCGTCCGACGAACTGTGGCGCTCGGCCGATGAGGAAAGCTTGATTTTCATCTTGAGCTCCTCCTTGCTTCTGTCCGACTGGCCGCTTCCTCCGGAGGCGGGAATTGCCAGGTGGAGATTGAGCGAACTTTTGTCCCATTTGTCAGCGTGATGGCGCTTGTCCTGCCCCGACGTGGCGCAAGGAACTCGAGTTTTGATCGGCGAGGCGGTGGCGCCGCCGCTGGCGTGGCCGCTTTGATGCGTCTGCAAATACTTTCTGTGATCGACCTGGCTCAAAGAAGACGGGTCCCCTCTCACGTTGTCGTCGGTGAGCGCGGCATGCTGTTGCTCTGCTCTGTTTTTGTGTCCGGAAGCGGCAAGCTCGATGGCGTGTTTTTCTCTGTATTTGTCCAGTGACATTTTGGGGGCCGAGGAGTGCGGCGGCGGAGGAGGATAGGAAGACGAAGTCGACGGCTGATGTTTGCTCGCGCACGCTCCTTTTAGTTCCTGCTTGATGTTAAGCTGGCCACTTTTCTCAGTCTTGATTGTCAATGCGGGTGGATGCAAAGAGGAAGCCTGCGAGGGCAGCGTCTGCGCTTGGTGAGGGGGGTCGAGGGGTTCCTGTTTGATGCAGAGGCCCGCTTGACTCAGGTTGCTTTGGGGCCATTCGCTGTGGCTCGGTGGGTTGAAAGCGCCGGCGGCCAAGGAGTCCAGCGACAGCGGCGCGCATCCGGGGGGAGCCGAAATGGGCAGGAACGGGGCACCCGCTTTGGGAAAACCCGAGCGGGGAACCCCGACGAGGGGGCCGTCGAGCAGGGAACGCTCTTGGAGCATCGAAGGACCGGCGATGGAGGTGTCTGTCAGTTGGCTGCTCTCAGATTTGGGCTTCTTAGCAGCTTGCGTTGCCTGAGATGAAAAGAGAACAAGTTCACTTCAAATTCATCTTTCAAAATTCCACGCATATCTTCTTTATCCTCTGTGAAGGTTGCCCAGTGTTCACATTGAAAAGAGGCAAATGATTTGTCTTACTCTCCAGTTGCGTATTCTCTTCAAGCGGCTAGGCGTCTTTTCCAGAATCTGCAGAAACTCGTGCGTCAACTCTGGAAAACATGAGAGAGTTGCATTGACGAAACGGCGGCTCCTCTTCACGCGGCGGCTTCACGTCTTACCGTCGAGCAGCTCGAGGGTGACGGAGCTGTCCACGTACACCCACCAGTGTTTGCCATCGGTAGACACCGGGATCTCCCAGTTGGACCACTTGCATGCCAGGTGAATACACACGCAGGCAATCACGGTGGGCTTGTACTGGAGGCAGAACGTCGTCAGGTGGAGACTGAACGTGTGTGTGTGCGTGTGCATGCGTGTGTGTGTGTGACGTGAATGAGTGGATTGAGGCGTTCCAGCCAAGGTCAGGATTGGTCCCACATGTGAACAAAAGAGGACAGAAGGCGCAAGTGGTTTTAATTCATTGGTTACATAAACACACACACAAACAATTAACTTGATTTTAAACTTAACAGTAACACAAGTTTAACGTCAAATAAGATAAAAGACAAACTAATATAAACAACAGAGTGTTTTGATTATCATTAGCTTCACAGTTAGAACTATTAAGATGTCGAGTAGATGAAGCTAACACCATCTGTTGTGGAATTTGATTTGTCGCCACAAAAAAATCAAACAATGTCAACAAATTGTGGACTTCATGAGCTAGTGTAAATCTGTTAAGTCTAATTAGCCCAGCATGGCTTGTAAAAGCTGAAGGTCGGGCTCACTGAATGGCTCTGCAACAACAAATCACCCCGTAAGACATTTGACAATTCTAAATTGGTCAACACACGAAAGGGGAAAGAAAACATGCACTGGATAAAGTCGACATTATCAAATGAGATCAAGTTTGTTAGCTGGGTGAAAAAAAAGACTTGCTTGCTATCAAGATGATGCAATTGAAGTCAAACCCTTTAAGGACCCACTTTCAAATGCAATGACCTAAAAATATATCATACAGACTCCAAATTGGGCCTTCGAATGCTTTTCCTAGCATGCAGGTCGTTAATGGGTAAGATGAAGTTTCCATCAATGATATCAATATATATTTTTTAAAAAGATAAATGCCAATGTGCATTTACAGAGAATCAAAAGACATGAATATGAAGAGAGAATTGTAAAAAATGATTTGGCTGTACTTACCGGAAGGATCTCTATGAGAAATGTTTACGTCTGTGAAATCTTTAGCGGCTATTCAGGCTACCAAAGTGTCTTTTTCGAATTCTGCACTTTTTCGCAACCGAACAAACATGTGGCTTTTCAAGCGCGCCACTACACTTCGCATCTTGCATTCAACCCATATCGGTGCCAACACATGGTCCCTTGTACAATACACCGCACTGCGACCAGGGCCCGGAACGCCACGGGCCGGGCCGGGCCTCGCCGAGCCGGGCCGGCCCCCGTCCCGCTGACGGGGACGGAGCGGCGGGCCGGCCGGCCGCCCGGCGTCCCGAGGACCGCCGGTGCAAGGAGGGCCCGTTGGACACTGAAAGGGCACCCTGCATTACAGGAAGCAATGGTGTGCGGTCAAAGTGCAACAAAGGAGGGGCAGGGTAACAACCTGTTGGTAGCCATGAAATAGGAAGTCTGTGCCAGATCCTTGCTCGCTGTGTGAGACACAAAAGACAAATTATACGACGGGGGAAACCATTGGAGTGCCTTCAAGACAAACCGCGACAGAAAAGCAGCGACCCGAGTGCTGTTCGGATTCCGAGTCGACCGGGTTTTTACTTTTTGCACCGAGCGCCATTGAGCCAAGACTGAAAAGACACGCCCAGAGTAGCGATACTAGCATTTTTTTTTTTTTTAGAGGTACTCGTGCAGTCAGCTTTCCGAATAAAAATGTGAGCTGAGCGCAAATCATTTCAGTCTTGGCCTAGTGAGCGTCTCAAAAGGTTTCGAGTATGCAATAATCACCCGACAAAGTCAAAATGAATCCAAAGCGACAAGTACGTAATCATGTCATTGGGCCTCCACACTTTTTTTTTTTTTTTTTTTTGATGAGGCGGGGTAGGACAAGAGCAGAGGGCACAAAAAGCAAAGAAAGAAGCCTCTACCTCGCACTAGCTGGGAACATTTCACCACATCAGTGTGTGGGTGATCAATTGTAATTTCAAAGCCTGGAACAAAATACATGACAGGTGAGTTCAACACAGACACTTGGGAGGTGACGTGTCATTTTTCTTCTCGTCGCGGTCACTCGGACGGCGCAAACAATGGCAAGTCAGTGTTTGAGTGGGACAGAGGATTTTTTTTTCCAGTCAATTTGGTGAAATAGAACTTGCTTGAAGCCGTTTTCATAGCCAACGGAAAAAAGAATGACATGTCACCTTATGCCAATCCACAATGACAAGAGTTGATGTAGAGTTGTGTCGTCAATAGCAAGAAAGCCTCACGTATGCTTATGATACAAATGGTGCTCTCTCGCTCTCGCTCGCTCTCATTTCATCCACTCGGGTCACCACTACTTACCAAGCGTTTGCAGCACTATGGATTCAAGTATCACCAGCTCTTGCGCTTGCTGGAGGTATGCCTGAAGTTTGATAGACAGTCATTACATAACAATTGTAATGAGTCTATGATCTCAACTTTAACAGCTGAGTTGAAATGACCAAAGCTGAAACCAGAGAGGCCATTACGCTAGTCAAACTGAAGCGCGTGGAGCTGTTTGGAGCGTGCCAACAGCAAAAACCACCCCGGCGACGGGGAAGTGGCGCAGGTTATATGTTGGCAAACCGTGGCCAATGAGAGGAGTGGAAAGGTGACACATGGAAGGAATATGGAAGAAAAACACTGGACTTGACAGAGAGATCCCCCTACTTACGTTACTCTTAGTGTCAAGGGGTGACTCTTGCGGGTTTAGGCAGGCGTGTGCAACTTTAATCACATATTCCAGTTTGCGTGGCTGCTCTTCCACTTTGGCAGCCAAAAAGAGCGTCGTCGGAGATATTGTCTGGAATGGAGATGATGAAACAGTTTAAAAGATCCATCTTCAATGTTTTAAAGTAGGTTGAAACATTTATTTAGGAGAAAATACTTACATTCCTGTGAAATTTGGTGAACGAATGGTGCATGTAAAATCTATGCATGTAAACAATTGCAGTATTTATAGTTAGTTGAGAGCTGGAATGTATGTCAAGGGAAATATTGCAAAATAATGAGCGTTCCCTCGGCCACGAAATCTTACATAGCGCGCCGTTCGTAACCTCGTAAGTCGGAACCATGGCGCCGCTTAAGGTACGGCCCAAATCATCAATGTTGCATAAATGACGCTTCGTCATGCGCAAATACATTTGTCAATTAGTACAAATATTTCGGGCGACCTCCTCTGTCGGGATTGAAAGCCCCTTTCACGTTTTAGAAACCAGGTGGCTGACATAGCCGCAACCATGGTCCACGGCCTGCTACTTATCGACACGACCCTACAGCTAGCATGCTAGGACGCTACCCGGGGCAAAGAACAACGCGTTCCCGTCGGATTAGCTCCGAAAGAGCGCCGACAATTTACGTAAGACACTTAAAAGTAAGTCATCGCTCTTCAATTGTCCACTCGGAACACATCAGATCCGCACTGGGGGTCAAATCGGAACGTTTATTAGCTTCAAGCGTCAAGCTTAGGAAGCAGTTTGTTTACGAAGGATACACATTGAGCCTCTGTCCCATGTCTTGAATCAGATTCGCCGCTTGTTGGCGGTAAGACAGTTCCCGGTCCGGTTCTACTCCGCATCGGCGAGACGGCGTGCTTTCGAGCTGCTCACGGCTGAAAACCCATCTCGAAGAAGAACCCCGGCTCGCCGCCATTGCTGTTTGACAGTCATGGAGAACGCGGATATGACGTCAGTGTAGACCGGAAACCGTGAAAAATTCATTTCAATACAAATAAATCAAAATCAACTTTATTTACACACTGACGGACCAGGCAGAAACAAAACAAAATAAAACAAAATATAACCAAAAAACACCGACAGAAAAGCTTTTTGATCTCGTGATCAATAAGTGTTATGTTAATCCATCAATTTACAATTTGTTTAGTATAGATAAAAAGAAAAGCTGTGTTTAAACAACTTTTGGTAAGTCTTTAATTGATCATTAAAACTTCACATACAGTTCACAAAATTGGGTATGATTAATCTTGGAGTTTATGCAATAAAACAGCCCATTTTATCTTTTTATTTAGATAAACTGGGGGCAAGCGCTACAGATAATGGATGGATTGATGTTTAGGAGGGTTAAAGTAAATACATTTTGTTGTACGGTAGTTTCCTTTCTCAGTTGTTACAATTCAGACAAACCTTTGGAATTTAATACTTAATATAACTGCTAAAGCAAGCATAAACAACAACAACACAGACTCAACCCAATCTGAGATTTGAACTTTTATCAGATGTTGGAGTCTATCTTGTTACTCAAATTGTTCTCTTTTGAGGCCCAAAAATTCCAGTGCATTCCCAGCTAGTAGCTTGTCCTGTAAAACAAAGAGGCAGTATTGTACTTATCCCCTGTAAAGTCAATTTGTATTGGTGACCAATTAACCAACCAACCAGATGGCCCAAATGGAGTCTTCCTATAATATCGATCAAACATGACTAGTACCTTTAACGTTTGATCAAATTCTTCCATGGACTCAATCAGAGATCCTGGTTGGAGCTCACCCAGCGGGAAGGGGTAATCTGTTCCAAGCATCACTTTACCCTGAGAACAAAAAAAAAAGGTTGGCTCAGGCTCCCCCATACACCGCCCATTGCAGGACCCTTTTCTGGCTCTGACACGAGAGCTCACTTTTCCAATGACGTCAGTTAGCAACTTCAGCGAGACCGGATCATGCACGAGGGAGTCGGTGTAAAAGGAACCCAGGTAGTTCCGGGGATTGGACTTGTTGTCCACGGCGCACAAGTCGGGCCGAACTTTGTGGCCGTGTTCAATTCTACCAATGGTGAATGGAAAGGAGCCACCTGTGAATTACAAAAACAGAAACACATTTGTTATTGTCATGCGGCCTTGCTTGTATTAAACCTAACGTTACCTCCGTGAGCGAAGCAGACTTTCAGTTTTGGAAATCTCTCAAAGACACCTCCAAAAATCATGGAGCAAATAGCCATTGTTGTCTCTGTGGGCATGCCTTTGGAATGGATGCAAGAAAATTGCAAACATAAAAATTCAACAAGCATAAAATGGGTTAGAACTGCAAGCAATCTCCAATATTTCTACTCCATCTCCCTCACCCACCAGCCATGGCAGCCAATACTTAGCCATCCTGCCATCTATCTGCATGTCCCAGGGGTGAACAAAAATGGAGCAATTCAGCTCCTCGGCTTCCTGCGTGGAAAACAAAGCGTCTGTAAATATCAGCCGTTAATAAAATGTAAGCGAAATTCTTACGGCAAAGAAAGGATGAAGGTCAGCCGAGTTGAGGTCCCAGTTGTTGATATGCGAGCCGATCTGAACGCCGGGGAAACCCAACTCCTTCACGCAGCGCCGCATTTCCAGCACGGCGAGGTCGGGGGCTTGCATGGGAAGCGTTCCCAAACCCACGAACCTTTTGGGGTGGCTACGCACCGTCTGCGCCAAATCATCATTCAAAAGCACGCAGAGATCCAAGGTGTCGTGCGGCTTGGCCTGAAACGGAATCGACCGCATTCCATCTCAAACTAGTCTTAGCTGATTGCGCAATTGAATGACTAGGCCGCTTACCCAGTAGTTGAACATGACAGGAACGGTGGAAAGGGCTTGAATCGTGACTCCTGAAGATTGTTAGAATCCAAAAGGTTCTTTGAGTTTGATTAGCTTAGTGATTGACCGACATGTGACGGTTTTTACCGTGTTGATCCATGTCTCGCAGCCGTGCCTCGGCATCCCAGCAATTTTCTTGAACCGTACGAAACAGCTTGCCGTCCTTCATCATCATCGCCTCACCCTCAAATGCAGTCGAAAGTCAATTCAAAAAGTTCGATTTGGCTTTTTTTTGGGTCTACGTTTTGTGGAAAGCCGGCAAATGAATCAAACGGGATTTGAACACTGGCGGTGCTAGATAAGGGGGGTCGCAGGGCCACTGCCCCCTGAGATATCCATGCACCCAAATCCTAATTCCGCCAGTGGATTCGAAGACTGCAGCCACTCTGATGATGCCATGTAAGCATCCTGCAGAACTTGACTCACCTTGCAGTGATGCTGAAGCTGGACAAAGCCACCGTAGCCGTACCTCTGAAACATATCCAAGAACAGAGAGAACTGAGCTTTTGTTGAAACTGATCAATTTAGGATTCAGGTCTGTTTAGAATAATGGCAAGTTCTGCATGCTATTTTGTACATACAAAACGAAAAACAACCTCGACGGTCCTCCCGCAGTAAAGTTGGCCAATCGTTAACCAAAGTCAAAATAGTGGCAGATAAGGCTGCAACATTCAAATGTGTGCTTACCTTCTTCAAATCGGGCCATTCCTTTGGTAAAATGTGACTATGTATATCAATCTTCATCTTTTTGGACACGGTGTAGCTCTCTTGACAGCACTTTCGGTTTAGTACCGCTAAGGAAATCCGGCAAAGTCCGCCCCGGCCTCGACTTGAAAGCAATGACCGTCAGGTGAACAACAGCCGCTGTCATTTATTAACCGAGCTTGCGGTTCTCTGCTAGGTTCCTTCATATTCCATAAAACAACATCATATCATGAAGGTGGTTTTTTTTTTAATGCAGCATTTTGTAAATGACACTTATTGGCACTATTGCAGCTTTGAAATATAGTCACTGACCCCGCCCAACATCAAAATGATCTTTCTTTAATGCTTGTTTCTTTAATGGAGATGAAACCAACCGCCATGAAACTATTCAAAGGGCCGCCACTAGTCTGCGGCAGAAGGTTGCTCTCTGTTTAAGTGCAAATTCCGCCTGCTCTGGTGCCAGTTCTTGACTCTCTCGCTCAATTACAAATCAGCATGATCGAGAGTTGAGATCGACAGTCAGCGAGCGATTGAATGGCGGCGCCCGTTTCTGCTGCTTTGGCTTACCATAGTTTGGCCAAACGACAAGTCTAAATTGGTCGAATCGAAAGATCTTGGAAACTATATGTGATCCTCAGGCACACTAACTGGACAGTGAGCACATTCAGTTCAGACCTTCACGAGATTCAGTTGTGAATGATATTCAGTTATGTGGCATCATGTGCTGTTTGGCCAACGTCCTATTTCTTCAGCCAGTGTTTCATCACGATGGTGGTTATTAGCACACATGCAGTTAGTCCCTCAGCATGAAGTCACATGTTCAAGTGTGACAGAAGCACCACGGTGGCCCGCCGTGATTTTGACCTGACTTAGCGGCTCCTCTGTCTGTGGTCGCAATGCGTGTAAGCCAATTGTGTAAGCCTCAGGAAAAAAAAAACAATGATGTAAGTTCTCAGGAGACCGTTTCGGCCGATGGGAGGATATGTGGCCATTTACTGTCGCAACCTACAACTAGCCTGCATGGAGTGTTTGAGAGCAAAAGTCTACACACCCTGTGGTGATATGTTTAAACATCAGCTAATTGAATGCTGTTTTGTTCATAAGACTGATTTATTTGGGTGCTTTTTTTATTGAGGTAAATTTTCAAAAGTGCATTTGCATTCAAGTTTTGTCGCTTTTGTGAACTGAACTGGAACTAGATTCCAACATCGGCTTGGGTTTACAAGAATAACTTCACCCACTCGTGTTTATTATTTTATTCACGCAAACCTGAGTGACGGGCAGAAAAGGGGGAGGAGAGCAAACGTGAGGGTACCGCCCGTCCGTCCAGCGCACAGTGCGGTGGATCGCATCACCGCATCTGTCTCGCACCTGCTTGGCACGCCCTTGTCGAGTGTGCAGGTCACAAGTTGCTCTTCTGCCCATTATCGGAGAACAAATCTTTTTTTTTTCAGTCTCTCAAAGCCCTCCTCCTCCTCTTCCTTCCCACTCCTCCTCCGCCCCACAACGATTGAGCCGCCCGGCACTGGAGTCGTTATAACCCTCGCGCGTGGATGTCTATTGCGCTCCATCCTTCTTCTTCTTCTTCTTCTCGTCGCCACCGCCTCTGCTGCTGCTGCTCTACTCTCAAACTATAACAGAACTCAAAGCAAGCCAGCAGGAGCAATGACAGACCCGACCAGCCGAGAATCCTACCCAGTCCCGGACTTGACCATAGTGGATCCGTCTGCAGTCACAGTGCGGAACGGCCAGCGCGCCCCGGATGGCTTCGGCAATAACCATCACAACCACAACAACCAGCAACAGCACGTCAAGAGCCCCATCCAGCATGAGGCGCTCACCTCCGGACAAGAGATGAAAATCACAGACAATGTGGAGGGAGAAGGTACACCAACTCTCTGTTTCTTGTATCTTATTTTTTGTTATTAGACCCCCCCCCCCGCTCGGACCGGGGAATGAAGTGCGGTATTTTTAGCCTGCCCCTATTTGAATAATTTATAAGTCAGAAGGATATTAAAGGAATCTTCCATACCCGAGGAGCAAAAAAAAAAAAAAAAAAAAAGCAAAGATAAATACCTTTGGGCAGTGGCTAGGCTGGATGCCTTGCAGCTGTCGGTTCAGGGTTTGAATCTGTGTTGAGTTTGGATGTTTTCTGGGTGCTTATGGGAGGTTCTGAATATGAGCTTGATTGGGTTTGCTGGAAAAGTATGTTGACTTGGCGGGTAACCAGTCCAGGTTCTACCTGGCCTGGTGCCAAATTGAAATGCTGATTGTATGAATTAGAAATATAAAATGTGAGAAATTGATGAAATCTGAAAGATGAGAATTTCTCCATTCATTTGGGAATTTTCATTAAAAAAAGGGGGAATATTTAAAAATATATATTGTTTTTGGGAGGTTTCAGCCTTTTGTCACTGGAATGGTTTGAATCAGAATCATAAGCTTAATTTTCAGAAATGTACACATTTTGGAATTTAACAAATGAATGATGAATTATTTTTAAATGATTGCGCAATCCAGAGCCCGAGGCTGCACAGACATTGGTTGCTTGAAGCCCCCTTGGTACCAGTCACAGGCATGACCAACAAATCCCTTTCTGTGTGTTTGCATGCCTGAAGAAAGGCAGAGCGAGCAAATGGAGTGTGTGAAAGCGATTATGTATGATTTTTAGACACTTTTAATCCCATTCATTATATGCACCATCGTGGAACTAAACATTCCATAGTGGATAAGTGGGCCCATGTATTATTGTTTGGGCAATCCTGAGCCTGTAAATGACTTTGTGTGGGCATCTGGCAGACTTATTTAATGTTTGTTTACTAAATGCGATTTCTAAGCCTCTTTATCATGTTAACCTTGTGAGCCTGTACACAATAAGAACTTTGTCACTTTGTACGTTTCGGTCTAACATTGGATTGTTATCAAGAATGTGAGTATAATTTCTAATTTATGACATGATCCATGTCATTGTTGGAGGCTAAATACATGTCAAGGAAACACAGACTTGCTCACTCAAACACTTTTTGATTCAACTCAGTGATAAGTATCTAGATGGTTTTGCCCAGTCAGCATAAAAAAAATGCATGAAAAGGAAATTGACCATTTGTTAATCCCAATAAAAGTCTGTAATTGCATTTTATAGAGTAAACCTTGAAAAAAATTCCCATGTGCCTCCATAAACGCTGCACTCACTCTCACTTCTGGTTGAAATCATTGACAACGTCATTATAACAAACAGAAACGCTCACTCAACAAACTACAAACTTGAGACTGACAGCCAAACTTGAGACTGACAGCCTAACCAGACTAACCAAAAACAGGGAACTAAATACAAAACCTCCCCTGATGACTCAACGAGGCACATGTGGACTACAAATGGGCGGAGGAAGCTGATTGGTTGACACGAGGAAGGCCCGGTGGCGAGAACGAAAACTGAACGAGCAGAAAAGACAGCAAAACTTGACAAAAAATGAAACAAAACTAATCACAACAAAATAAACAAAAACATGAAACCGATAAATATCCACGACTAAATGGTTTTCCTTGAGTCTTCAACCAGCCACTTGGTTTGACCTGAGCCTGAAATCTTTTTTTAATTTTTTTATTAATTGTTTTTAAATTAATTTTTTAATTTAATTTTGTCTAATTGCAGGTCTGTTGGAGAGCAGCATGCGCCTGAAGCCTCACGAAGCTCAGAACTACAGGAAGAAGGCGCTCTGGGTCTCGTGGGTCTCCATCGTGGTCACCCTCATTCTGGCCGTGACGGCGTTCAGTAAGTTTTCAACGCTCCTTTGCTTTCAGTGGTGTAATTGCTTGTGACAAAAGATGGCGTCATGGAAAAAAAAAGTTATATTTGCTTGAGATCCTTTTCTGGGTTGCCAGAACTTGATAAACCCAAGTGAGACCAAAAAAAAAAGAAAGTCATCCCGCAGAATCAAATGTAAACGTGTCCTGGCATTTTTGGTAACCTTAATATGGTTTTAAGAAGAAGCTGCTGAAAATCCAGAGAGATAATTGATTGTGGGCTTGAGTGGACACATTAGCACTGGATTCTTTCAGTGTGATTGATTGTTCACACATTGCATGTGTGGTGCTATTAAGAATAATACTTGTTTTTTATTCCGCGATCAAGTGGTAGGGGATTTTTAATCATCAAACGATTTCGCATTCAAAACGTACGATCACTGTCCAGTTCATTGGGGACACTTTGGTCACAAGAGTATTTTTTTTTCCTCAAAACTCATTTTGGGGAACTAAGCAGGGTCATGTGGTCAAAGATGGATAGTTTTGTTGTCTGACGCATGACTCAGCGCGACGCGACGTTGCGTGTACCATTCAAGATGTTGCTTTGTCATCCCGACTAAGCGTCAGTCAAATGGCAAAGTGCCGTGACATGTTCGCCGTTTAGCACATTTGCACTTCTCGGAATGATCTCATCCCCGAAGTCACACCCAATTTAGAGCCATTGAAGATTGTTTGTAGCCGCTAACAGGATGTGCACACATCACAGGCAAATGTTATGCTAATGTTAAGTTCCAAATTTAATTGATCAATGCGTTATCGGTTCTGAGAGTAGGAGTTGTCTTTTGGATTTCCAACATCCGGCTGCCAGATCAGGAATTCTGACAAATAATCTAGATTACGACAAGAATCTCAAAAAAGCTAAACTCAACCGGAAGGACGCGAGAAGTGCAAAATCTCAGCGGGCAAGAGGACAGGTCGCGGGTTCACGGTGGGGAAATCAATCAGCGACTACGCCTTCACCGCTTCGACTCGGAAAGCGGCATTAGCGAGACAGCGAGGAACACGGAGATAACGCCGACGATAGCGACGGGATGAATGTTGGCAGGCGGCACCTGGGATTCGCTGGTTGTGCTTGAAACAACAAACCTGCCCTAGTTTCTGCTCGTTCCTCTCGCCATCATGGCGATGTCTCATCCTCTGACTTTCCTTTCTTTTTGGCTCTTCTAATGTCATCATATAGGGAAGAGAAGAAGTTGCTCATCTGGAGTACGCAGCACTTTAAACACTCAGTCTGTGTGTACCCAGCTTAAGACAACAACTGCGCTTCCTCCTTTGTTCTTTTTTTCCTGCTCCCCGCCGAAGCACCGTCATCAGTGTGAGCTCCAACCCAGATACATAAAGTAAAAGACACCGACAGGGTTATAAATAAACCATGGACGATTTGCCAATGGCTGTGATTGTGGATCAAAACATGTGACCAGAAGGACAAACAAGTTACGTTTGCATTTTCTGATAAAAGGCATTTCATGAGTGATCCAAACAAGCGATGGCGCTCAGAGACCGACCATCTTGCCGTCATTACGTGGACATTTGCTGACTGCGGCGTCTTGAATTCATCCACCGACTGAGAGAAAAACAACAGCGGCGTCGGCGGGCCATTTATCACAGGCAGGTCGAGGCAGGAGCAATATTTTGCCCGTCTTGCCGCAGCTCTGCCTCCCCGCAACCAACTCCCGCGGGGGTCCTCAGTCCCAGCTCCGCCCCGCCCCTTCTGATTCTGTCTTATCTTCATTTCTTCCTCACCGGCTGCGATCTACTCAAATACCCCAGATCGTCTTCAACACCTCGCGTCTGTCTTGCAGCTGAAAACACAATCATTTATTCATGTCTCTATTTTTAGCTGCGGCTATATATAGATGGGCTAAGTGTGATTTGGCTTGTAGATGGAAAACCAAAGAGGCTTGCTTACCTGGCGTAAAGATTATTGCTGGCTACACCAATAATTGGTTGTAGACCAACCACGGGTTGGACCCCGGCATACTTTCTCGGATTAGCCGTCACGCTTGAAATATTTGCGAAGGAGAATGAAGCCTCAGACGACACGTGCGTTGGTATTGTGCCAAAAAAGCGGAGGCGCTAGCCCAACCTTTTGTCCGACCCCCGTCCCAAACTTATTGCCGTTTAGCGCCAATTACCGAATGAACGGCAAATTGTGAAAGGGGGCCCGAGATCGCAACAGTGTGTTACTGTTCAAATCACGCAGACGGACAAAATGACAGACAAACGCTCCGCTTTTACCAGTAACGACCGTGTCCGAACAATGTTGAATTCCAATGACCCGGACACAGCGTAACCTTTCAACAATCATTTCGAAGAACACGGGGGAGCAAGAAGTGCAGCCGGAGAGCCGAGCGAGCGAACGATCATGACGGTAAAAAACCTGACGTGGCACACGAGTGACCTACAAAGATCCCAAACAGGAAATAATTGGAGGACAATGCACAGCTGGGGAAGACACAAGGGCCAGCTGAAGGACACCTCACCTCCAAAAAAAATGTTACAAAAACTGCAGAATACAGAGCTTTAACTGTGTTGGGGAGAAAAATAAATCCATATAACTTCAGAATCTTTTTCTTAAACCATGACGGCGCGAGATAGCAGCCAGCGTTTAGCTTCAGTTGTTCCAAAAAATCTTGCTACATGTTCTTTGGTTTCGTATGGTGCTTGGCTGTTAAAAGCTGGCCATCTGCTGCATAATTATAGGACTGGCTGTCTTGCTCTCTTTTGCTCGCTCTTATTTAGCAGTAAACACCGCTTGAGTATTTTTACCTCTCGTCGGAAAGATCAGATATACTGCGGGTGGTGGAGAGTAAGGAAAAAAAAATGGTGACATCTCAACTTTCATTCTATCTGCATCCAGAAAGAATTTTCCGGCTTCCCTTTGGCCAAAGCAATCGGCATCTTGTTTCGTTGTGATCGATGGTAAACTGACGACGGCGATGGATTCGTTAGCGAGAGGCCGGGGCTTTTTTCCATTTTCGCACAGCAGCGGGGTACAAATGACGTGCTGGGGAGAAAGGGGGCATTTGGAAAAGGGGAAAGCCGAGCCACTTTATCATTGATGAATTATTCATAAAATCTACTGCATGCTTGGAAATGTAAATAGCCAGATAAAAGGTGCTCAAAGTCTAATGTAAGAATTAAAAACTGACAATTCCAATATTTTTTTGTTTACTCTCGAGCTCTGTGAATAATTATGTAAAAAAAGTCACAAGAACTATTGGACCAAATATAACACATTTGATTTGTTTACACCACCCAATGATAATTTGCATTATTTGTGTGTCAAAGCATGTGCTCAAATGAATCGACTGACATTAAACACAAACACTCATGGCGCATTTCTGTACAAAAACGATTAAGTTGCCATCAAACGCTCTTTCATTTTCAGTCTTGATCGTTTGAGGTTTCACAAAAGCAAAACAAGTCTCGATTTTTGACACATTTGTTCCCGCCTAAAATGGATTTCTTCAGTTATGGGTGAGAAAACAGTGTTTTGGGTGTTCTGCTGCTAATGAATGAAGAATAGAAACAGCTCGAATCACACTTTTTTTTTTTTTTTTTATTCAAGTGACTGCTTCCTTAATTACAATCTTGCAAGAACTTGATTGGCTTTTTCTCGTATTTTCAGTCACAGTATCTTTTTAACAAGCTACGCTGTGTTGCATCTGGTGAGCACTAAAGTGATCTGTGTGTGTGTGTGTGTCTGACTTGATTCCTCTTGTGACCACAATCTGGTCGCCGCCAGACTATTTGACCATGTGGTCGGCGTTAACCGCAACGGCTGTCGGGTTAAAGCAACAGTTAGCGGTGTTATTGTGCCGGATTAATAAACATCGCTGTTGTTTAGAGAAGTGCATGGAAGGTTCGGTAGAGAGTAAAAATTGGAGTAAACTAGAGGCGGGTTGCAATAAGATCCAAGGATGATAATGGGATTAAGGTTGAGAGACATATATTGCTCAGAAGAAAGTTTTTTTTTTTTTTCCTTGGTGAGAAGAAAGACTGAGGCAAGATTGTTATGCACGAGGGAGAAAGTAAAAGATATATGGGAGGTTAATGGGAAGGCAGGTTGAAGGGGGGCACTGAACGAGCAGTGCAGCAGTGCAGCGCAGTCGCTCTTGAATTATTGAGCGTGATATTTTGCAGCTGGGCAAAGGGCCGCAGCCTTGTCGGGTGTCCGCTAAGAGGCAGGAAGTATGCATCGGTGGGCCGGTGATGCTGCAGTATATTTTTTTTGGACTGACTTCACGTGTTCTTCATAAGTGCTTCACTGCTGTGTCTGTTAGCATCAAACTAGATCTTAATTTTTTTTTTTCAAACCAGCTCCTGTGGAAATGGTCTTTTTGTATTTATTTATTTAAATTTATTTATTTAAATCTATTTATTTATTTAAATCTATTTATTTATTTATTTATTGTATATTCATTTAGAAAAAAGTTTAGTTTGCCAAGAGGTAAGCAAAGCTGCAGTGAGTTTAGTCAGATGCAAAGATTAGCATTCGCTAAGAGCGTTAGCTTCTGTTAAGTGGCACGTCGTTGATGACTCAGTGAAGTTGCCGAGGAGTAGTTCAAAACAATGGCAATGGTTTTATCGTCGTTCTGGGTAGTTGCATTTTTTTACACACCCGGGGCTTCACTTCCGTAAACCGACACGCTCACCTCATTGCAACCACCTAGGTCTTCTCTTCCCTGGGTTGTCATGGTAACAAAAGCCACCATCGATTTTCCCCGGTCGGGCAGGCGAGGTGAGCCGTCTCCTCGTTTGCATACGAGACTCAACCCTCAAAACGAGCCAAGTTTCTGGAAGCATTAAAAACAAATGCTATAATTGGACCTGTATCACTTTATCAAAACAATTGTGTATTGATTTAAATTATGAAACAAAAAAATGCATCCTTCTTGTGTGCACATACTGAAGGATTGGTAGTAACCCATTTGCAGTTGCACCAATAGCGCTCGTTTTCCTTTTTTCGTTCTCTCCTCAATTATCACTTTCCCCGCACGCCAGCAGCCCACTGAGCCTCCTCATCCTATCCCTTCCTGTCGACACCTCTCTTATCCTCTCTCGCACCCCTTCTCCACTTCAGCCAGCTTGTTAGCGCTCGTGCCTGAGCCTAAGCGTTCACAAAGGTGGGAGAAATTGATCTGCCAGCAGATGACAAAAATGAGAAAATAACACCTACTTGTTTTACGGACTCTTCAGTTCGCCACGGTATAATTAGATGAAAGAATAGAAAAGGTTGTGACATCAGAGCTATGTCATTTTGCATTCTGGTCGGATCCAATGGGGCTCATATCAATTGAGCAAGAGGAAGATTCGTTTCGGAGAACAGACAGATGGTGTGTCAAGCCATCTCTGCACGTTGATGCGATTGAAATAGAATCGGTTGCAAGCGTGCAAAAAAAAAAAAAAAAAAATGAAATGACGTGTCTGTTAACTGCTCTCTGTGTGTGTGTTTCCACAGCCGTATCATTCATGAGACACAGCGCATCGGCCTTCGGATTTGCCGTGAGTTTCCGTCCTCCATTTGCATTGATCAATTAGTCATAACTTTAGTCTGGGTGCTTTATTAATGAGCCTTGCAAGTCGACTTTTATTGGCCCCCGTTGTCTCCAAGGTAACAGAGCAGAAAGGAAGGACTGAGATTACAGTGCAGGTGTATACAAGAACTAAACTAAATGGGTGCCATGATCCTATCTTTAACTCATTCAGTGCCATTGACAGTTATAGACGTCAAAGATATCAATTGGGTTGGCAGTTGTTTAATAGTCAACGACAATAAAACTTGTGAAATGGTATCTGATGATAACAAGGCCGTTGGGCTCGTTATTAAGTCCACACTTGTGTCTCTCCTTGACTTGTTTGTGCAGTTTGATGCCACCTTGGATGTTCTCTCATCAATCATTGTGCTGTGGCGCTACAGCAACGCGGCCGCCGTGCACTCGGCGCACCGAGAATACATGTAAGTGTCAAATGCGTTACACCTTCCGTGATGTTCGCAATGGAACAATTTAAGGTCTTGTTTGTTCATATGATGAACAAAATGTCCCAAGCTAGGAATCGGGACGTATCTAGATCCACCTTGCTCAAATCTGCTGTCTTGTGTCTCTGCAGAGCATGCGTGGTCCTCGGAATTGTCTTTCTGCTCTGTTCCCTGTGTATTCTTGGAAAGGCAATTCATAATTTGGTTACCAGGATGCCCCCAGAAGTGGTAAGACGACATACATCTTTATGAGAATACTCACAGATGTGTAATTGCTAAAAAAGGACAATACTAGAGGAGGTGGTTCATTAAAAAAAGGATAAAAATATATGCAAAATAATAAACTGAAAATAAAAAAACACAAATAAATAAAAATATATAAAATAAATAAGATAGATTGAAAAAAATAATAATACACTTCAGTGGAGCCTCAAAACCCAGATGCTCAGAGCAATCTGGAAACAGGGTGGTAAAATTTTATCTTCTTGTCAATCCCGTCATCTTTCTCTTTTTGCGATAGTCACACTGTGTGCAAATCACTTGGTGTGAATTCCAACTGTATCGTCATTACTGTTTCCACTTCATGTTCCGTGGCCTCCTCTGGGCTCTTTTCTGACAGCGCTCGTCTTTCATTCGCACAATTAGAGCTTTGTTTCGGGGGTGTGAAGCTGACCTTTTGCTACTTTGATGCGTCCCTCTAAGTTATCACGCATTCTCGGGCCGGTTGTGATCACATTTGGGTTACCGTGAAGTATTGGGGAGCGAGGGAGGGAGGGAGGGAATCCACATTCGCGTCACGTCCCGGCTCGCTGCGCTCGTCGCCAGCCGTCTGCATGCAATTGAAACTGTCATCACCGTGCTGCAACAAAAATGAGACACGGGAACACACTACAGGCTGTTTGCAGCATGATGTGATATTATTAGAGAAAATTGCAAGAAAGGTGTTTTGACATTTACATGCCTCTGTGACACAATCCACCTCATTATACCTTCTCTCATGCTACAGCACAAACCGCTGCGTCGACTCGTTTGTTTGTGTGGCGGCGCCTCTGCAAAGCACAACCACGGTAGAAATTAAATAACGCCGTGCGAGGGCCCGTCCGTGTAACTAATTAACTTTAAAGGCCAAGTTTTACTATATGTACCGTATCTTGTCACCGTACTACAATGCAAGTGACTATGACGGATAAATAATGGGTTCTTTGTCCTTTAGGATGACTTCCTCTTCAGTGTGTCCATCGTGAGTGGATTTGTGTGCACCGTGCTGGCTGTTGCCAAATTCTGGCTGGGCAGAGTGCTCACGAGCCGCGCACTCATTACGGATGGTAGGTCAATAGAAATAATCAAATGACAATCAAAGATTAAATGTAGCCAACAGATGCACAAGGGTGTGTAGATATTGTTTTTATTAATTTAATTTAATTTAATTTAATTTAATTTAATTTTATTTTATTTTATTTTATTTTATTTTATTTTATTTTATTCTGCATTCATATCTTCAAACTACATTTCTTGTTTTTTTTGTCAGGCTTTAATTCTTTGGTTGGCGGTATCATGGGATTTACCATTCTTATCAGCGCCCAAGTATTCAAGGACCACCCCGATGTCTGGTTCCTGGATGGCTTGATTGGAGTTCTCATTGGACTCATCATCTTAGCATATGGGGTCAAGTAAGGAAGAAAGAAACAGTTTACCACTTGACCTTTGCAAAACTTCATGTGTAGGACTCACTTTTGACACCGTTTCTGTCTCTGCAGGCTTTTAATGGACATGGTGCCCCGTGTGAGGCAAACACGGAACTACGAGCGCTTTGAGTGAGCTTCATGGACTGGTCACCTCCCTGCTCTCGTCTCTTTCCTTCGTAGCGCTTGGACATGGGATTTATAGGCGTACCGTCATCTCAAGCGTACCCTGAGACTGTCTATGCTGCATTCATCCATTCTCAACACCGATTTATAATTTGCTTTGTAATTCAAAGGCAAAAGATTCAAAGTGTAGCAGCATCGAGGTAACTGGTCTGTAAATGTAATGTGTCCAAAAAAAAAATCAATACGTCAACATCATGTTTGCACATTCTGTAGGCGACACTGCTGAATAGTCTCCATTGGAATTAACTGGTGCCTTTTTAAGGTATTCACCCTTTCATATAGATCCCGCTCATGTATTTATTTATTTATTTATTCCATGAATTTTATTTGATCTGAAAGTGTTTTTTGTGACACAAACTTGAACTGGTATCTTTTAAAAGGGTTATTGAATAGTGAACTAAAGGAACAGTAATAATACCCAAGTTTGTATATAAGGATTTTCAGCGACAGTATATCGACAAAGTTCCTAATCAAATCATCAATCGTGTGAGAGTAGACTTGAACGCAATTTGGGTTCAAAATTGGACCGACCCAGGTTGTTTTTTTGCAAAACAACCCTTCCTGGGCTGGTCCAATTTTTAAGCCAGCGGTTTTAAGGCTCATGCTGTGTTTTGTTTGTAACTTCCTCTCAGGTTTTGATTATCAATACAAAGGCACTGAAATCTGAAGTGCTGTGCCACAGTCTTGGACTTGAAATATCTCATATTTATCTTTTGTTTGTAACATATTTGAACATTCTTTTGGGAAAGTTGGATAGCATAACCTCAAGCAAGGCACACACATTCCAATTTGTAAAATGCGATCGACTGTCATGCAGGTTGACGGATGGAGCAGAATGTACAACAACTCTGCTAATACAGTGCACATTATATTCTGAATTTGCTCACCAGCACATGAGACCTTTTTTGTGCATGTTTCCATATTGTACTGAACAGAATGTAAATAACAACTGCACAATATGTCCAACATAGGGCCTGGATCCATCAGTTGAAAGAAAAGAATAATCACAGATGTAGAGGTATATATTAATAGACCCACATAGGAAACATTTTAGACTAGGAAGCTTTCATTGAAAGTGTAAAATGTCTACGCTATAGTGATTATATTCCGTAAATATTATTTGACATACAGTATGAGTAATAAGAATTAAAATGACACTTTTTTTTTTTTTTTGCACAGTTGGGTGTCATCAGACAGCAGTGGTGATTTCAGGCATGTGGATTATGTACGGCCTTACAATAATTTGAAATGTGCCACAAAATTGGACAGAAAATGCTTTGTGAAACGATTGTGTCAAGCAATGTCATGACTAACCAATTGTTGCCGTTTGTTTGTGGAATTTGCGCCCCCTTGCGGTGAAGAGACGTAGGTACTGTATCCTCTTGCTATTGTGATTTTCATTTTCAAGCCAGCACCGCCGCTGAAATACTTTGCACTGAATCTTCTTGACAATGTGGCTTATGTCCATTTTGTGTACTAGACAGACATCCTCGTGGGTGATATGCTTAGTGTATGGAGATGATAGTGGTATGTGTTTTTCAAAGGTTAATAAATAATGACCCAGGTATTTACGGTATTGCACGTAGGCTTTTGCAGCCATGTGTGTTTGCAATACTGGTGAGCCCCCTTGTGGTTAGAAATGACATGGCAACGGCAAGAAAGAAGAAGAAATACCCTGTACATACATAAAATGTGGTTTGACCTTGTCAGCTCACCAACAGCACAACGATTCGTATTCTGTCCACTCTCCCCTCTTTCTGAAGCATCTGTGACAATCCTGAACAAAACATCATTTGAAGCACAGTGGTTCATATTGTCAGGCACAGAACATGATTCATTCCAGTTGTTTATGTAGCTATTATGCTTTGGATCGAGACTTTTCTACCTCTCTCTTTGCACTGTTTCATTTCTAGATCTTCTAGTGCCCACTTCTTCTCCTTCAACCATCTTCTAATGCTGCCATGATGGTCTTTTATTCCTGAAGCTTCATTCAATCTCACATTTGAACATGAATCACATATAGATAGACGTTTGTTGTTGTTTTGCTTAAAGTCCAATTATGAATAGTGGACCCAGCTCTGAATTCTGATGGTTCACCCTTTTCTGACAGAAGCACATCTTTTACTGTTCACTGATGATCATAGCAAACTGTTGACGTTCCATGACTCGTCTCTGTCAATATGCTTTGCATGGATTTAATACAGTGTAGTCCCCTCAGTGCTTACAACACATTGCAGAGACGAGACACACGCTAGAAATATGTGACAAAATGTCTATCTTGCCATGTTTGTACAGTAATATAATATGTGGTATTACCTACAATGTATACACCATCTATTTATGTAAACAAGTATTTAAAAAAGTGTTTTATTGATGAATAAAGATCGTTCCTGCTTAGCCATCAGCTGATTTTTTTTGTCTTTTTCTTTCACAGAGAGATATATTAACTTAAGTAATGTGTTTCTATTTTGACGGATCTATGTGAGGAGCTTGTCGAAGTGCTTTGTGATTGGCTGACGATCCAGTGACCAATACTATTTTGCCGATTTTGCCATCCAGTCTTAAATACACTCCTTATTGATTAGTACGTCTGACTCATAATCACAGCTTCCTCCTACATCATAAAAATATTTTCCCTCTTATTTTGGTACAATGACAAACAAAAAATATGAGTTGCGCAAAACTGCGCAGTTTTGATCATTTTAATCTCGTTTTCGTGACGTCACGATCTACGCGTTTGCTATTGGCTGTCGCATTTCCGTGTTTTCTAGACGCAAAATGGCACGGGATCCCTGGAATAGGATAATTATTCCCATTCCTGCTGCTCTTTCCAGTGTCCGCGTAAACTTCACTACAGAAACAGGTTAGATATGTTGTTCGGATGCTATTTATGTTGTATTGTAAATCCGAACTAACCCATAAAAGCGGGTGTGTGGTGTCATGCGCATCACACGTGGGAGACACCTACTGTGCCTGTGTGTAAACATACAGTAGTGATTGTGCGTTTTGTGACAAAATAAATAAATAAATTGTGTTTCCAGACGTGATTGTGAGGAACCTGCTGACGGAGAACGACAACGTCCTCAAAGTGCTTCGGAGTACGTTTCTACAGACGGAGGTTCGAGTTCTGTACGCCTTGCTGTACAATCGCAACCATAGCGCAAGATCCAACAAAACCTTTCGAGTGCTAAAGCAGGTAAGGTCACGTGTGTGTGATGGTGGGCGTGGCAAACGAAAGTAAACATGCGTTGGATTGATGTCATGCAGGTGGCACAGTGCCTCAACAGACTGAAGGAGATGAAGCTGGATGATGCTCTGAAGGGTCTGACGGATTTGTGTCCCAATAGGATTCAACGGTAGACAGCCAGCAAAATCCGATCTTTAGATTTGCGCGGCGGTGTCACTGAAATTTTTGTTCTTGTGTCTCCTTCCAGAGATCTGAGCGTGAAGGCGGGCGAGGGCGATGTTCCCAGCCAGCCCTCGTTGGAGTGGCAGTGTCTCAAAGTGCTGGGAGCTGCTCAACTTATGAGCTGCGCAATGAAACACTGCAGCCGAGCTTTCCTGTATCCTTTCTTTTTGGCTTTTTGCTTTCTCCTCAGCGTCTCCACATTCCCTTAACCTTTTGCTTCAGCTTATCTAGGCAGCACATGAAATTCGAGTTCGTCGTCCTGAATGTGGTGATAACCAGTATGCTTAGTCGCTTCTGGTGAGTCACTTCTTTTTTTTTCTTCTTCAATAAATGCTTTTAGTAGATTTGATCGTCTGATGATTTACAGCAATTGTCCTCGTTGTTGGTTGGCCACCAGGGTTATTTTCAGAGGAATCCTGACCTGCCTGTCCACTCTCTACCAATATTTGTTGGAGCTGCGGGCAGAAGTGGCCCTCGCTCGGCCCATGCCATTCCTCACAGACTTCAACCTGCCCGCCAATATGGCCGACTTCCTCGGGCCTTCCGATGCGGCTTTACTGCTCACGAAACCAAAATCTGGTCCCCACGTCACCACTCACAAGCCAAAAGTGGAGAGACGGAAGGCCCCTGTCGGAGTTCAGAAGAGGACGAGGAGGGTTCGAGAAGACGTGGGTGTTGCTGTGCGGAGAGGTGCGACAAGTTTTTATCTGTGCTACTGGCGGGGCCACACGAGGTTGTGCACTCTTTCAACACATGTATGACCAAAAAGGAAAATGGCCACAGATAAGAGAGACAAACAGAGCAGCAAATTTAACCTTTGGCAGAGTTAATAGTAATAACGATTTCTAAAATCAATTTTTGCAGTGGTGTTACCTGATGCCAAAGTGGCGGCGCCTGTTCGAACCCTCAATCGGAGCACGGCGCAGGTATGTCACCAGGCAACATTCGCCGTTTCCCGGCTCCTTATCTGATCGACGTTCTTTCAACCCCTCAAGACGACAATCCTCCCGAGGAGGCAACGGGTGTTCCGGAGATGCACCGCCCGTGCCGCTACCTTCGAAGACATGGCCTGCTGTCTGGACAAAATGATCGTGTGGTGCAATTCCCAGAAGATGTCTCATATTAAACGTCGCTTAACCTTTTTGAAATTAAAGTGCCGGCAGATGAGAGGAGCTGAGGCGGCGGGTTACAAGTAAGGACGGCGGACGACGGCAGCGTACCTCCGGGCGTCTCGTCGAGTGACGTGCGATGCGTTTTCTTTTGCAGCGTGCGGAACAAGCTGCTGACGTTCAAGCGGGAAGCTGGCCGGGCTTTCTGCGGGGTTCGGAAGGCTCGACCCATCGCTGCCTGCCGGGGGCGGGGCCACCTAAGAGCGTCATTTGGGAGGAGACCGTTTTTTAGATTTTTAAAAATGAGACATAATGCAACAAGTAAAGTCAAGCCAAAGAGATGCGCGTCATCCCCTGACGATTGGATAAGCCGAACAATGGCGATGATGGTTAATTGTGACAGCCACGATGCCGACATTGATGACATTTTTGCCTCTGCTGGTCTGTGACGCGTTTTGAAATGTACTAGTCATTGCTTGCTTTTTTTTTTTTTTAACTATACACGGCAGCAAAAACACCGAACCTAGTGGAAGCAGCAGCATTCATGAAAAAAATGAAGCCATTATAAAGTCTCAAATGATTTTTGTGTGCAAGCTCTTGATTTGTTGATGTATAACGCTGCCAGAAATCAAGCATCATCTTTAATGGTGTTGCGTAGTATGTGCTTCTGACTCGCATTAGACCAGGGGGGTGTAGACTTTTAATATGGGACTCCTGTTCACTATGTGGCAGTATTGTGCTCCAATTGGAAGGCGAGGAAGGGGGAAAATGGAGAGGAAAAAAAAACCAACCAGGATGACGACTGTTGGCCGTTCGCGTTTGACATCCGGAAGGTGGGGCTTTCGCTTCTTGTGCCGTTTTTTTTTTTTTTTAATTTTACTTTTTTATTTTGACGGAACCAATGGTACGACATGGTACGTTAACCCCAACTTCCAGGTAGCATCGACCAAACCATAAATACAAATCCTGCATTGGTAAGTTGAGAATATTTAACAAAGCTTCTGGTTTTTATCGTTAGCTCCCGAGCTACCTCTCGGTGGTGTTATTACTACTTTACTAACCATATCTATTAGTCACTAACAAGTTTCCTCACTTTGCAACTCTCGTCATTAGAACAAGCGAGCGCTATTATGGTTTTAGTCACGTCGTTTATAATTTTATATGTTTTAAAGCAAAGTGGAGAATGATCGTCTACTTCTATTAACATCGAAGCTAACACAGCTAAAGCGTTGCCAGTATCCATCCATGCATCATTGGATATTGAAAGTCGAACAGTAGGCTTGCTGCCTTTTCTTTCCCCATCGTGGTGAATATTTGCTGCTCCAAAGTTTTCCTGCTGAGTAGGCGACACACCCAACCGTCCTCGTGATGTTCTTCTACGTCCACCGAACGGCCTTTCAACTGGTCCGCTATTATTCGTCGTAAGTCGAAGCGAAACTACCAAATGCTCACAACTGCCCAGGATTGCACTTGTGTGCATTTTGTTGTTAATTCCAGACACGTTAACTTCTGAATTTCATCAACTGTCGCTTTCAGCGTGAGGGCAAAACAAAAGCAGAGCATCATGGCAAAACAACGGAACAGTCACATCTGTTGATAGTGTCATCTGTTAACTGTCCTGTTTAACAGAATGCTAAACACGGATGTCCATGTCGGATGGCTTGGGTTCAAATTCTGCAAACAACCAGCGAGCTCCTGGACTTCAACTCATCTCCCTTAATTTTTGCTTGTTTAAGTGGTGAAAAGAAGAAACATACATGTGTCAGCGATTGTCTGTATTATGTCAACAGGGAGGGAGAACTGGTGTGTGTGTGTTTCCAATAGTTCCACTAACACTTCCACAGCTGGTTTTCTCGGGCCGAGCGAAAGAGATTGTGATCCAAACCCGGTGACGTCTTTCCTCACAAATTCCGGATAAATGTTTTGAAATCCCCACTGGGACTCCTCCCAAAACAAAAGTGGACCATGTCACAACTGCAAAGGGATGAGCAACGCCCCGTTTTCTTTCCCCTAACGGTCCATTTCACAGTTCTGACATTTTGCAGCTGCTGAGTTTTAATAGTTTGGTGGAGCCGATCAATGGATTGAGTTTCCTGGTGGCGGCTTTGGTCAAAGAACCCTCTGTTGACATCCCCTGCCTGGCATCATTTGTGTCCTTAGTATGCTGCTCTCGCTCCATTTCCGCCCGCCGGCTTTGGACCGTCCTTTCCAAGACGCTCATTTGCGCTTAATATCCGATTAATTCTTCTCCGGATGCTTGATTGGGTGAAGAGGCACAATCTGACAAGATTATTAGAAGTGCATTGATGAATAGATTTCTAGATGACTTTTGTTTTCACGTGGCCTGCTTTGGCAACACACGAACGGACGGTGTTGTTGTTCTTGTTTCCGTCCGCTTTCATCACAGTCAGCGGGGGGTCCTCCGCTCGTTGGATCCAAGCTCGAGTGGGAGGGAATGCTAGCCGCCCCTAAAGTGAGTCTTGATGAAATCCATGTTGTACACTTTGATGTATATTTCAGAAGCTCAAGTGGTCTCACAGCCCCCCCGCAACAGACCGTCTCGCTAATATGGGTCACTCAGTCCTAAATCCTATTTTGTCTTTTCCCATTGCTCAAACACTCAGGATGAGATATTTGGATAACTCATCGGGGCTTATTATACATGAAGTAATTATCATTATTTGCAGTATAACAAATGTCTTTATGTGGATGTGGAAGTGGGTCACGTTTGAATCATTTAGGCCGCCCCCCCCTCGCCTCCCATCCCCACCCCACCCCCAAAGCGTAAATGCCGAGTGGGACACATGCGGGCATCCTGTCCGTCAAGCCTTTCGCTGACCTGCTTTGTTGGCCAAGGCAGGAAGGACAAACTCACTTCCTGGTCTGATGATGTCACAACGGTCCTTATTAGTGTCTGTCATAAAATAAGAATACTCACAGGTATTTCTACTTGATCCTCCGACGCCCATGTTGGTGCGAAGATACGGAAAGGGGCTCGCAACTGGTGTCGTTTACAAGCCAATAAAAGAAGCTCTTTGCCCGACTCAGACCCAAGTCAGATGAAAGCAATCGACTCTCGGCTTGTAACAGTTATTGCGCAATGAGATTTCTTCCCGAAATCCGCCGCCGGCTTTGTCCGTTTACATCTCCTCAACCGACACGGAAGACGTCATCCCAATTTCTGAAAGGTGATTCTGAAATGTCCGCTTGTCATTGGCAGGTTGCGTCAAGAGCGAGGGGAAGTCTTGCGAGCTAGGCCCAGACCACTGCGACCATGGCGACGGGTAAAAGTAAAAACCAGAGTTCTCTCGCTCTGCACAAGGTGATTATGGTGGGCAGCGGCGGCGTGGGAAAGTCAGCTCTGACGCTACAGTTTATGTACGATGAGGTAAGTGGCCACGTTGGAGGCGGCGTCGAGCGGCTCCGTCGCACTTCAAATCACCTGTTCTGTCGTCGCCAGTTTGTGGAGGACTATGAGCCCACCAAGGCCGACAGCTACCGGAAAAAAGTGGTCCTGGACGGGGAGGAGGTCCAGATCGACATCCTGGACACGGCCGGCCAGGAGGACTACGCCGCCATCAGGGATAACTATTTCCGAAGCGGGGAGGGCTTCCTGCTCGTCTTCTCCATCACCGAGCACGAGTCATTCGCGGCCACCGCAGAATTCAGGTGCTGCTGCGGCATTTTTTTTTTTTTTTTCCGTGATTCATGTAATTGGGGCGCACTCAAACAAATGTGGCGGCAGGGAGCAGATCCTGCGCGTGAAGGCGGAGGAGGACAAGATCCCGCTGCTGCTGGTGGGGAATAAGTCGGACCTGGAGGACCGCCGGCAGGTGTCTGTGGACGAGGCCCGCGGGAAGGCCGACGAGTGGGCCGTCCAGTACGTCGAGACGTCCGCCAAAACCAGAGCCAATGTCGATAAGGTACGCGCGCTCACGCACGCACACACAACCTTGGCCCGACCTTTGCATGCCGAGCTTTTGTTGTTCCACGTCAGGTTTTCTTCGACCTGATGCGCGACGTCCGAGAGAAGAAAATGTCGGAGAACAACGACAAAAACGGAAAAGGCAAGAACAAGAAGAACAAGAAGAGCTTCAGAGAGAGATGCTGTCTCCTCTGAGATCCTTCTGCAACTTCATGACGCACAAACCAACCGTCCGGTTGTTGTCTTTTTGGGGCCATTCAGTCAAGTGCACATGTTTTTTTAGCCAGTACGAGTTCACGGGAAACTAAGCACGGATCCCGCCTGCCAAACGGCCACACTAAACTTAGTTTTGGGAGGGGGACGGAACTCAGAGACGCCGACTGCCATCGATGGCGACCGCCCGCCATCACGGTGCAGCGCTTGTTTGTTTTGAATTTTAATTTCTACATTAGCGGCTGTTTTCTCTTTTGACTACAAACTAACTCGATTGTCATTTTAAAGCAAATTGACAGCAAACCTAATATTGTCTTTTGTGATGCAATTGAAAAATAACCTGGTGAGAACATCCGTGGATGAAGTCATGAGTTGTTGTTTTTTTTTCTTTCCTGGTGCTTCTCCAATATTGATGTGATTGTAAAACCTTGCCACTTTTTCCAAAGTGCACGTCGTACTGTCCTTTTGCTACCACAGCTCATCTTTAGACGACTTTTCTTTCTTTGGAAGAACACGCACTACAGCAGATGTTGGGAGGTTGTCACTAAAAAAATATTCAAACTACTTGAACAGTGGCAGCGAGTTTCTTTTAAACACCTTCCTCCAACTAACATGCAACTTGTTTGCCCCCTCCCCATTCCTGCGATTGTTTTTATTTCTATCCTGTGAGCATTTCTAAATAAATGTGTTTTTATATACACTTTATTGGCTCTTCTTTTTTTTTTGCAGTCATAAGCAATTTGATGACATTGAATATTGATTCCCTGCATTCCAATGTTATGGATGCTCGTGTTATTAAAATGTGCCCTCAAAGCAGAAGCTGCTTTGTTTTTGTCCAACCCATTATTGTACTCCCAAGCTGACAGTGATAAAGTGCCATCCATTTGATGAAGCCCAGTCTTATCCCACATGGAGGAATTCTTTCTATCCACGCATTTGTGACAGTGTCCCCTGACAACGTGCAAACCAACCACAGACTTAAAGTATGACTGTGAGTCTCCAGCAACCAAAACATAGAAGTCATTAAGTCCCTTAGTCCCACGAAGGGGGTCGTTTGTGTCTTTTTTACTCAAAGGGGAATGTACATCGACCTAGATTAGCGATGCTCATGGTGTACCACCAGTGGTGATTTGTCGCCCTCTAGTGGTACAGGAAAAAACATACTAAATTCTGCATGACGTCAACACGGTTCAATCACACAATTTAACTGTATAATCTTGGTCATTTTACTTGAATTAATTACATTATATCAGTCATTAATCTAACGGTTGCAACCCTTCCCTACCAAAACCTGAATTTAAGTGTATTAAGTGTTAAGTATATTGAACCTATATTTAATTAAATTCGACCCATGCATGTTACAGTACTTATTTACTTATTTATTATTAATTCCACGAATACGCAACCTGAGGCCCAATGTACACCACCAGTGAACCCGATTCGCATTTTCCAGCATTTCCACTGGAGCAAGCCCCCCTGACGGGCACATTTCCCCGCTCGCTCGCCCGACACTACACCTCCGCCCCTCCTTCGCTAAGTAGACAGATTAGGTGGTCGGTTAAACTCACGGGACGGACGCCGCTTATTTGGAAAGATATGAAAGGGCAACGCGAGGCGGCCTAATGACCGATGCAGTGTCACCGGCATACTCCAAGGTCTTTAATCATTGTGCAGAGAGAAGGGGGGGGGGCACCCGTCCTCTGAGTAACCCTCATTATATCGCAGCTAATGTTGGAGATGAGGATGTTCAAGTGATAAAACACCATCACGCTCCTTCATTAGACGCAAAGAGAAACACACTCGGTGGAATTGCACTCGACCTGCGAGATAAATGCGATGGACAAGGAATAACTTCTATTTTTGCGACTGCTGCTGCGGTCTCTGAGGAGCAGCTTTTCACCTGTCATCCGCTAGATGGCAGTGTTGCTATTGCTTTTAGTCCAAACAGTCATTTTCGGCCTATCTCAGTGGCCCATCTCAGTGGCCCCACTGTGCTTATATTTGACTTATTTCTGCTCCTCCGCTAAGCTTCATTCACTGGTGAGGATTGGATTTAAGGGAATGGCAGTGATTCGATGTTATTGATCTTTTAAACAAAAACTTGGTTTGATTGAAAACTTTTTTAGAGTCTGGATGCTTATGTTCATTCATTTGGTAGGTCAAAGAAAGTATATTTTCCTGTTAGTACTATTATTGCCTAAAAATGTGCATGTGGCGGAGTGCAACCACACACGAGGAAAAATACAACAGTCAAAATGAGTCATAGAATTAAGAACAAAACTTTTATGTGGTTGACTCCAAGACTGAAAGAAACCAGGGAATTAAATACAAGCAGACTGATGAGACAAGAAACACCCAAATTGAAGGGAGCTGATTGGTTAACAAGGGAACAGGCAACAGGTGGAAACAAAACCTGAGGAAGACAAAAAAGTCACATAATTAAACAAGACAACATGAAATAAAATCAAATGGTCATGTGACATTTGCAAGCTGAATCATATGTCATTTTCAATGGATTGCAAGTGGAAAAAAGACAAAGAAAACATCAAATAAAGGGGTTAGTCATCAGTTGCATGATTGATAATGAACACAAATGCATTTAAAGGTTCAAAAGATGGTTTTTTTTCACTTGTAAAATCTCTCTGTGAAGGTATGACAGCCTTTTGACTGTACTGCAAAGATGTTTTGTGAGTCAAAGTTCTGCTTTGACTCACAAAACCACTGCTTCTTGTTAGATTTCTAACAAGTGAAATTAGAAGTGAATGGAGCTGGGCAAGCAAATGCAGCTTGTACCAGGAACTCAAAAGAACAAGCAGACTGATGAGACAACACCCAAATTGAAGGGAGCTGATTGGTTAACAAGGGAACAGGCAACAGGTGGAAACAAAACCTGAGGAAGACAAAAAAGTCACATAATTAAACAAGACAACATGAAATAAAATCAAATGGTCATGTGACATTTGCAAGCTGAATCATATATCATTTTCAATGGATTGCAAGTGGAAAAAAGACAAAGAAAACATCAAATAAAGGGGTTAGTCATCAGTTGCATGATTGATAATGAACACAAATGCATTTAAAGGTTCAAAAGATTTTTTTTCACTTGTAAAATCTCTCTGTGAAGGTATGACAGCCATTTGACTGTACTGCAAAGATGTTTTGTGAGTCAAAGTTCTGCTTTGACTCACAAAACCACCGCTTCTTGTTAGATTTCTAACAAGAAGTGAAGTTAGAAGTGAATGGAGCTGGGTTAGGGTTAGGGTTAGCAGCTTATACCAGGAACTCAAAAGACAGACTATGTACCGAAGTCAAATGACTTGTTTGGCATGCTCAAACATGGCCAATAAAAATTGTTGTATCTATCGAGACGCAACTAGGGACTAGAATAACCGAACAAGACGAGAACAGACAAGCAACTAGAAACACGACATGAGACGCAAACAACCCGACAGGAGTGAGGGGCAGACAGGACTTAAATACAAGACAGCTAACGAGAGGTAGGTGAGGGCGATCCCACTGATCAGGGCACAGGAGGGGAGGGGCGAGCACACAGACACGCCCCCCCCCAAACTATGACAAAATTAAAACAAGGAAATGAACTCTGACAGATCTTGACAACTCCTAAGACATCAAACTTGAATAACACGGCGTCTCATCTTTACAATACCGTTTGGATTTCAGATGTCGTGTAAGCTACATTGGAACTCATTTGCATCTAACTGCCTTTTTGTAAGCAACTTGAAGACTTTATTGAGAAATCAGAATCTTTTGGAGCTGTAGTCGCAAGTTTTGCAATTCCCCCGCACACAATTTGGTATTGTGCATTATTCAGTACTTTTGCTTCTCATCTGTCACATAGCGAGCCGAGTTTTGGGAGTTGTGACTAATGGATGCCGAAGCCTATCCTCCTAGGGCTCCGCTCAGCGGGGGCTGCAGTATGTGGCAGATGAGTCCCGCAGTGCTGGAAGACCAACAAGAACATCCCATCCCGTGTCCCCGTTCCTGTTCCATCCAGCGCATTCCGTCATGGGCCTTGTTCCCAAATGCGGTCACTTGATGCGTTCATGTCAAATTTGAACCCCGTCAAGGTTTTCAAATGCCATCCACAATATTAAGGACAGCTAAACAAGGGGTTCTGGAATGAGATATTTCTCCAAGGACCCCCGTCATAATCCAAGCAACAATTAAGGCCTAACTCACATATCGTATTTGTACTAACGGCATTACACCGCCCCCCGGTGGCCTAGTCACGCAAACCAGATGCAGCCGCAATGAATTAATAATGATACACAAACTTCGATGCGGATCAAGGCGCCACTGTACATGTTAAAATAAAAAAGTGCATAATCCAAAAGCTAACGATTTAAAAGCAGTCGCGCGGTGTATTGTAAGCTAGCTCATCCTGACAGGCGCCCGGAGCACGCAAGCTACTGGACAGAGTCAGAACTCAATTTGTTGATTCTCTCCAGGTGTCGTGTTGCGTGATTGACAGGCGGAGGTGACAGCACACCACCGGCTCTCCAAACTATAAAGGGAAGCAGAGGACTCCCAAAGGGCAGCTGCTTCTGTCATTTTGCTGCCTCATTTTATTTATGTCTCAGGCCTGTCTGCTACTTTCTTGATGCTTGCTTCTGGCCACCCTTCGAGTGAAGTTGAGGTTGCAGCCAGGGGTTTGTTGCTTCTTTTCCAGACAAGAGCTCGAAGCGTGCTTGTGGAATTGGCGGCCAATTAATTATTGATCAAGCCGTTATGGCTACGGGTCACTCAAGGCGTCGCAATTTTGGGTCTGGATTTTTGGCCAATTGAAGGTTTCACCATTTGCCGGGTCCAAAATATGAAAAGAGCACACATAAAAGGGGGATCTGAAATAAACATGTTTTCTAAAAGTGGTGAACAGACGTGCGCTTGGCCTTTTCCTTGAGAGAACACAAAAGCACCAGCAGGCAAGACGTTTGTTTTTCTCCACATGAAGCTTTTTTCGCGTCACACACGGGCATTATGATTTTCAAGGTGCTCGATTTTGATTGACACTGAAAGCTTTATATAAACTCTCAATAGTAGCGCTTTTATTTGTATGGCACTTTTAAGTGGTGTCGTCAACATTCATTTCACAAAATGGCACATAAATATTTTTAATTGTTGTTTAATGGAAAAAAAATGTCTATTACGCCTGTCAGCATTAACGCCAGTGTTCAACTTTGAAGTGGTTTTAAATGACGGCTCGCAATGAGCCATCGACAATGTTTGGGAGCTTTTTCATTTTCCCTTTCTGACAGTTTTGGATAATTAAACATGATGCGGGTCAAACTCACTGACTGAGGTCGAGCGCTGTTTCTGAAAAACAAATGTTAATGTATTAAAAGAAATGAATGGAACCCTTCTTTTTGGGGCTTAATGAGTTTTTCTTGGAAATTGGATAAACATGAAATTAACAGCGTGCTATATTTTCCATGTCTCCTACACACGTTGGAAGTATTAGTTGTATTTTTAAATCATATCCAAAGCTAAAACAAAATGAATCTAACGTTATTACTCCTTCCCTGTGTTTTTATTTTTGCCGTTTTTGACACCGTGCAATGAAAAAGCTGAGTCACAAGCTGCGAGAGATCCTTTTTATCAAGTGGACGCCATCATCAATCCTGACCTGGTCCCACTTTTGATTAAGCTCAGGAAGTTCCCGGCAATTGATGTGACCTGCTGATAGATAGATAGATAGATAGAAAGAAAGATAGACAGATTGTCTGCCTGCTAAATGGAAGGATGTGGAGAGGAAAAGATCTCTCTTCTTCCTGAGGCCGGTGAACAGGATGAAGCGAAGGCTCGGCTGCAGAAGATGTCCGGTGACAGATCAGCGTCCCTCGATGCTCTCTGATGAAATTCTTGCCCAGGGGAGCGTGAAGACACAAAAAGTGGCTGTCCTTATTCTTGGCACCAAAGGGGAATTTTGTATCCTGTACAACCGCAACCCGGTCGAACCGTCCGCTCAGGTTCTTCTCGGGTTTCTGTCAGTCACAATGGCCTTGGGTGAAGATCAGGAAAAGAGGCTGACGTCGCCTCTACCTGCCGCCAGCATTTCTTTGTCCTGCCGTGACAGTGGAGGACATGAGCTTCATTGCTTCAGCACGTTTACTTGCACAAAGTTGCCGTTTATCTTTTTTTGTGCGACTACGTTTAGAATGTTTCCTTCGCAACCCGATTGCAATTCTAGGAACGAATAGATGCAACGTTTACAAAGCATGTGTTCAAAGTGAAGCCGACTACATCATATCGGTCCGATCCAACCGTGCCAAGGGAAAAAAGGCTCCAGAGTGTGCTGGAACTTAAGTAAACAAAGCCTCGCTTTCTATCTATCCATCTGTTCAATGCGAATGAACATCACTAGCAAGTCCAGAGACGGTTGCTGTGGTTGTTGTTATCCCTGGTGAACGGCACAAGATGGGCTAAGTGCAAATTAAACTTCACTTTCAGACGCGAGGGGCGGTGAGAGGAAGTCTCGGGTCGTCGCAGTGCAATCCCGGCGCAACGTGAACAGGCAGCGGCCCAGCTGGATCTGGCTCAGAAATGCAATCGCCATCCCACGTGACGCTTTGTGGCCGCGGGCGCTCACAATGGCGATAACTCATGTCATAGGTGGATGGGGCGGGCTTTCATTAGAGACTATTAATAAACGTGAGCAGCGGGGTACCGCCGGGCTGCTAACATTGATTTGCATCTGCAGTGTGAGCAAGGATTGCATCAGGGCCTGCTGCATTAAGGATGGAGGCCTGGAGATCAACAGAGATTTTTTTTTATGGGTCGAGCCTCCACGGGATTACCTTCAATTTGATTCGGAAGTAGCACGCTGCGCTAATCGCCAGGCAGCCTCGCTGCTTGTCACCCGCCCCTCGGCTAGCGAGAGAGCCCTTTGTGGACCTGAAGGGTCATCGAGTGGACTGGAACACAAAGCCGGAGTGGCTGAAAATTAGCTGGCGATAATTGAACAAAAGTCCTGATAGGAATAGATGGATATTCTAATCAGTTCCTCCGTAGAAACCCGTCCTCGACTTTCTATAATGGCGGAATTAGCATCCACCTTTTTCCTGAATACTGGCTCCATTTATTTGTTTGACCTTATTTATTATGATAGATAGATAGATAGATAGATAGATAGATAGATAGATAGATAGATAGATAGATAGATAGATAGATAGATAGATAGATAGATAGATAGATAGATAGATAGATAGATAGATAGATAGATAGATAGATAGATAGATAGATAGATAGATAGATAGATAGATAGATAGATAGATAGATAGATAGATAGGTTAGGGTTAGGGTTAGGGTTAGATAGATAGATAGATAGATAGATAGATAGATAGATAGATAGATAGATAGATAGATAGATAGATAGATAGATAGATAGATAGATAGATAGATAGATAGATAGATAGATAGATAGATAGATAGATAGATAGATAGATAGATAGATAGATAGATAGATTCTTTGGAAAGAATGGCAAAAGGAAAGTAAGGATTCCAGGACGATAGTGAGAGCATGCCGAAGAGGCTCCATCGATTCCTGGTGACGAGGCTGTGGGGCATAAAAAAATTCAATGAAAGTCTTTGGCCCCCAAAATAATGCGCGAACAAAACAAATCCGACAAGAGATTAAGAGTGGCAGTGCGCTAGCCAGGTAGTCTTCCCCATGGCAGGCTTTTGTGGCTGGATGCATAAGATCATCTGCAGATCAAAGCTGGGCCGCAGCGGGAAACAGAAGATAAGACCAGCCAAATACACAAAAGCAATAACAACAACTAGCGTTGCGGCCAGATTTACCGTGACAGCTGCGAAATCACAAAAAAACAAAGAGTCAACCGGGAAATTTATAGATGCCGTAAGAGCCTCCGACCTGCTTCATCTTTTACTTTCAAAATCTCTTAGGGATCGTATTGTTGGTTAGGAGTAAATTCCAGAGGCGAATGTTAGAAGACGAGTCGGCTTTTTTTCAAATTTTGCTTCTGATGTTGAACACAAAAATGAGGCCGTGAAAACAGCTAACAGACATTATTTATTTTTGAAAGCATCGCTGGACACCTATAGGGTACCTTGAAGGGAACGCGAGCGGATCAATATGATCAAGATTCTTCAGTCTTCGCTGATAATTTTGCTTCAAGTACTCAATAATTACCGTAATTTCTCTTTTTTTTGCATTATAGATCTGCACCTATTTTTTCATTCCCCCGACCATTACATCGATTCGCTTCGCAGTCGTAACCGAACGTAATCAATTCAACGAGCAAAGTAAGATAAACGCTGGCGCGCATCAATATTTAATTTGATTGGGATCCGTCTGCAAATAATGTATCGCCAGTCGGGACTGTGCTGTGACTTCAAAACAAGCAGATGGAATTGGCTGCTCAACTTCCCCGCTAGCCTCGTAAACATTGGTGTTACACTTCTCCCGGCGTACATCATCCTTCGTTATATTTGCCCCCGTTTAATATTGCTCGACCGTTTTGATCTCGACGCCAAACTATAAATCGCCGGCCATCTCTCCGAAGTCCCGCGCGAGGAAGATTTCTGCTTACTTTGCCGAGCAACTGCTAACAATGCCCCGCGTGAGCCGCTTCAGCATTACCCGGCCGGCCACGTTTATTATTCACTTTTTATTGTGGCTTTTATTTCCAAAGTTGAAGCTACTAAATACTAAACGGAAGCTAATAACGTTAATGAACCCCGCGATGATGTGTCGACTCGGTCGAGCCTGCCAGTGAGTTCAGGAAATGTTTTTGCTGGAGAGTTTTGCCGTGTCCAGGCCCTTTGGGAATTCATTTCTGCCTCTCTGTATGCGATTAACATTTTTGTTTTGTGCTTGTGTGGGTTTTCTCTGGCCACAGTTCAGAAAAGTGTATAAACTAGCCTAATTGAAGGTGTGAATCTGTGATTGACAGATGACCTCTCACCTTAAATCAGCCAAAACAATCCACGCTTACTTGACCTCGGTCGACATCACCGTACTTCTGCCGTTGGTACCACCTCATTGCTCGGTCGGAAAGAATTGATCTTCTTTGTCTTCCGTCCTAATTGTAAGGAATCACAAATTTAATGAAATCCGGCAGTCGTGATCATATAGTTTAGCACTTGGAAATCGGTGGAAGTTACAGTATGGTGCCTTCAATCTCGCAATCTCCTGCCTGCTTCTCCATCTGTTCCATTAGCGAGATATTCCTCCACCGAAAAGTGCGATTTGGGATGCGAGATGTGGTGATAAGGCATAAGGGCATTAGCCAACTGCTATTTTGCGCAACACGGACAACGTTTGACATCGGCGGGGCTCTACACCATTAGCCCCCAGCTGTTTCCCCGGCCTGTTACACCATCGCCACCTCTTTCATGTGGAATCACCTCGCTGGTCCCAGATATTCATTAGTTTCACAGACGCTTCCCTGGTGATTTGACAAAAATATAAGAAACATGATTCAGATGGCTCACACTGCTATGAAAGCTAGGGAACCTAGCCAAAATCGGTCCAAATTGAGCAATTTGTTGGACTTTGCATCTGACTACCAGCAATTTGAATGTGACAACCATTATGAAAAAACGTCAACGAATTTATCGTAAGACTTGTTCATGGTTGTGAATGTTTGTTCAGAGAGGCACTCCATTTATTTCCCCTGAAAAGTGTCAGGATTCCAAAATGTCTGCGCAGTGCAGAGAGAATGAAAGGCTCATCTCCAAGGACAAAGGAAGCAACTAAAGAAGTCCTTAAGTTGTTTGTGCCTTTGCTTTGCCGCACTCTCACATCTCTTTCCCAAAGCTCAGAACAGAAGGGGGTAAGATGAAGGAAATCTTTATCTTGGCTGGTTGATTTTTTGGGGGAGGGGGTTTGTTATGATGGATAGTGTAGACTGAGTGCCCTGATGTGTGTTCTGCATGGCGACCGGCGGGGTCACTCATCGATTCGCAGCCATCTCCACTAAAGCACTAATAAGACACTTGGCATTTTCCCGGCTCCTTTGTGAGCTTCCTCTACCCGTTTCATTTATTGAAGGGGGGTGCATTGTCTGCGCTTGAGGGAGAAACAGGAGACAGAGAGAGAGCGGGAGAGATTATGACTATCCGTGTTGTCACATCATCCACACCACTGCAAAATGCCTGCTGCCCTTTGTGTTGAATATAAGCAGCTTGACGGAGCCATCAAAGTTTCCCAGGAATGGTCACCTTATAAACCAATGCCCGAACTTTGCCCGTCATACCATCTTTAGCTAGTGCCGTTATTTTTAACATGGCATCTTTAGCTAGTGCTAAGTTATTTTTAACATGCTAGCATTTTTAGCTAACAGGCGCAGGAATGAGACGTTCACTAAATTTGTACAATCTCAAGAAGGATTTTGGCCCTCATTTTGCCCGTCATGTCATCTTAAATCATTTTTAACATGCTAGTATTTTTAGCTAACAGGCGCGGGAATGATTCGTTTCCTGTAGTTGTTCACCAGATTTGTACAATCTCAAGAAGGATTTTGACGCTCAAATGTCTTGACTGGCTCTTGAAGCTTTCTTTAGGATTAAGGTCTGGAGACTGAAAAGTCACTCAATGGCCTTTAATATAATTTTTTTTTAGCTACTCTGCTGCAGTATGTTTTGGGTCAGTGTCAAGCCGGACACCCCGCCCTATCCGTGACCCTTCGTCAGTGTTCTTGCTGAGGAAATGAGGTTTTCATCCAGGATTTGTAGTCCGATATCCTTTGCAGGGAAAAACAGCGCCGAATCATAATGTTGTAACCTCTGTGCTTGACTGCGAGGGCTTAGGAGAAGGCTTAGATTCGACGGTGATGATGAAATGAGTTCCGATCGGGGCAATTCTTCATGCGAGACATCTGAAAGTTAAAACGGCCGCTAAATGAAAACACTGAAGAAATTCTGAATGATATGTTTTCTCCCCATGCTCTATTAAAGAGAAATTTGCCAAGCGAATTGGTGGAATCGCTGATCGAGCATCAACAAATTGAATAAGCGCAACGTTTGTCGGAAGACATCTGCTCAGCTGAGCGCAGGATTGTATTGAAAAATCAATTTGAAAAGAAAGCCACTCACACGAGCCCAGGAGATGATCTACACCGACATCGCGCCGGGTGTCCCAGGACCAGCGACCTGCATGGTAATAAATTTGTCCCGGGAAAAATGATGACAAATAAAGGCCTTTAAATGTTCCTATTTTCTCGACACGACATGTCAGCAAGAATTGATGTTTCACTATATGCTGCCACAAATGACCCCCGAAGAGAATAAAACAGCTGAGGGGCGGAGAGGAGAGGTGGAGCTTCTAGACGTATTCGGATGGATCGGCCCGCGGGGAATTTAGTGGACCCTACTGTACCTTCCATCACGGCCCACGACTTGATGCAACATCAGCAAAACCGCTCTCTACCTTTGATAAGTTTCTGCTCGTTTTGATTCGAGGTCTCGCCGGCGACTCCATCACCGATGACGGTACCTCCTCGCCACGCACGGATGGAACTCAACGGGACATCTCCATGCAATATATTCAGCGCCTGGGTCTCACAGAGTCAAAGATAGACGGTCAGATCATAATGGTGAGAGTGGGTTGCTGGCAAATCCCGACGTGCCTACCGCAGATTGCTTCCGTGCTGCTTCAAGCAACAGGAGCTCGCCGGCTTCATTAACTGATAGGATCGAGACACCCCGGGTGTGGTCAGAGAGCAGCTTGAACACTTTAGCGAGGGCAAACACATCACATCTCGTACCTCGGGAAAGCGTCGACATCACGGGCCCATTTCCGTGTTTACTCTCTTCGTCTTGGTGATGCTGGGAGAGATTGCAACCAATCAGAGGTGCTCTCATAAAGATGGATACTGCCAAATGATGGCCTGAATCTAATTACAGATGATTCCAGCATACAGGTAGGCGGGAATTAAACAACCAGAGGCTGTATTACAAGGATCCGGTGGATGGAAGGAAGGCACCCTGCTGCTTCTGTTTGTTATGCAGTCCATACTTTGAGATAATGACATCCCAGATGATTTCCCAGTCCTGGCAGGACCATCTCTTTGGAATCCAAATAGAGTCCTTCGAGCAGGTATAGTCTGACAAAGACAAGAAAATACTTGGTTAAGATGTTAAGAATTAGTATGGGATAATTCCTTCGCTTAAGGTGGTAGATATTGAGGCAATGTCAACATTAAAGCTATCGATGACGCCAGCGCCAGGGAGAGCCCGTCGCGAGAATCTACCAGAAGAATTCAAGTGCTGTTTTTCTCCTTTAGGTTAAATGGTAGACTGCGGTGAAATGTCATCAGTCAAAAAGTGAAACAAACAAATAGTGTATTGATTGCTGCCATTGCAGGAGAGGAGGGGGGAGGGAGGGAGGGAGCAGACTTCGAAATCGTTGAAAGGAGCTGAAGCGGTGTGTCTCAAGTCCCACAAACAATTTGAAGTGAGTGTTAAGTTTCATGATGTTGCTTTTAAAAACGCAGCCGGCGACTGCTTCCCGCTTTTTTTTTCCTTCATAAGATTCCAATTTACTTCAATGTGTTTGTGTGAAAGTCAGGCATAGGCCTTTGTAATTTTGTTCTTGCTTTTTAGGCTTTCACACATCTTGTTGCCTTTCTTTGCTTAAACTTGTTCAATAGATTTTTTTTTAAAGTCTGGTCACACCATTATTTGTCTGGCTTTCAGATAAAAAAAAAAAGATTACAAATCCAAGCAGACAACAAAAATTCGTTCATTTGTCCTCAATATGGTAGCGGGTGAAAAAAAAAAAAACATGTCTCTGTCATCTTGTGTTGGCAGTTTCCAACTTGCTGAAAGCCTGCAGCGCCTTCGACGGGTGCCAAAAAGTGTTGGCGGAAAATGCCGGGGGGCAACAATCGTTCACATCCTTCCTTCATTCGGAAAGGTGCGACGAGAGTCGTGACCCAATTTGTTGCTCCAACTTTAAGCTGGCTTCGTTATGTCGGGAGCGGAACTGTCACATTCTAAAGTTCGGGCTTGGCGAGAACTCATAGAAAAATAAATAAATAAATAAATAAATAAATAAATAAATAAATAAATAAAATTTAAAAAAAATTAAATAAGCAAAAAATTCAAAAATTGGAAACTATCCTTCATTGCTGTCCTTGATTCCACAATATATGGACCCAAATTTGTTCTCCTGGGCCAGCATGTAAGGCACTCACAACCTTTCATGTGTTGAGAGCAACAAGATGGCATCAGCTAAAAACGGAGGCAAAGTGACGACGGCGCAAGCGCTTTGCCAACCCTCGTTATTTTGTCGCCCTGACAAAACATGGACTCGCCTCCCTGAGTCTCAGTGGAGGTCATTAGAAAAGAGGATAAGCATATCCATGCATTCTTTGCAGCTGCCTGCGACATGGCTTCAGAGAGAGAGGAAAATTGACAAAAATGCTTTGTGGGAAATCTTACAAGACTCGGTCAACAATAGTCAGCGACAGAGAAAAGATAACCCGTTTATTCCAAATCAGAGAACAAACTGATTCTGGAATGTAAACGAGTGCTAATGTTGGAGATTTGCGATATCATCAGATCGTGTTTTAGATCGGGGTGTGTAGACTTTTTATATTTACGTACCGTAACTGCATGGATATTTGCTCGAAATACAAATGGAGCAGTCCTCATGGGATGTAACCAAATTTATGCTAGCTAGTCCTGCTTACTTTCCCTTTTGTCCAAATAAACACAGTCAGTGGTGATTTGAATTTACTGGAAAATAAATCCGCGGCTGCCGCAGTCAGACAGAAATGAGCTGCACCGGTTGCTATCGTTTGCATATTGAATATGTAATACGGAATTTGTGTTGAGCGACTCCATTTACTCCGTGCGTGATGAAGGATCTCCGTGTCAGTAGCACTTAATCTTTGTCACGTTGCCACTGTATTATTGCAAATATAATCTCACGCCGGCGCCATCAATTTGCATGTGATAATTGGTTGCAAGCCGCAAACGTGCACGGTAATTGCCAGTCACCGAGCGGGCTCGCGTGTTTGCGACCGATTCTTAAGCAAAAACAAACGTGTTGATTTCATGTGATGTGACTCGAGGTTCGCTTCTTCCCAGTTTGAGCAAGATGCTAGGCGGGGGAGACGCCACCACAATGCTATCGGTCGGCGTCAGCCGCATATTCCCCGTTGAGGCCTTAATTGCATCTCTGGCTAATCCCGCCGCTTGTCAGGGAGTCTTCTGCCCGTGGCCCTTTACAGGAGGATAATCGCCAAACTGATACGGGAAAAACAGAACGCACCTGCTTTAAGAAGATGACAAATGAATGAGGTTGCCATCTTTTCACACAGTTGAGAGGAAAGTAGTAGATTACGGCGGAAAAATACATGCAATAATTCTGAAGGTACCGCCGGGAGTACGTGAAAGAATTCAGTAATGTATATTTTGTTACGTACAGTTCAGTTGTATTTAACTTTATATCTCCAATACGTCAATTAATCATTTATAAATTGTGTTTTCAAACAAGGGTGATTTTTGTTAAATTTTTATGGCCAGCACAATTGAATTAAGTACAATTTTGGATTTTCTTATATATTTAAGAACAATCTTGTGATGTTACAGTGGTTTAAAAAAATGCCAGTCTCATTTACTTCCGTGTTAAATGAGAATTTAGCAGATTTATCGCAAGCGATCGCTCCAACTGCTGAAGACACTTTTTTGTGAGAAGACAGGAGCGCATTGTGCTGCTACTTGACATTCCATTGCTTTGGAATGGAGGAGCGAAAGGAAAAAAAATGTGAGGGTTAAATGCAGCCCTCAAGCCAACAACTTTTAAGCTGCCTGTCAAAGAAAAACACTAAAGTCCGACTCTCATCATTGCGATGACTGTACCAGGCCTGCGCCTACAATATTTTTCTTTTGCCTCTCAACTTTTCTCTTTTTTTTTTTTTTTATGTTATCACAACATAGCAAGTCTTTGAGCGCGATCAACATTGCCAACAACACTGGTGGAAGGAAGGCCTTGTTGTGCTTGCTGCACACACATCTATTATTAATACTGGCACCATCAATATTTCACCCAAAAAAAATACATATTTTTATATGTATTCATATATATATATATAAAATCAAATTGATCAACGTTAGTCTGGTGATGCTGAACTTCCTTTTGTTCGATTAGAATTGAGAATCAATTGTGGACTCAATTGCAACCATCAGTGAGAAAAGCAGCGAGGTGATAACGTCACGGATTGCACAAAGACGGAGCTGGACCGGAAAACTAAATGCACTCAGGTTAATGAAGCGGAGGAGACACAGCTGGTAGTACGGGAAAGGATCTGATTGGCTGACGCAATCGCTGTGCCCAAAGTCGGGCTGCGTCCATGGGGACGGACGGGAGAATGCGCGTTTGAAGTCTGCTGACATCTTCACGCCACGTGAAGCCGAATTCACCAACGCCTGAAGGCGCCTTCAAATGCAGTCCAGCAAATGTGTCCGTCTCGGCCTCTTTAGACTTTTGATTTATTTGCACATTTTTTCGCCTTCCGTATTCCAAGATGAGTTTCAGCACTCACAAATCAGGTCTAAATGGGGTCGTATTACGCAATATTGACTATAACTGCGGGTCCACAAATAGTTGGCTCTCTGAAGGGTCTGACCACTCACCCAAGTGTGAAATTAAACAACAGTACATTTCTGAAAATGTGAGCCATTCACACACCGCTATAACTTGGAGCTATATTTTCAATCACGACCAAAAAAATCCAGTATGACTTTTGTGCACCGGTGGATGTTGCGCAATATCTTATCATGTGTGCCATTGTCTTCTGACAAACTTCAAATTATGAGCTCAACGCCTGAAGTGACAGAGTTAGCAATTTAGCGGTTTAGCGAAGGTCACCGTTGCCAAGGCTCAACATCATTAATGGCCCTCCAGAGTTACAAACCTGGGTGACCTTAACGGTTCACCTTTACAAATGGTGAAACGATGGCACATTGAGAATTTTCTACACCGCACCGGGGAACCCGCAGCCTGCCTCTGTGGACTTGAAGCCACTCACTTATAAATGTGACAAATTACCTTTCCGGAGATCTCGGTCCCAAGCATTCCCCAGCTGCCATCTAGAAATGACCGTGGTCATGACACTCGTAATGTAATTCCACCTTCGTGGACATTTTAATTGAACGGACCCTAAATGGGATCTGTAATTAAAAATATTTGAATTCTTCCCCATTCTCAGCGTTCTTTTGCCGCGTTCACACCTGTCCAACTCAACTGATTAAAATGACCTGAAGCGCACCCTCCAATGGCTGCTGCCGTCTTGAGAGACAATGGAGCTGTTGAAAGCAAATTGCAAATGTGGGAATCGGTGATAAATGTGTTACATTTGTCTTTGAGGTGGCATCTCGCCAGATCAGTCTTCTCTGACCATCCGTCCACTTTCCTGAGTTCTTGTCCTCATTATGGCTCACGGATGAGTCTACTCGGGTTCACTTTGGCAGACACATATGGACAATCCAGAGTCTTCAATGATTATCTATCTATCTATCTATCTATCTATCTATCTATCTATCTATCTATCTATCTATCTATCTATCTATCTATCTATCTATCTATCTATCTATCTATCTATCTATCTATCTATCTATCTATCTATCTATCTATCTATCTATCTATCTATCTATCTACCTATCTACCTATCTACCTATCTACCTATCTACCTACCTACCTACCTACCTACCTACCTACCTACCTACCTACCTATCTACCTACCTACCTACCTACCTACCTACCTACCTATCTACCTACCTACCTACCTACCTACCTACCTACCTACCTACCTACCTACCTACCTACCTACCTACCTACCTACCTATCTATCTATCTAGCTATCTAGCTAGCTAGCTAGCTAGATAGCTTGCGCGGATCTAAATAATTTGCGGCTGTACTGTAAGCGAGAAGCTAGGCTAGGCTAGCCGGCTCCCGTGGGGAAGCATAGAAAGAGGATCTTATTCTTCTTTTTTCCATTTCTTGCATGAGTGGCTCTGAGTGCACACTTTGCTATGCTTTTGTCTCCTCTTTCTCTCTCTGCTAGTTCTCCTGCGTGGTTTCTGTCTCATGCTTGACATTTCTCCATTTGGGTCAGTCTCTCTAGGAGCGCAACAGAGAGAAAAGAACAAAACCCCAGGGTGACAGAAGAAGAAACAACTATTTAAGTATGCTCTGGTAATACATGGCGGCAAGGGTTCAATGCTAATTGTCTCCGGTCGCAGGACAATCTCTGCTTCATTTTACTCTCCCTTCTCGACGAGCCGGCGTTTCGGTTAATTAGTAGGGAAAGCGAATGTTTTGTCCGCTAACGAAAAAGAAATGAAAGACCGCGACGAGCGGCGGCGGCTTATGATTACACAGAGGTATATCTTAATAGAAAAAGAACTCAAAGCGAGTGCAGATCAAATGTGATTAGCAGCTTGTTCTGAGACTCGGCGAGTGAGGCAAAGTATTAGCTTGGGGAAGAAAGCTTTTGGAATTTTAAGTAAGGCCAAGATGGTGGAAGATCTGATCATTTTTGCGCACCCTCTCAATCATCCGCCTGTGAAGTCAAACACGGGCGTGGGCAGATAGAGTCATTTGTAAGATAAATAAAGCTCGATGCGGCGTTGCCGAGCGAGCTGACGGAAGAGCGCTCAGGTGTCTTCCCGTGTCATCTGTCGCCGAGCCGGGAGCTCAGCCTGCTAACCATCAGGAAGATGATGTGTCTCTCGAGACTAAGACGGGCCTCTAAATCATCTGAGCGCTACTTTTCCTCCAGCGTGGGTGGCCGTTTGCAAAATGCTCATACCCGTGTTTTTGTTTAGTCCGTAGCAAAAAAGGCAAAAGGGCCATCTTGCTAATTAGAGATGCCGATTGAAACACGGCTCATCTTTTCAAAGAGCCCGGCACGCTTGAGTGGAGAGTGACGGAGGGAATCCATCTCCGGTCATCTTTTCCCGCCCATTAGGTCTGCACGGTGCCGCCGCCAGCCCTCGCCAATGATGGGCCGAGCGGATCAGCCAGAAAGGGCCATCGTTTGTCGACGCTTAGTCAAGAGGTTTCGGCCTGCACGGAGATGACTGACCGACCCGGAGAGGAATCGCATGCCGTATCAGATTGATGGAGACAATTTGTCTGTTTTCTTCACGGCGAGTTAAAAGTTATGGAAGTGAACTTGTTGGGAGTCCGCGTGGAAATGTTGCGGAAAGGGAAACTTTTTGCATGCAAACTTTCTGCCAGGACTATTTTCTGAGCAGATCGAGGGGGACATGCTAATCCAAATCCGCTAATTGGGCTTTGGCTGACTTTGACCGGAAGGGCTCCAAGTAAGCTCCGATACATCTCAGCAGGGTCATGGGAAGCCAAGCATTGCACATAATCACAAATGTAATCCATTAGTCTATATTTATGATCATATCAAAGGCACACCATCAAATTAGACTAATAATCTCCACGTAGCAAAACATTGCTTTCTCTAGTTTTGCTTTAACAACTGCTCTTGGTTAATCAAGGCTGATGCAACAAAATAAAGAGCAATGGACCTGACTTTACAACTGTGAGTAGAGGTTTCCATTTTCACCCTAGCCAATGGCGGAGAGGGAACCTGCGTGGATTCCAAGTTATACTGTGCAGAAAAAAACAGAATCATGACTTCACATCTCACTGGAGTGTGTGTTTTTTCTTCCCTTGCCTATTGGGGGCACTCAACCCTCACAAACTGATGACACACAAGCTCACATTGTTACAAGTGAGGACCAAATAAATAACATGATGAGAAGAGTAACATGCTGAGGCAATTGAGATATAAAAATATCAAGGAAACGAGAAGAATCGAACGGCGATTTCCTGATTGACTGATGTTGATAAATAAAGTTGCTTGGCGTTGATAATCTGCCGCCAGTGAGCCTCCCGCCTGCCAATAAAAGAACTTTGGCAGCCAAAGTTATGACACCTTGAGTAATCGAGCGTGGATGCAAAAATTTGTTGTCATTCTTTATTAGGCCTGTAAAACAAATTGAAGCTTTAATCAAGACAACGGCGCTGTTTATGATGAATCACAAATGAGTCACATACGCTCGCTGACGGCAAAGTGGTTCGTTCACTCGCCTGCCAGACTCGTTGACACTGTCAACAAGAGCTGTGTACGAGTTACCAGCCTGGGGGTGTCATTTTAGAATTTGACCATCTCCTGAGCAGGATGGATAGAAAATGAACAGATGAATCAAACGCCTGTTTGACCGCCGTTCGTATCATGTGGTAATCTAGCAACAATCAAAGTATAAAAAGTGGAACCACGACAGAATGGCTTTTCCGTTCAACAACCTGAGAGCAAGATTGCAATCCGGTTTCAGGAGGTCTCACTTGTATTGTTCTCCTCAACTGGAGAGTCAAACTGTGCACTTTTGTGACTCGCATGACAGCTGAATCGAACGCACATTCACAAGCGACAGTTTTACCGGATCCTGCCGTCATGTTGCTCCTGTCAGATTACTGGCGCCTGCTCAGCTCCCTCTTTAATGATTAGTTAATCAGAGTGCCAATCAAAGCAGCAAGACATTCTAGAATAGACGCGACAGCCGTCATTCAAAGTGTGTCGAAAGCAGCCGGTCTGAAATTTGTCCTCATACTTTGGAAAGCCTCATGCCTGGAATATAGAGCAGATTTTTGGTTCTCCTCTAATGTTTTCTATTAATATTTCGCAAGTCTGTCCGGGATACTGACAGGAACGTCAGACTGTGATGTCAATTTCAGCCCCAACCGGTTGTTAAACGGAAAAACTCTCCATTGAAAAAAACACCTCAATTATACCCGCAATGGAAACAACCAGATTGCTAATGACCATGTTCAGTTTCCTTTTCTAGGCTGTCTCATTTCATGGGCTGCTCTTACTGGATATTGCGTGTCAGCATTTTGGGTTGCGGGTTCTGTGAATATAGGCCCATTATGGCACAAGAGGAGACGGTCATTAGCCATTATTCGGACAGCCGGCCGGCAGCTGCGGTCTGAGTCCAACGAGTCGCTTCGCTCTCACTGGCTGAGCCTCATTTGACAACCCCCCCACTGCCATATTTCAAACAGAGCCACTGTGAAACCATTTTGGATTTAGATCAAATGGACACGTGCAAGCAAATAATCACATTGTGCGTTTTTTACCGTAATCAGGTCGTTCTCCGATGGCTGGATGAAGATCAAGAGTTACTTTCAAGGAATATAAAGTGGCCCCAAAATGTTTCAGTCTACCGAATATGGTATGGGTGCTCCTCTGTCAGATATGTCCAGCTCGTATTGTTTCAGCAAGCAGTGAGCAAGAAGCCAGAGCTCAGGAGGTGGCCGGCCGGCCGGGCATTAAAATGATCCAGTCCATCGCTCCCACCTTCATTATCCCGCCAAATGTCAGAAGAAACAGCAATTAAGCGCATAAAGAATCACTTTGATCGGGCCTCTACTTTATATGACGAGAGTAGATTTAAAAAGATACTTTTCAAAGTGGTGTTGCTGGCTGGCGATTACGATTGTCACCGCCGCTTTGAGGATGAGGGGGGGCTCCAAATGTGCATCCATCCAGCTCTCTTATTCCAACATTAAAAGCAATTCATTCCAAGAGAGCCTCTGGATGATTTCCCAGAACCGATTTGATTAAACGAACATGCTTTTCATCACAAACTGTCAGTCACGCAGTACAACTGTCTGTTCCACAAGTGGAGCTCGGCAACTCGAGTGAGACGACTCGCATGCGAGCTTTTTCAAACAGTTATACTGAAAGGCCATTTCATATTCACCGCACGCCCTTCCGGGATGAATATACGCTAACGATACGTGGGTTCGTCATACAAATCTTTTGTCCGTCTCATAATATAGCTAATTTCTATTCTACACCAGTTGCTTGTTGTAGAATTCATTGAGTGTAAATGTGAATTGCAAATGTAAATGGCATTGACTCATTCTTTATGGTGGCTGTAGTTTCAAGAAACAGGATTAGTTTGGGGAATTTCCATAGATAGGGCCACATGAAGTCATTCGGTACCATTGACGGTTCTAAACGATATGAACTGGGTGAATGAGTTAAGGGAAACAAACCAGTACAGCAAACCAGGCCAGACAAAAAGAGCGAGTCTTGTGAAATTCGGAGAGAAGAAGCTCGCTTTTGATGAGATTCATTATTTGGCAATGGCGGACTTTGTCCAATTACAGCAGGTCATTTGACGTAGGGTCATAAAGCAAAAGACAGACAGCGTATTTCATCAAACGCTGGCCATCTGCGCTGTGTTCCAATTAGCGGCGGTGGCGCGTCGTCAATTGAAGACAAACGCCTCCCTTTTTTCCATCAGGACCAAATGCAGAAAGTCTAATTACCGCAGTTTGCACGTTCTATCGTTTCAACGTGGACATCAATTATCAAGCGGCAGTTCAACATGACAAATGGAAAAAAACGGTTGAACCGCACTCGATGCGTCATCGGAGTCTTTGAGGAACCGGAGCCAAATATTCCATTTAGCAACATCAGTGATTGTGCTCATTATATGATCTCGTTTTACCATCAGTCGTCCGCGTTTGGTAATGGGGCTAAAACTGAATCGAGTAGATACGGAGGCCGTGTTGGTAACGGCGGCAACATTTCTTCTGGCATCATTTCGCACTTTGGCTGTCACATTAAACACCTTTTTGGAGATTGCTTGCTTCGGACGATGCGCCTTTAGGAGATTGCTGCTCATTTCCTTAATGCAGCCTTGAAAGTTGTGTTAAAATCACCAGACATTTTATTGGAAGTCCTGCCGTTTACTTTTCAGGATGCAATAATGATAATTTTTTTTCTCCCCGTTAGTCACTTTTGCATAATTAGAGGACTATGTGTCAACAGAGGCTCACTTGGGCTATGAAAATAAATAAATAGAATCAGACATCTTTAGGTTAAATCGGTTCGCTTTCAAATGTGGATAACGAAACATAAAATTGCTTTCAGAAATAAAACATCATTTTTTACACAAGCTGACAAACGTGAAAGACACGGAAGATGGATATATACCATCGTTAGTAAGCTAGCAGAAGCTTAGGAAGATCATTTCCATATTTGGGATTGTAAGCTAATTTTGCAGGACGTTTCTGGATAGCAGCATGTTTTTTTTTTCTCTGAATCCTGACAGACAGACAATGGATTTCGGTCCCTAATCCACCGGCATTACCTCGTAAGCATTCAAAGCTGTTGTGACATTGTTAAAAGTTTTCGGTGTCACTTACTTTTCCTTTTTTTGCTGTCTTGTCAGCAGTCAACGCCTGGTGCGCTTTGCAAATCGACAGCAAAGTCTTCTCGGAGTCGCTCCACCTTGTGAACTGATCAATTACGTTCAAATCCCCTTAATGGAAAGACAAAAGAAGAAACTCTTGTTATGCACCCAAATTGGGGAATATAAGAATGATGACCTGACACAAACAAGATTGGAGCAAAGTAAATGAAATATTTAGGTCAGAAAGATTGCCAAAGCACTGATTGATTGATTCTAACATATCTTAATTAAAGTCATCCACACGGTAAAAAGAAAAAAGATCGACTGAGTGACTTCCCTGAAAAATGTGTCATGAGGCCGATTAAAATGGAAGATGCCCATTTTGTTTCTAACAGACCTCCTCGTCTGGAACCGATTAGGCGTTCATTCATGCCAGCTGAACACTTTGTCCTCCATTATAGAAAAGTCATCATTGTCGTGTATCATGTGTTACCTTCCCCGCGGGAAGCGCGATGGCCTCATCATCGCCAAGTTTCCATTGTTGAAGTGTCCTTAAGCAAGACATCCAACGACTAATTACGTCTGGCAACTTGCGATGTAGCGGCGGCCATTAAGCGTCTTAATGTGGCTGACGAGAACCCGTTGAAAAGTCACACGAGTGCATGTAAATGCCATTTGCGATTACCGTTTAGGAACTTAAGGGGGGATTCGTCCGGCCCTTTTGCATTGGCATTGAATTGAAAATTGTCCGAGTGGCTAACTTCCAAGGAAGCTTTTTGTCCACTTGATCAAACTGGTGCACACGAGCAGTTTACAGTTCCAAATATCAGCACAAGTGCAAATAAATACCCATTGGAATGTTTTTGCCAAATTTGAAAACTGTGAAATCACATCCACGGATGACGAGCTACACTTTGCTACATTTGCACAGAGATGAAACAATAATACAAACACGCACAACCTGTGTCAATACAAAATGAATACATCAGACAATATTTATGTATCACAAAAACCCGCCCAGACATGGTTTCTATTTCGGCTCGTCTAAAAGCCCTCTTGTCGAACACGTTTATAGTATTTGTTCACAGATTGTCACAAATCGGGTCACGTTTGTGTGCGCTTCTCTTGAGACTCTTTTTGCACTCTCAGCTCGGAAAAGATTGACAAATCTTTGGAAGTTTAAAAGTCGCTTGTCTTGACACAAAAATAAAAATCGGAGTTCTCCTCAGACTTTGCTAAATAAGGCAGCCTGGCCTTTATGTTTGCTTAGTCATCGCTTGGCTGGATGGCTTCCATCAAAACTCGCTAATGTCTGGAACCATCGCGAAATAAAATTCTTTATGCTCTGCAACTGTGGGCTTTCTACAAGATGACAAAAACTCAAAAGAAACATTAGAGCAGTCTAACGGCCAAAGATTGAGAACACCATAACAGACAAGCGCAAAAATGGCTACAAAGTACTCCCGAAAGATGTTTCACGGTTTCTCGTCTCTCCCGACGGAACTCGAGCTCGGGCGTATATTTACACAATCTTGCAAGGTGGATGAAAATGGCTACTGTGATAAACGATGTGTCCAAAAGAAATGTTTTTTTTTTTTTCTACCGAGAAGTTAAGTCGCAGGACTTTGGTGCTAACGGCATTCGTAGATTGCGTTCGAGGGAAAAGCGCCCGGGTGGACAACATACGTCTTTGAAATTGTCTTTTGAGTGCTGCCATCCAAATACACAACGGCCTTTTGAATTTGGATGGCGGCATTGAGTCAAATGCAGTAAAAAAAAAAAAAAAGAAAAAGGAAAAAAAAGAGTTGGAGGCACCACCACCTTGCCACGTGCCATATTCATTTATAAAATCAAATGGTAAAAACAAAACTAATTTTCTGTCTGGCCAAGTGCACTCATTTTTATTTTATTGGAGGACGGTTAGAGATTAAATGATGCAACAAGCAAGCTCTTGCCCCACAGATTTGCCGTACTGAAAATAGTATCCAGGCATCCGCAGAGACGTCGGAGAGAAAATACATGGGCGACTTTGTAAATTTGGGTCAGATGGGCCACCTTGGGGAGCAGCTTCAGGCAGATGTTCACAGCAAGACTTGCATCTGAACACCAGAGTAGCGAAGAAAAGCACATGAAATCTATCTTACTTCCTTTTTCATGTTTATCGCTCATGACTTTGTGTCCAAGTGGTCTCGCCCGACCTCTTCAGCTTCCAATACACGCAAAAAAGATGCACAATCAACTAAAAGTCGAAAAGCCTGCATGGGTTTCAAATCCCGGCTGTACAACAATTTGTGTCGCCTTGCCTGCGGGTGTTATTCGGAGTTGATGACCCATATCAAAGTACAATATAGTTACCAAAGTGCATGCGGGTGGGAGCTGGCATGAGCCAGCGCGAGCTTGCAGCTCATTTGGCATGCAGCCCTAATCACCGCACGTCTGCAAGACGCATGATCAATTGCTAGCAAGTAGCGAACGGCACAAGGACAAAGTGCGAGCCAAGTCGATGAAGTGGCGATAACTTTGAACGAGCAGCGAGACGTTTTCTCGAGACAACCGAAATTGCATGCATACAAACGACGACCGTGTCGCAACAATTTAGCGGAAAATCACAAGATTGAATATGTGACTTTTTCTTTTTATTTGTACTTAAGAGCATAGGTGTCAAAGTCAAGGCCCGGGGGCCAGATACGGCCCGCCACATTCTTTTTACAGCCACAAAATCTAAGGCCGGCTACATCATTGCACGGTGACCAAAGTACGGGCCATTGCATTTTGCTGTCAGTCTAATGACAGCCTTCTCGCTACGACTTAGCGAACTAGCGGCATATCCCTGCTTTTATCGAGACCGTTATGCTTAACGGAATGGCTTTCCGAGACAGGGCTTTCTGTAATTGGTGAGAAACAGGTTCGGGCCTTCTTGACAACGGAGGGCCGAGAGAGAGCGCACAATTTGTCAGTTGCGCGCAATGGTGTGGAACTGGATAAATTGGGCTAACTGGTGTGTGAGCTATAGTATCTAAGGAGCACAGTGATCACCCTCCATTTGCTTTAATGGCTTCGCTCGTCCCCATTGGCCTGTTAGGAACATATTGTGTGAGATGTTCTTTTGGAGTCAAACATTCCATTTGTAAGGCTCATTGACACAGCCATGCGACGACGACATTAAAGCTCTGTTTGAAATAGAAGTGGCCGTGGCAGGCTTTTCAAATATGGACTCAACAGCTATAAAACACTGACTTCCAATTATGCGAGTATTTAATAACGACATGTGACTATTCCCATTTATCCAGATCATTTTACCCTCAGGCCAGCGAATGGATCACAAGCGGACTGTTCAGCTTTATTTATTGATTTATCTATTTATTTATTTGTAATTTATCTATAATTTAATTTTAAATTTAAATTCTTTTAAATGTATTTATGTATTTATTTATGTATTTCAATATTTATTTATTGATACTTTATCTGTAATTTAATTTAATTTAAATTTATGTATGTATTTATTTATGTATTTAAGTAAGGACAATGCACATGAATGAACATCATCATAAAAACAAATGTAAATATGACAGATTATAGCTACAAAGTTTTCATCCATAGTCCCCGGGCAGGCCAATAACCAAAAACCAAAATATAACGAATATTGTATAAAATATTGTAGGACACTCACATATCTGCAGAGGAAGCCTGCTCCAGATGTCAGTCCTGCTTGTGATGTCACTTCCCTCCGACGCCATCGCCGTCCGTCCCTGCAAGTGATGGAGCCCAGTTAATGTTTGCAAAGCCTGGCCTACATCAACACGTACGGTCGGTCGGTCTCTTGGGTGAAAAACAACTCAGCTTGTGCGTAGTGGGCCTCATGACTCTCTCGTGGGGAATTGTCCTCGCAGCGGGGGCCTCTGGGAGGACATTAACGCCCACCCATGCGTTGACTCTCGCTAGATCGGCTTCAACGCTTGCTTCTTGTTGCATTTTCTTCCACAGGTGTGATTCTTCCTTTATTGCGGCCATTTTAAAGCCACGGCCAGTTTCTTCTCAAAGCACATTTGAAGTTGTGCAGCTCACTAAACAGCAGGTGCAATTATGATTTTTTTCTCTCGAAACGTCCCAATCACGATTTTTTTTTTGTGTACTCTACTTGAAGATCTTAATGTGCATGACCGAGTGTGTAACTACCGAGTTCACATTTTTTCTGCCTATTTCTGAAAATGTGTTTGTGAGCAAGCCCAGCAGTTAACATAATAACTAAGCGCACGGTCAGTTCTTCTGATGTGTTAGCCGCCGCCATGCTTTTCAGCACGGCTGTTCTCTCGTCCAAATATTAATGCTCCCTTTTATTGCCTAGAGATTGTGCGATAGCACGTTTATGACTGGAGGAAATACATGACCCAATATGTTGGTTTTAATAAAGCGCCGCACTAATTTGCAATATATTCATTTTGACTAATAGGATTTGTTCCCCTAATTTACATTTGCTGACACTCGAATCTACATTCAGTGTGATGAAGGATTAATTAAGCGCTTGAATATGTAAAATGAGCAAATATTGTGATCTTTTGAGGATGTATGGAGATAGTGTGCTAAAACAGCAAACATTTCAAATGTATCTGGAAACAAGTCTCTCGATTACAAGCTGTATGTGTCTCTTTCTCCACATCGAGACAAAAAAACCTGTGATTATTTTTAATTTTCTATGTTATTTTATTTTACGTTATTTATTGTATGTTATTTTGTTTTAAGTTATTTTATGTCATATATATTTGTATTATTTATTTAGGTTTTTATTTTATTTCCAATCTTCAATCAATATTGCAGAATGCTTTTTTGTGGAAAGTGTGGGGGTGATGTTGGTGTATGCAGCCGGAATACGTGAAGGCAACAGATGACTCTGTTAGCCCGTCTGTCGCTTTGGCTTCCATACATCAAACTGCGAAGAAGGCCGCGAGATGATGTGCTCGGAAAAAGATCGACAAATAGACCTGACAAATGTGTTACGCTTGCATATCGAGGGGCGGCTGGGTCCTGTCAAAATTTCACCTCCTTAAATCGTCTTTCAATTGCGCCTGTCCTTTCTCATAATTGGCCGCATCATCGATTGTCTCCTCGGCGAGCGTCCGTCCGTCCTTCAAATTGAGATTGAGGTGAGGCTTCCGTTCAAACCGAATGGGATCGTCACACACAGTTTACATGGGATTTATTCATATAATGATGAATAAATAATATATTCATTAAATAAAGACATCCCCCCCCCCCAGGGGATGTCATTGAAAGTTTTCCGGCAACTCGGTTAAGTTTTAATTGACATTATCTGTAAAGTAATTGACACCTTCTGTCACCCAGGCAGTGTTGTCACAAGTAATTTTGTTCAAGGCCCCCGCGGTTTGACCTCCACCAGATTCAAAATATTTAAAATTCAAGAGAAAAAGCCAGAAGCATTATGCAGGCCTAGCGCTACGCTCGGAAACATTGCCATTCCGCATGCAAGTCATTTCTCATTGAAAAAACAGCAACAGAGAAACACTGCTCTGGCTCCTGTATTGAAGTGCAGGCTTAATGATGTATTATTCTTCTCCTTCCCTCCCCACACTTGTGACAGAGAAAACCTTGAATAGCTGCGTGTGCAATACTGTTATCCTCCTACTGTTAATCATACCTGAGCTAGGTCTGGAAGCAAAAAGAAGAAAACCTGAAAAAGAAAAAAAAGAGTTGCAATTAACGTTTAGTTTGATTCAAACCACGGAATAAATCCAAAAATGATGACAAAGATGTCAACTGTAATAATGATATAATATAATTTACCTTGTAAATACCTGAGTCCAAAATATTTTTTTCTCAAAAGTAGTGAAGGTAATCTCATTTGATTCATTTGACTCTTTTGAATGATTCATTCAACTCAAGAGACGAGGATTGTGCTCATGTTTGTTTGCACGGTGTCTTCAGACAACCCGTTCTTTCACCACAGCAATACCATCTGGTTCAAAATGGCGGCATTCCGGTAAAGTCAAATCAAGTTGCAGAGAAGCTCTTTAGTGTGTGCACACTTGACTCGTATCAACGATAGTGACGGGGCGGACTTGAAAGGATCGCCGGGGTGATTTTCGGATAGATCTTTTCTCTGAGCGCGTAAGACAAGAGGTACGGTATCAAAGCCTTGCAAAACGTCTTCCGCTGCAGGCAACATGGAAGCTTTTGTCCGCTGTAAGATGAAGAGAAAGCGGCGGGATTGCCAGCGAGTCAACGGGAGCTCACCAAGGCTAACGTCTTGCTTCCGGAAACAAAAGCCTGTTCTTCTTGCACAAGAGCAAGGGCATAACTTATCATACGGACCCTGAAAGGTTCCCATATTTCCCCCCCAATAACCGTGCTTGAATTTCTCTTCCAAGAGCTCGAAGCGATGCTTAATTAATTTCGGTGTGACATTTTTATGGAGCGAGTATATTGGAGAATTACGGTCAGCTAATAGGCTAGTAAATTTCAAATTCTCTCGCTTAACGGCACAATTAATCACTTGAAAATAAATTACGTTATTTGGCAGCAGAAGCTCCAAATATGTACCAAAGAAATGATCATCATTTGTCCATAAAGAACAGAAGTTTAGTCGATACCGTTACTCGGGACCTACACTGTCGTCCACAATATTATATAAATGATATTTTTGTCCACTATTGTTATTTTTCTGCCGTCCCCCAAAGTCAGGGGTATAAAAGTTTCCCTCGGAGGGCCATTATGATTGTCAACGTCTTCTATATACAGTATAGGCTACAAAACAAACTGATGAATAACTAGTTTTGAAATCAGAGACTAGTAAAAAATATTTCAAAAAGACCAATGGTAATGATTTGTCTTTGCGGGCCACATAAAACGATGTGGCGGGCCGTATCTGGCCCCCGGGCCTTGACTTTGACACCTATGCCCAAAGTCTTTATTGACGAGAGAAAAACAATGGCCGCGATCAATAATATGGTGAAAACTGCCTCGCTGAATTAGGATGGTCGGGCGTTGCCGCGGCAAAATTGCTTTTGTCCGCTCGGAGAGCAATTGAATTTCTTTTGCGGCTGTTTCCGACGTTTCCGCCGTGATGTTGACAAATGTATGTTGACCAATGTGGCCGTTGCAATTCGCAGCAGCTGTATGTAAAAGCTTTTAGGGTTGGATTATACAAGGAGACGCCTGAAAAGGCAATAAACCAAAAAAAAAAAAAGCCAAGGTGGAACCGCGGGGAGGCATTGACCTCCACTTGGTGTGAAAATGATCAGAGATTGCGAGCCCCCCCACCCCCTACACACCCCCTCCTTGGAGATCCCCCATCACCCGACGTTAAATGGATATCAAGTGAATGAGAGTGTCGGAATGTTCCCTGGCCAATCCAATGGCGTATGGGGACTCTTATTGATCAATCCCACCTCCTGATGAAAACCATCAAGCTCCCTCTTTATTTGATGGAGATTAGGTCTGATGAGGCCGAGGCCACATCGGAGCGGGTTCACCGAGCGGCCGCTCCAAATCACCCAATGGCATATATCAGGGCGAGATATTTTTTGCAATTAACCGATAATGAGCGACAAGATTTTTTTTTATTAACACTTTCGGCTCCTCCATTTAGTTTTAATGAGCACTTTATATGCACATACCTAATAGCTGTCCCATAGGTAGCTGTAAGAAAAATATAATTATTGAAGCTACTAAATTAGTGTAAACACTTTGCCACAGAAAGTAATACACAAAGTCATACCCGAGTTCCCTGTAGGCACTTCACATCGTCATCATTGTCTTTACATTTTCAAGACTAACAAAGCCTGTGACAATATACGCGCCTAGCCTAGCAAAAGTGAGCACACCCACCTTCTACCGGAAGAAAAGTTTAGCTAGTATGGGAAACCATTTTTCAGTCATGCCGAGAGCGACGGTTGCTTTCAACGAAAAACACAGTTTCAGACTAAAAAGTAGAGAAAATAGATTTTGGGACCTATGACCCGAGATAGAAAGCCCAACTGGCAAAGACTTTGTGTCATTTTTGCTTTTCAATAAAAAAAATGGAGCTCCCTTTGCAGACTCAGCTGCTTGTCATTCGTCAGAGATGGCCCAAGCTCTCTGGGGAGATGATCTCATCTTAAATAGAAGAACACGAAGGTCAGAATTTCACTCAAAGCTCTCCATTCAATAATAAAAAAAATATATTTGCTGCAATATTATCATTTTCTATCAATTGGGGCTTTTACGGTGTGTACTCGAGAGAGCCACTATTGGCTGCACTTTTTCCATATTCCGGCTCTCTTTGGATCATATCATAAATGGGGGGGGGGGAAAAAAAGACTACTTTCAGTAAATAAAGTGTTGCCTAAAGGGGGTCCGGCCAAAATTACCAGACAAAACGATCATACAAGCTATTTGCTGCGAAATATCAAAATGCAATATTTTACCTTGAAGAAAGTAACTTTAGCTTTCAATGGCATTTTGTTTTGTTTGTCTATTTTGGTGCTTTTATTGTGTGACGCACGACGACTTGCTTTGTGTATAAATTGTGTTCTATGAATAAATTTGCCTTGCCTTGTGCTTTTACACAGAAAAATGAAATTTGGAGTTCAGCTCATGAACAATGGGCACAAAAAAAGTGTGGGGTTTATATTCCTCCCTTTATATTTCTACTTTCTTTTGCATACTGATGTGCTAATATTGACCACATCATTTTGCATTTTAATTAAGAATAATTATTATTTTTTTAATCTGATGGTCACTCTGTTAGGTGCTCAATCAAGTTGTTACCTGAGCGCTTTTAATTATGTTCAGCACCCTAGAGTCCAATTTGTGAGATTAGAATATAAACGGCAGAAATGAGACCGCGCTCAAAAACAAAAAAGGAGGAATAAAACAAGATTCCTCCACACATCACCGCATTCAATTTGTAATAAATCACCTTGAAGTTGGACACACTTTAATTGGACTTTACAACTTGTCCGAGCAATAAAAATCCGCCATCTTCTCAAGGATATCCCCATGGTAATGGATAAAAGACTCAAGAGAATTTCATCTGCTAAGCTCCATCTTTGCCTGACCTTGAGAGTCAGTAATTTATTCTTGGCTCTTCAAGCAAGTCGTACACACAATGCCACGGACGTCGGTGGAGGTCACGCCAAAGCATAACGCCGCCTGTAATTGCCTTGTTACACCAGGCGGGTTCATTTGAGAAGCATCCAGGTTAGGAGGAGCCGGCCAAGATGGAACACGGCTCAACGCTCTTTGCGGCTCTTCCCGTAAATAAATTGCATTGAGTTCAACGGGCTCATATTTTACAAGTGACAAAAAAATGGTGCCAGATTAAAGTTATGCAAATACTAAGAAGAAAACAACTAATCACGCCGAGGCCGCCTGAAGGGAATTTGCCGGCTTGCACGAGTCGGAAGGTTGATCAAATATAACAAGTAGGGGATTACCTGAAAAGACGTGACATATCTCACGGCAGAAAAAAACGTTTTATTTCTTTTTTAACTTCAGTGACGCATACGCAATTGTGGTTAAATTATGACATGGGAAAAAAAAATTACACTGCCGTCTATCGCCCACAATGCCGTTGAAACACTTTGTAATGTCGAGCGTGTAAAAAAAATGGCTGCCATAGATTTTTCTAATGATCTATTTAATTGCTCTGAAAGCTTTTCACTGACAACCTCGCAGTCGGGTGCGCTTTAAATACTTTACATTGATTTTTCAAAACGGCAGCGCATATTCGCTAAATTGCTGGAAAGTCGATCCATAAACGAAGGATTTGGGTCTTTGTTTTGAGTCAATCTCAAAATGTGTGAAATTGCACATTTTTTTTTCCCAAGAAAGGGGCAATTTGAGACCTGTTGCCGTTTGCAGCCGTCTATGATAAATTGCGCGAATGCCTCGAGACAAAACCTAAAAACATCTGAGCCAGATCGGCGAAGAGAAAAGTGTGTACTATTTGACCTGCTTTCTCAAGGATAATTTCAGTCCTTCTACAACCGCCCGCCATCACTTCACGACTGCTCATCACAGATAAGTGGAAACCAATGCAAGTGTGTCCCCCAAAGAAGATAGCGGCTGTGCCTAATCCTATTTAAAAGAGCCCAAACGGGAAAAAAAGCTCGCTCCTAGCACTTTAACCAGCACCAACGATGCTCCACCACACCAGGCAGATCTGGACCACAGAGACAGAAAAAAAAAAAAAAATCCTCACAGGCCTCTCCATGTGTGCCTCTTTTGGCCCTCCACTGGAGGCATCAACAGAATAAAGTTGTAAACGCATTACGTGTGGCCAACGCCGGAGGAGGAGCTGGAATCCCGGATGGCACATATGGCGGCACGGGGAGAAAAGATAAAGCACACTTGAGGCCAAGCAGGAAGGCAAGGGACCGAAGAAATAGCCAATAAGATGGAGTCGGCGGGTGCCGCTGGAGCTGTGGACCCTCCAAGTGACTAATCGCAAAAGCCACTTTTCCCCATTTTGATTTTCAAGACAAAAAAGCTGAAACGCCAATCAGACTAAAAACATCCATCGTGTACATTAAATCTCAACCTCCTCTATCTTTACCTTCTCATTCATTAAAGACATTATCTCCATGTCCTAAAGTTATTTTAATGATTGATTTTCCTAGCGCCTCAAATGGTTTCCTAAACGTCCTCGTCCAAGAGCATCAGCAAAGATAGCGTCGCAAATGACTCCACATGCGCAGATAAGCATTGTCTGATTGCTTGGCTGGATAACCGCCCATGTATATTTATGCAAGCCACGCATTTTGCAGTCCGGCGGCGTGCTCCGAGAGACGGAAAAATGTCGCTCTTCTGTACAATACGGGGCGTCGCTTCCAGGCTGAGAACTTTTGAGTCAACCGACGTGAACGGCTAACAATTACACGGACAGGCTAATTCGCCCGTCGGCCTCGTTGCAAGCGTGTGCGAGTTGTAATTGTTCAACCGGGAAGGTTACACAATACACCCAAGGCGCTGGAAATGAAAAGACGCCGGCGTATGGAATTGGGGAAAAATATTCTTCTCAGTGAATTCCAATGAGGACGGACACTATGGCGCTGATGACATCATCGGCGCTTCGAAATTGTATGGCCTTCACGGAAGTCAGATGAACGCTGCGACGCAACACCTCGGAACTGATGTTTTTGCAGAACTCTGGATACATTTGATCATTTTCATTTCCGGCAACCGCTCCCGTTTGCCCTCCGGCGTCGAAGCTTTTTATGCTGGAACTGATGAAACAATGTGTCCCTTTTGAGCGCCAAAAGGCTAAGTTAATTAATTAGCCGTCGGTGCCGCTGTGCCAGGAGGTTGTTGATGGTATCGCGCTAAGCCGCCATCCTGTGTAAATTGAGCGGGATTGTGATCTAACAAGGCTTTGACCTGGATCCCCCCCAACAACCTGACGTGAGAAACATTGATGAGAGGATTTAGCCGGACAAGGCGATGGGACACGTTATCTCCACAAATGCCATCCCTGGAGGGCAAGCTTGGTGTTTTGGAAGAAACGCTCGCATCGTTTCAAACTGACCCGTTGGTTTGAACTTGAAATATCGTTGGCCAAATCAAAATGAAAGCAGTTCCTGATTAATATGTGGATTGAACTTTTGATTGGGTATGCCAAATACCTTCAGAGCCAGGACCGGGTTGGAATCTGGAAAGGGGTCCGTCCGTCAAATGTACCGTCGACCACAGAAGAGTTCTCAGCAGGCCTCGCTGACTGCAAATAGTGCATTTACATGACAAACATAAGATTTAAATTCAAATCATAGACATGTATAAAGCCCCCCCGCGGGTAATTCGAATGAAGCCCTCTTGACTCAGCGTGTCTACTACATTGGTTAGCACAGCATGCGTTGCTGGCTTTTCCACTTTGTATTTATCACACTGAGCTTGACAGTTGATCACAAGTGCAGCATAAACGACCCTAAAGAAACAATTCTTTCTTGGCTGATTTTCAGTTTTTAAATCCCCAATTTAGTCTCATTATGGTTGCGTCATCTTTTTTAATGCAACGGTAAATGATTCAGTGCTGGAAGGGCTCATGGTCATTGTGTGGCAATATGAGGACCAAAGTTCTCCCGACCTGTTTTGTGCTGTTTATTCTTGTGTTGAAAGCACGTAGAGACGGCGAGGTGAGGCGAGGCAACGGCTCGCGTATCCTTTGCAGAAAAAATGACATTGGCGGTCGCGCCGCGGTGATTTGTGAATGCCTCGTCCTTTGCACGGGTCATCGAGCGCCGCAAGGTACAGTGACTGTTATGAGGCGGCCCCGATGGCTCCGAGGGGGCTTGCGAGTCTGTTCGGTGCAGTTTCACATGCAGAATTACAAGTAGAGCGGTTTGGTGAGAAACCGCACACGTACCTCGAAACCCACAACGATAGCAAAGCAATGAAAGCGACCGAAACAAAAGACAAATTAAAAAACAATCAGTTTTGAATTTTAGCTATTCAATTATTCATCTGTGTGCCATTTCTGTCCTTATACAGGAAAATAAAAGTTATCTGGACACTAAAATAAAAATGCAACCCTGAAGGAAAACAACAGTCCTCATAGGGATCAGGAGAATTGAAAATTCATTGATCTCGTGGGATGCCCAAAATTGAAAGGCTCGAAGCAATTAGTATCTATTAAGCGCAGCTAAGCTAACCCGTTCCTTCCATAACGCAATCTCTGTACGAGTACTACTTGATGTCAGATAAGCCTTGATATCGACGCACTTGGACTGACCCTAAATTCAAATATCGAATCATTCACTCCGCTCGGAATGATTTAAAGCGGCGGCAACCGGAGAGTTCTTCCCCTGGTAGCCATTTGGAAGATTTTTCACAAGGTCCACGTATGCCTTTAGTTAATTAAAAATGAGCTGCAGATGATTAATTGATCACCCTCAATAAGGATATCTGTTCATGCTATCCATTTGTAGGATCGCAAGACTTGCTTCCCCCGCCAGGATCCAAGAGTCATTTCCATAAAAGTCATTAGCTAGAAGCCTTAGAAGCGTTCCATTAAAATTTCTGTCTCTGATTGAACGTCCCTCAACCACTTGGCATTGTAATATTACATTTAAGACATGGAGAAAGCCATGTCAATACCTGGAAACACAAAAAAAAAAAATCAAATGGATTTTTTATCTCATATTCATCTTTTGAAGGGGACGCTAACAAGTCTCTCGCCGAGTTGAATCGTCAACAATTTATATTTTTGTAATTCTTGATTGTGGACATTTTGGCCACAGCATGTCTGGGGCATTTTACAACAACTGTTTAATTTTGACGTCTCCTGAAAGGATGATAATCAGGTTTCGCAGCAGTGAACAAATTACAACTCTACCATCCTATTAGGAGACGACGTTTTCTCAATTGATGTGACATGGGAATAAACAGGCTGATGACGCTTTGTTTGTTTACTGCCCGTCATGATCCTCACATCAGAAATAAATAAAGTGCGAAACCTTGACGTCATGGCGCTTTGAGCGCTTCCACACAAAGCAGATGGAGCAGCGTGGTGCCATTGACAATTTAAATGTGTGGCATCGTGCTGAGAAGAGCGGCGAGTGTTTTCTGGCAAAAGGCTTCTAACACATATTTTCTAGTCAACTTGAACTGATGTCATGATCCGGCTTTGATTTGGTTTTGTTCCTTATGTCAGCATCTGTCTCGGCTTTTCCACTAGAGAGCAGAATTTATTAATTAGGCGGTGTCTCGGGACATTTTTCCATTGTGAAACGTAAATATTTAAAAATAATACGGATTTGATCGTTGTAATCTGTGTCAAAGTGTTCTGCGCTGTCACGATTTGGACGAACACAATCATTACGGAATCAACGTTATGCAAATTGTATCGAGCAGAGCAAGGCAATTCACGTTTATAATTGATTTAGCGATGACGTTTATTGCCACCTTGTCTTATTTACGGAGACGTGCGCGAGGCTGCACTTTTGATTTGAAAAGTCGTCGCTGGCAGGGCCTTATTTATGTATCCGTGCCGGCCGTCAAAAATATTTATACGACGTGTTATCAAAAAAGCTTTGGGACCTTTACCAGCACACTGAACTCGACTTAATTTGTGGAACAAATCGACACAACACAAGCTCTTTGTGAATTAATGGCCTCGGCGCTAAAAGTGTCATCCAGTAAATCTCTCAAAGCGAAAGCCGGACATCATTTTACTACCACTAAAGTTGTTCTGCTTGTGACAAAATTTAAAGTTGTTTCCCCTTCTTCCAAGGCCAGTTTCCCATCTGTGATGTTTAGCATTAGCCCAGATGTCGTGGGTGATGATAAACAAGCCTGTGATCTTCTCGTCAGGTACTAAGACGATAATTGCCTAAAAATTCCACAAATGTGAAACATCCATTCCAACAATATCAACGCGGAATCTCTGAGTCTTCGACTTACGAGTTGTTATTATCGTCATGGTGACAGCCTCTAGCGAACCGCAATCCATAAAAAGTAATAAGTGAGTTTTGATCCTAAAAGATCAGCCGGACATGGAGTCACATGTGTTCAGTTGAGCCCGTAGCTTAAGCGAATAAAGGTCACGGTTGTCGAAGCTGGGCCAGACACAAAAGATGGAATTTCCGCTTGCATTTCTTACGGCCTAACGAGTCAGTAAGCTCCGCCCCTTTCTGTTCCACGCGGAAAAAACAACAGGCCAAAAATACGAAACATTCCGCCGTTTCAAATGTGCTTTACAAAGTCTCTTCCGATCTCGTTTCCCTTTTTTTTTAGTTTTTAGTCGAGGTGACCGATCACAGCAGGGTTAAAATATCGAGAGTAACCCATCGTGCGGAGCTCAATGGAAGTGCAGCGTCCACCGTGCGGATTACAATTCGGAAATCCGCCCATTAGTCAGGCTTTGCAAGGATGCCTCCCGTCCTGCGTGTTTGCATGTAAATACAAGGACTTATTGACTAACCTTTTGGCGCACAAGAGCTATTCTTTTGTTAAGCAGCTTTACCCAACGAGATAAGTTGTAAAAGGCCTTCAGATTTACATTTGGCAGGAGAGCGCAAACATCTCGCAAGTCACACTGAAGAATGGACCTTGTCACTGGTGTCATTTGTTAGCTTTAGATTTACATTTCGACAAGGTCAGGCTGCCATTTGAGTTAAGCACCCTTTAAAAAGAACAAGTCAGTGGTCATGATGATAATGAGATTTGATGATGATTTTCTAACATGGGTGTTTTAAAATGTCGCATACGCTTTTATTTCGACCATAAATATACTTTTAACATACTCCAGAGTAACTTGGAGTCAGTAAACCTCTTTAACATTTTTTTTTCTACAAAGTAACTTTGGTTTGACATTGGAATAAAATGATCAGGTTTTATTTTATAAGTTCCACTGCAGTTGTTTTCATTCTATTGTCTCAAATAATTGACAGCTGAAACAAAAAATACCTGCAGAGACAGAAATGAAGTTCCAGGTGTGTTCCTGTGCTCAATTTTTCAATGTTGACCCTTCCAAAAACAAGACTGGAAATACAAAACAAGAGAAACATTCAGTTAGGACTTTTTTTTCCCCAAAGCAATGACTGACATTCTTAATTGACCACATTCAATCTGTCCTGTGTTTCCTGCTCAAACGAGCACAGCCCACTAATTGGTGCTGTAAGGTGTTATGAAAGTCTACCTTGGATTTCCCGCTATAAATAACATAAGCTCTTGGTGAATTGCAATCCCAAAGCCCAGAGATGATTTTACTTTCAACCATGTTGTTCATTACAGCAACTCCATGCGGAAGATCCCCTTGCAATATCTGTTGGTGGTCAAAAATACTAATCAAAAATCCTGATTCAGATGGTTGCTTAGTCTTAAATGTCTTGAGACGACTTTAAGACCTTTAGGTATCAGAAATATTGCACGAGAATATTTATGAAACCAAAATATGAATGAACGCATATTGCTTGAATTTGCTATTGTTGGTCAATCCGAGAAAAAAATAAACTCTTTCACAATTTTTTGATGTCCGCACAGTCAACTGTCAAATGTCAACATCCACAAATGTGGGACAGAGAAAGGGCAGGCAAGCATCAGTCTGGTTGCTATGGTGACGGTGGACGGGGAGTTATGTGGCGGCTAGAAAACACATCACAAGGGAGAGGAATGGCAGTGCATTAAAACGTGCTCGAATTGCTTCCATCCTCATCTAAAAGAAGGAGCATTTTGATTTGGCCATAAGGAAGTGCAGCTACGTGGAAATAAAGCCCCTTTATTCAATATTGATTTACATTTTATATATAAAAAATTACTTACATTTAATACATTTTGTCAAAATACATAGCAGTCAAACCACATACAAATCAAATATAAAATTATAAAAAGTCTTGATATTTATCCTCCTCCTTTTGGAAAGTAACAGATATCATCTATGATAAATCTTGCGTGGACTAGCTTTGCGGTACAACTGCTGCGTACATACAAACTGTAAGACACCAGCTTTAGAAAAATATGATATTCAGTATTTTGTCCTCTCAGCGTACAGTACGGGATCTGATCGGAGAACATTCAAGGTGGGCTTCCGTCTCTTTCGGCAAAAAGAAACATTGTTTTTGTACAGCATATTGGTGTGGTGACAACCACGCATTAAGTTCATGGCAATGGCAAAGACCATTCAAAACACTTGAATCCGAGCAGAGGGACGTGTCACGTTTTGAACCGAAATATTAGAAAAAAAAAATCCCCCAAACCGTTTTGTAATGACTTGATCAAATAGCTTCCGTTTTCCACTAAATAGATATTCAAACCGTTTAAAATGTGCAGGGTGAATACATTTTTTTTTTTTTTGCACCTCAGAGGCTAAAGTGTCATTCAGTTGAACGGACGTTAAAAAGCAACGTGATGCGACGTGAGGAAAAAAACAAAAATAAGCTTTGTAGAAAATTAGTGTTTTGCCGCCTTTGTGTTCTACATTGTATACCGTGGCTTAAAAAAAAAAAAAAAAGTAGAAAGCGTCAAGTAGGCTATGCAGCAGTTTCATGAATAATCCCCTCGAATTTCTTTGGGAGTAGCTCTCTTCTCTCGTCGATATTGATGAGCGGCTTCTGACCGTTTTGTCCGTCCGTATACATCTTGGCATACACCGGGTTGCTGTAATTCATGGGCTGGATGGAGGGAAGAAAAAAAACATTAAAATAAAATGCAATCGTCATGATGTGATGCCCTGCTGAATTTTGCTCACAATTAATTAGCAGTCTCCAATTTTTTTTACCTTGTGTTTACAACCGTCTTGAAAGATCGACAAATAAATGAATACATTATTAAATAAAAAAATGTGTGCTTTAGTATGTCAATATCAGTATGTGCATCTTGAAAGTGAAGAAATGCCAAGGAAATGAGAATCATGAGACGACTTAACATGCAGCAAGACAATCATGCAAACCCAAATCGAAGAATCGTCAAGACGAACGACATCTTCAACATCAATTGCAGGCACATGTTGATCGCTTACATTCTATACAACGATGGTTCATGTCCTTATCAGGCAAAGTGAGGTTTGAAAAATTCACCTGTCCAGGGATTACCTCCTTGGGCACCGAATTGATACCCAAGGTGCGAGCGTCACTGGATTTGACACACCAGCCCTGAAACACAAGCAAGCCACGCTGCTCATCATGCAAAATGGCCGGTAACAGTTTGCTAGAAGCATGCGGAAAACCACAAGTCGAGTTTTGGAGGAGGAGGAGGTTGTTGCAGAAGAGCAAAAAAGGGTTTGAAATGGAGCTGTGCTGAGCTAACAATAGCAGATGCCAAAAGGTGCCGTTTGTCGTGTTAGGCGTTCTTTGCGGAGGATAAACAATATATGCATGTGAGTCGTGTTATAGCACACCTCATTTCTCGACGGAATTCAAAACCTGACTTGTAAAGGTACGCCAAACCTCTGGGAGATTCTTCAATGGCCGCTGGGTGACCCACCTTATGAGGGTCAAGCGTGAAGCTGGGTCTTAGCAGGCTGCCCGCATCGGCGTGGTTGTCGTGGTCCACTTCGTACATGTTGTAAGACGGGTTTCCGATCTCCACGTTGATTCCGCCGTTGGTCATGGGCTGCCTTTGGACACGCTTCCCCCTACGGGTGTCACAAAATACAGATCTGGAACATGTTCAGCCATTTCCTGTTGTGGGCGGAGTCAACCTAGCCCATCGAAGGGAACCTTTTGAGTTTTCCTGTTCCCTGATAGCGAAGCAGGACTGAAAAATCCTGAGACTGCTCGACTGTAAGTCATCGTTGCGAATGATTCCAGCAAGTTTCACAAAATACATCACACAGAACTGGCGAGAAACTGAAAAGCTGAACTGCAGTCAGAGGCTTAATGGATTATCATGATCCGAAAAACTGAAATCATGCTCGGTTTGAACAAAGCCCAGTTTTATCCTCATAGATTTTCACTCGGCAGCACAATGTGGACGTGGTTAACCCGTCTTTCACATTTCTGAGGTTCTAGGTCTCCTGCGTAAAGTTTGTGTGTTCTCCCCGTGCTCGCGTGGGATTCTGTGGAGAAACCAGATGGCCGGATCGGTCACCAACCTTTGTTTTCGTCTGCAGATGTAAATACCCGCCACCACCATCACGATTAAGATGACCAGCAGGACCAGAGGCACAATGATGGCTATGCTTCCTAAAATAGAGAGACGATCAGGAACTATTCAGTTGAAAATGCTTTCTGCCCGGTTAAAGCCTTTGCATATCTGTGCTTCTATGTTCTTCTAATGAACCAACCTCCAGTGGTATTGTCTGATCTGCTGCTTTTGGGTGCAGGTCTCTCACACTGCGTTCCAGCCCAGTTTGTCGAACACCTGGTCAGAAAATAGCATGGTAAAAAAAAACCTTTAACACACTTTCTGGTCAGAAACAACGACGACAGGGTTGAAGCGGACAACCCGACATCGGAGAGAAGAGCACAATCTTTATGCATGTTGAGTGAGAGTTGATGTAGATTATTATCGTGCGGAGAGAACAACGTGAAAAGATGACAGCGGGACGAGTCCTACTAGCGTGGCGCCCGCTGATGATGGATGTCCCTCGTAACGGCGAAGGTATGTCATTTTACATCACGAGGAGCGCAGATGGGCCAGTAAAGCATGAATGATCCAGGAAGTCCAACCAGATAATGATAGTATGTATGAATCACCACTAATTACATGCATTCCTAGCAATTACAGCATATATGACAGCAACATCGTCCTCCGCTACGTTCCCAACCAATGTTCTTTGAGTAGAAAAACAAAATGGGACATGCTGCCGTAGCTTGTAAGCAATCTTCATCTGCGGGCTGGCCGTCATGCACGTGTGGCGAAATGCAGCCTGATGAGCACATGATGTCACGTCGGATTTGGCCCCCCGGGTCCCTGCGAAGGTCGTATGATATGGGAGAGCGAGTGACGTACGGCAACTGATCATGTAACAAGTGCCTCGGCGGCTTCACCCCACGCGCTCATTAGAGTCGGCGAGCGAGCCGCTCGGCAGTCTGGCTCGACACGTTGCTGAAATGTACGAGATGGCCGTATTAACCTAACGTCGTTCATGTACCGTCTGGAGGAGTTGTTACGGATTGATAGATTGCTTTTGGAACAACGAGCACATTTTTGGGTCAGGCTTCAGCGCACCAGTTCGCATAAAACACAGGTGTCAAAGTCAAGGCTCGGCACATCATTTTAGGTGGCCCGTGAAGAAAAAAATTGTGCATTGAATTCATATGTCAAAGTCAAAATTTCAAATTGTTTTCACTTTTAAAAAATACAGATAATTTTAGCATTTTTTATTACCGTTCATTTTTTCAAATCATTTTTAAATATTTGATTTTATTTCAATAATTCATTTTAGATATTTGAACAGTTTTTATTAGTCTCTGTTTTGAAAACTAGACGCAACCTAATCCTTAAGAAAATAATTTGAATCACTCCTTCAGTCTGTGAGTTATTTTCTTTCCTTGACACTCGGGCCCTGACACTTTCGTACCTTAATTTGAATTCATCTTTCAAGTAAAACAAAGAAGAACTTCATTTGCACATGTGAAAGGACTGAATGAGAGGCAAAACACTTAATCCTCGTAACGCCTGACAAGACGACCATTTTTTTTTTTTTTTTTTTTTTTACCACGCCGCATCTTGATCGAGCTGTCAATCAAAAAAGAGGACAGGCGGTAATCATCCCTCGTGGGCGCTATGTAATCATCCTTGCAAATGTATTTTGGAGCACTTGTTACATGAAGAGTTACTAGAAGGTGGCACAAAGAGAGACAGAGAGGCCTTCTCGTCATGGAGTTGAGTGAGGGAGCGACGTCGAGAAAGCCGGCTGGCGAGGTGACCTACTTGCAACGGGGTTTGTTAAGAGCGGTTAATGTGCACATCCCTTCATTCTGACAGAAGTAATCGCAGGGGTTGGCCAGCTCATCGCAACGTTGGTTCTTGAACCCTGATGTGCAGCTGTAAAACAGTGTTGGCGGAATCAGCAAAAGGGGCTTTACAAAAGCACACCACTTGACCTCGCCCTTTGCCCCATTGAAGCCGTCTGTTCCAGGAGGGGATGGAGTCCGTCCGTGCTTGAGCCACGGGGCCAATTTAAAATACAATCAACAGCTCATCCAGTGAAATCGAAATAATTGGGATTTGACCTTTTATGTCGTTCAAAATAAATGAGGTGTTACGATGGAATATTTGGGTTGCCGACGTCAACTTAAAAAACCTTGCAACATTTCAAATCGATACTGGAAGTTTCATTTGTTCCGTGACTAGGCAACACAAAACAGCTTGACTGTTATGTCACCGTCGTATTTTTACCTTTGAAGGGCGCTGACACAAATGAGAAATTTCTTCAATTATATCTTTTGCATAACGAAATGAAATAAAAAGCAAGCAATGATTTATCAAATGTATTCAATGTGTTTCCACTGAAAATGAAAGCAGGACGAGGCAGTGAGACCTTTCCTGCTCTTAAATAAAATCGTGAATTTTGGACTCCTGCAGGAAGGAATAATTGGGAAGAGATTTGGAAGCCACTGAATTCAAGACCTAATGCAAACACTGCCTAAATTGAGGAGCCTCCCTTTTTTTTCCATGCTTATAAATCACAACTGCCAGCATAGGGAATATTAGTCTCGGTGAAAAACGACGCAGTCGGCCGTGGATTAATACCTGCTGAGTTATAAGCGCACGCTGTGCAAGAAGAAACCCAAAACTAAATCCATTTGGCAAGCCAAACATTTTATATCTGTCCAACGAGAAGGTGTTGGAGGTGTGGTACCCTTTGGAATTTGGTTTCAACTTTTTTCATTTTAGTCAAAGTTGACGATAATCGAGTCAACATGAATGAATCGATTCTCATTGATGTTTTTTTTCTGTTCGGGTAAGTGTGGAGGACTCGAATACAGAAATGAGAAAAAATAAGATTTCATTTAAATAGAAGATTGAAGAGGCATCAAAATAAACGGTAGCAAAAACAGACTTGCATAAAGCATAAAATGACCAAACAAGAAGTGAGCAGAACGCAGGAACTAAATAGACAAAGCGACGAGACGAGGAACACCTGGACGAGACACAATTGGGAGACGCAAGGGGGCACGGGCTGACAAGACCAGATGGAAACAAGAAGCTAACAAGACAGACGTTGGGTTCACGAGGGAAACATGACATTGAGCAAGATGAAGGAAAACAAACCAAACTAACGAAGGACATGACAGAAAGGACATGACAGTTGTCAACTTGCTACTTGAAAATACAAAGTCATTCCAACCGAGTCGAGATCAGCGCTCCAATTGTACACATCTTATCTGGCCATACATCTGGTGTTCCTTTCAGGCAAGAATGAACCCTTACGATCAGATGCGTTGACCTCATCCAATAGGAGGGAATCATTTGCATAGAAATTGATTCTCTCCACCGGAATTTACCAGACGAGTAGAAATTTCAATCGAGCGAGCGAGCCTGGACAATGAGCAGTTAAAAATGCAGAGTGTTGGGCTTGAGAAGAAAAGAATTCCAATTTCCCCCTTGAAGAAACTTTGAACAAAACGCCGCATGCGATTATGACTCAGGTTGATAGGAATCGGTGGGACATGCTTGGAAGAGTTTTTTTTAAATTTTAGTTTCCTCCTCCCACTGAATGTCACGTTAACTGAGTGACACGTAGCCCTTTTCTTTCTGGAGAGCAAACTTCTAAATCCGCTAACTGAAGAGCGACACGGAAACCTGACACCAGCTCTTTACTGCAAGGAGGACTTGTGTGATAGGCTCAAAGTGGCAAGCTATGAACAGGATTCCACTTTTTTTTTTTTTTTTTTATATCCGCGTGAATGCCTTAAGCCACAGCGACGTGTCAAACAGCCTAAGATGGCGCTCTGGCACCCGGCCCCACGCTGCGCCATGTGACATCAAACACCACTTTGCTTTCACAATTGCGTAGGAACAGCTTGTTCGACTCTCGGAACGGGCGAAAGGGACCCGGCGACGGTTCTCGGTTGTACTCCCCGAGCAAGGATTACCGAGATCAAGACAGGTAGGCAGCCGGGTTGAGAATAATCAGAATGTCTCTGCTGCCAGTGAGTAGCGAGCGACTTACTGACAGAAAGGCAGGTTGGTGTCGGGGTCCAGGTGACAGGTGCCTCCATTGTAGCAATAACCGTCACACAGTTGACAGCTCGGCGCGATTCGCCCGTTGGTGCAACTGAAATAGCGACGAGCGGAAGGAAAAACAGCAAGTTGGAATATATTCTTGGATTGAGATGCAATATAAGAAAACACATTTACATCCCAGGGACCAAAACCACTAAGTTGAAAACGTCTTTTGAAGGTAAGCAACAGATCGTATCTGCCAACAGCCGAGTCGTTGGAATCTCGCGACACCGCCGTAATAGGCGCGATTATTTCATGCGTTGTACACATCTGGGATTCGACAAACGTATAAATAATGCAAATGCGGACGCGCCTCCCGACGCCAGAGCGGAGCGAGCAGAAGGCGATAACTCACTTGCAAACCACATCTGTCGTCTCGTCGTTAATGAGGCACGGAGCGCCGTGGCACCGCAGACACTTGTCCACCTCGCATTTGTTTCCCTCAAACCTGGCGGGACACACGCACTCCACGTAGCCGCTACTGGACAGCGTGCACGCCTTGGAGTTGACGCAGTAGTGGTGACAAATATCTGCTCGCCATTTGCAGGGAGGGGGGAGAGAGAGAGAGAGAGAGACATTGACAACACTCCAGGAATGTACTTTGAGCTGCCTTAATTGGACTTGTGAAAGCTTTTAATGGGACTTAATTATCCTTATCAAATGACATCTTAGACACAGTTGAAAACATTTCACCCCTTGGGCAAACAATGGGAGGAGAGATGCTAATGGTGTGCAGCCAAAATTGTTTCCCCCCACTAACAATGATTACAAAAGCAGTGTGGGGAGAAGAAAAAAAAAAAAAGAAGAAAATAAAATCATTATCACCGCTGCACAGAAACACCCGATGGTTGTTTGATTGCTGTGCTTTTGTTTAGTTTCTTTGCAAAGTGATATTTGCGCGAAGGGAAATAACCCCCAAAACGCTTCAGGCGGAAGCTTTTGTTGAACTTTGAAAAGCGTAGGTTTGTGTCAATCACGTGAAGCCGACACGAGTATTTCCCTCAAGCCGTGGTTAAATTGGACGTGCGCCACTCACGGTACAGACAGCGCTCTCCGGTGTATTCTGACAAACAGCGGCACACGGGCTGGTTCCCCCCGGTGACGTCACACGTGCCGCCGTTCAAACAGTAGTTGTCGCATATCCTCCTCTCGCAGAACGGCCCCGAGAAGCCCAGAGGACACTGGCAAGTAGGCTTACCTAGATAAATGGAGACGCGAGGGGAGGGATTAAGGAACGCGCAGAAAAAGCAGAAACATTTGGATGTTCTATAAATAAGGCCAAGGAGCTCTGAGCGCAGCAAATGTTGCAGAGCGCAACGTGCCCTCGGGATTAGAGGCCACGGCAAAACTGAAGGAAATCATTTTTCTATGTGCGGCGCGCTAGCCCAACTTCAACGCAAGGTCAAGCGTGATCGTCTTGTTACCGCATGGGTGTCAAAGTCAAGGCCCGGGGGCCCGCCACATCATTTTATGTGGCCCGCAAAGACAAATTTTGCATCTAAAATGATTAAGCTTAAATTAATTAGCATTAAAATGCTAATATGGTGGTGTTATCTGGTTCCTGTGACCTCATCTTTAAGCAAAATAATAAAATAATACGTCACACATCTCTATCCAGGTCGCCATCGGGCCCTCGTTAGGAGTTCATTATTGTGGAACATGAGCACAAGGCTACCTCCAGAAAGTAAAAATCAATCCCAGGGGCAATTTAAAGGCCATATGTAATGGGAAATTGACTTGTTAATTGTTTGTGTACAAATAGTTGCATCTCTGCAGGGCCTGGCCAACCATCAAGTGGAAAATTACCCCAACAAGGAGTTTTTACGTCGGCTGCCCAAAGGCAGGAAATCGTCAACGGTTAGCGGGGTCATGTATACCTAAAGGCAGTCATCGTGTATTTCAGGGTTTTTCCTCACTTGACAATCAAAACGGCTCAAAAAAATGTCGAAAATAGAAAAGTGACATCAACTTGTGTGGGAACCCAAAAAGCGCAAAGCTCACTGAAGCAGCTAAACCGCCGCAAGGATGTCACTGAGAAAAGAGATGTGAAATGTTGCTCTTCCGGGTCATTGTGCAAGCGGCAAATGGCCCGAAGCCCACCAACAATGAAAATTTTGTCTCAGCGTTGGAATCAGAGAATTCCCCCGGGAGGGCCGACTGTAAAACAGCAACCATCGGTCGGTGACAGATGACAACCTCAAGTACATTTCAAAATGAACCAAAAGTGTGAAAACTGGCACAATTTCTTCACCGCTTCTTACCCAGCGGCGAGCCCGTGCAGGTTCCTCCATTTAAGCAGTAGTCTGTGCAGTGGTTGACCTCGCAGCGTTGGCCCGAGAAATCGGGCCAGCAGTAGCACCTCCAGTCTCCTTTCTCATTGGCTAAGCAACGGCCTCCGTTCTCACAGGGGGGACGACATAATTCACCTTGGCCACGGGAGAAAAAGCCAGTCAAGGCAACAAACACATCGTACGTGCTGCGAATTCTATTGTGTTGATCTTGGCAACAGAAACGACGTTTGCTCGAGATATTTCCCAATTTTGTTGAATGCAACAGAAGAAAAAAGGCAAAGTCCACCTGAGGTGTTGACGTCACTACAGCTGCCGTTGATCAGCATTTTGCCCTCCGGACAAGTACATCTGGCACCCGTGGGGTTGAGCAAACACATGAAATCACAAGACATCCTCAGGCACGGATTTGACGCTGTTGGGGGAAAAGCAAGATGGGATCTGTGATGCAGAGCTTCATTCAAATTGTTTACTCTCTCTCGTACAGTTTTAATGAGCGCAATATTTGTTAGGCCCCACATGGACAATCTTACACGGCCAACATCACCAAACTGTAAACTCGAGCAGTTGCCGAGAATTTTTTGGTTTTAATTATATTATATTAAAAATATTTTATACATATACATATATAATTTAATTTAAAAATAATTGAATTGCACAATAACATCAAATAGCAGAGATTAGTGCGGTTTTACCAAAGAACATCTTTCAAGCATGATAAATCTATAATAAATAAAAAAAATTCACATTTTATATATAATAGACCATATCAAAAAAAAATATCCCTCTTTAAATAACAGGCCAGATTGTTGAGGGACAAGCAGGCTTCATGTCAAAGCTTTCTGTGCACATCTTCAGCCCACACGTTGCATGCCAGGTCTAATGAGTCTCTCAGGGACACCAAAGCTTCCTTTTGAAAAATGGCTCGCCTGACTCCATTTGAATGCAACGCCATTTGGACAACTTGTACTGTACGTGTACTGTTGCGCAATGACCTCAGAAGCCGTTCGGCACGTATGCCCTCCCCCCCAACAAAACAAAACAAATTACCATCTTGGTGTTTGAATCGGTGGGCGATCAAAACATTGGTTGGCTTCTCCACCCCCAAGTTAAAAAACTCCACAGGCTGTTTGCCAAATTTGTGAATCCTGAAGATTTGATGCTTGAGGCCAGTTCCGTAGATGTAATCTTCAAATAAATCGATTCTATAAGGTTGGGAGATGCCTGCAAATACAGCAATCAACTTCTAAGACAACAGAAACAAATCTCAACTTGCTTTGGGAAAGTGAGCCATTTGATGGCAGGAATTACCATGTCTCTCATTGATCGTCATCAGCGGGTCGGAACCATCCAATCTCACGCTGCCAATCTGCGAAAGCTCCGGATCAGCCCAGTACAAACGTTGATTGAAATAATCGATGGCTAACCCTGCGGGGACGAGGAAACAAAGACTTTTATTTACCGTCCAAACTCCGCAGAGATCTGGCTGGAAGTGGTCAGGCGTCTGGAGAAGCCAAGGTCAGCGCAGGCCAGCTGAAATGTTTCTACCCTTTGCCTTGTTTTGCTTTCAACAATCAATGGTCCGGTGTGGAAACAACCGAGTAGATCTCAGCGCTTTTGTGCAGCGTACTTTGGATCGTCGTGTTTAAGACTGCTTACGTTACAATTCCAACCCAATTAATCACTTTTACTTCCCGCGCGGTGTTTGACTAGATAACTGAGAGCCAGCTCGGTGTTTTAAATAGGTTTGGCGCAGATGATGAATTCCTCGCTCTGTAAACACAACAGAATGTTGCCGCTTGAATTAAAGGAGGCCAAAGCAGATGCTCAAAACTAGTTCAAGACCGTTTCCCCATTAAAAAAACAAAACAGCTACTTCAGTAAGATTCATTTGTTTCGACCGTTGCTTTAGTAGCACCTAGCTTCATTTTCAAAACGTAATATGATGCAGACCGACAACTTGCCCATGTAACCGGATGGGAAATACCTACCGGTTGGTCTCCGGAGGTTCTTCTCCAAAAGCACTCTGCGTAAAGAACCGTCCATGGCGGATTCTTCGATATGAGAGTGGTCGCCCACTACGGTCCAGTACATCATCCTGCGTGACAGAGCAACATTGGCTGACTGCATTCATCACCAGCGCCCCAGATTCTCTCCATGCCATAATATGATTACACCCCAACTTCTGTCAGAGAACATCAAAGTGGGCTCCTTCAAGCTAGGACCGCCCCTGGACGTAGAGAAGGTATTAATTGTAGCTGAGCTGTGGCTCGCCTCAACTCTGCAGATCATTCTAATGAGATCTGATCCATCGGCTGGCTGCACATTTGCTTTGCTGTTTTGATTCAATGTCAGCCATCTCATTATGTTGTATATTTGAATGCGGCAGGCAGCTATGGTATAACAAGCCAGTGTACAGTACATTACCTGCTCAGCCTCTAATGGCCAACATACACAATTAGAGCCCAGCTGGTTAATACTGCAAAGCTTTCCAAATATCAGATCGTTAAACACTCGAAATGTCCACTGGAAATGAGCAGACGTGCTGCTGAAGATTAAACATGCGTCTTTAAAAGCTTGGTGGGGTGACACGGTTGCCGAGTCGAACTGTGAGTTTTTGGCTGTGAGCTGTGGCCGACAGCAGCTCTGGCGTTTTATTGTTCCACCGGGTTTAAAACATTTCTCAAGACAGGTTTTTTGTTTTTTTTTAATAAACAACACTTTAGATTTCAAGTGCACCTGACATTTGTGGTCGCTGATGGTGTCATCATCATAATGGTCCGACAGAAAAAGTACTGTATATTTGCTAGATGATCGTCCTAAAAGTCTTACAGCCCCACTTACCCTCGAACGGGGTTGACAGCGATGGCGTACGGCTCTCCGGCGATGTCGGTAATTAAGCGTGTGCAATTTGGTCCCTTGAGTTGTCCGACATTTATGGAATAGCGTAATTTGGTCCAGTGCGCCGTGTAATAGCTGAACCAGTGCATCCGCGAGTGATCGGTCCAGTAGATATTCCCGGTGATCCAGTCGGCGGAAATGTCTCGGGGTCGTCGAAAGTCGGGACACTGGAAACAAATGAGTAAAACACAATGTGCATTCATTTCCATCCTAATTAGGATGTTTTGTTTAACGTAGCTGAAGGTAAGCAAAATATTACAATTCCACAACACAAACATTGAAAGCCTCTTTCGGCGCCACGTTCGTAGATACTTACAATGTTCCGGATGTTTGTTTTAGTTTGACTTCTTTCCGTACTTTCTTTGTAAAATATTCCACCGGGGTTGAATTGGGTAGCCCAGATAAATTTATGATGGTGAAACAAAGCATCCATCCCAATAATGCGAGCATTGTCCTCGATTTGCGCCAGCACTTTGTGTCCGTGGCTCTGGTTGAACGGATACGCAAAACTTCGGATTTCAGTGTCGTTAGCGATGTAGAGCACTCGATCATCTGGTCCTGCCCGCAGAGTTGAGAAGAGAAAGCGAAATGGAATTAGCTCGGTTCAATTTGACAAAAACAGCAATGCGGCTCATCGGAAGAAAACAGCGACTGGCTTCTGTAAACGTTTCCGAGCGGCGTACCTTTTGCGATGCAATTTCCTTCAATCTCCTTATAATTTCGGTCACACGTGCACTTGAACGATCCTTTGGTGTTTGTGCAGTAGTGTGGACACGTATCAAACTGCAGACACTCGTTTGTCTCTGGAAATGACAAGACGGTATTTGTGAGAATGAATATTGATTTCGACACGTTTGCCGGTATGAGTTGTGAAAGCTCAACGGAAACGTCGCTGTTCCGACAGCCCGGTGACTTCGCTTTCCGTATTTTTCCGTACATGTGACGATAAGATTTATTCTCATGCAGCAATGCAGCTCAACTGGAGTCACCATCCATTTGTAGACGGGGCATCGAAAAAGGATCATCAACTACCGTCACACTGGCCTGACTTCTGGTTCCTCTTGAAGCCCGCTTTGCACTGGCATACGGCGTTTGCGTTGGTCTGGTTGCAGATAGCGTCCTCTCCGCACGGATTTGTTTTCTTGCCGCAGACATCGCCGCTGGAGACTACAAATACAAACGCAGCCTTTTTAATGACGCACCTCGCCCGCCTGCCCGCCCGCCCATCCTTTGCATCTCAGACACCTGCTGCGCTTTGATGTGTAAAAGCCAAAAGGACAACGTGGTCTTTCACATCACACGCACCAACGAGGCCATACATACATTAGCATAAAAAAACAAAACATCACAGCCGCAACCGGGAGATGGGCCCGCCTCCCGAAGACCTCGCAGCGTGGTTCTGGTGGGCGCTATACTCACGGGCTTTACAGTCCTGCTCATCGGAACCGCCGTCGCCGCAGTCGTTGAAGAGGTCGCACTGCAGCTGGATGGAGACGCAGCGACGGTTGCTGCAGGTGAACTCGGTCTTCCCGCAAGGTCGAGGTCTCCCGGCCGCCACTTCTGGACCCAGACGAGAATATCGCAAGACCACTTTTAAAATGAGTGTTATGCGGGGGATCTCAAACACTTACAAGGGAGATCAGGAGGGAATGGAATGGAGGGGATTAAAAAAGGAAGGAAATGAAGTGATAGCACGAGGGCATGATGGGACCGAGGTGAGATTGAAAAGATGGATGGAGGGAGGAGGCGTACAATGGAGGGAGGTAATGGAGTGAAGTGAGAGATTGATGGCCGGATCAATGGAATTAGAGAGGGAGATAAGGGGGAGAGAGGGAGAGGATGAAAGAGTGAAATATGAATGAAGCCATTTGTCCCGTTCACTCGGGCCTGCTCGGCGCCATCACTCAAATCAGTGCGGCGCTGCAGGAAGGCGTCAGGATGTCGTAAAAAGAAACGAAGACGCAGCAGTTATCGTCCAGGCGACCTGCGGAAACCCGCCGCCTTCTGCATCGAAAATATCATCAACCCTTGAAGGAGCGGATATTTCAACACAAAGGGTGCAGCAACTTATGCAGATAGACAATCAAACTATACTTTGCGGCATTGATATTTTTTATCCTTTGTGATAAAACAATATTATTACTGCGGCTTACCGTGACGGTCTATGAGCATATTCGTACATCTGATTCTGTATTATAGCGCCCCCGGTGGCCAAGAGAAAAAAAAACATAAAGAAAATGCTAGAACATTTCTAATAGAGTGAACAGGTGATTTGAGGAAAGATTGCTTTGAGTCATTGTTTGTCACAGACAGTTTTTGCTATCAATGTGAACATTCATACAAGCACACCACGAAGCCTTTGTAAATTAATAAAATGGACGTAAGGTGTCCTCACCGCACTCCTCTTCGTCCGAACTGTCACCGCAGTCGTCCACTTTATTACAGACTTGGTCAGCACGCAGGCAAACATGATTATTTCTGCAGCGGAATGGCCTCGTAGGAGGGCAGGCAAGTTTTTCTGCAGATCAAACGAGATTAAAAGATGGTTACGGCTCTGTAAGGGACAAAAAAAAATTACCCCGCACATTTAAATATCTACCGCGTCGGCGGGGGTAGCGGCTCATAAATATCTTAAAACAAAGACAGCTTGATTGTCTTTAAAGCAAAGCACAGTTGAGGCGGCGGACCCACCGCACATGTCCGCGTCTTCGTCAGAGTTGTCGCCGCAGTCGTCCTTGCCGTCGCACACCCATGTGTGAAGTTTGCACAAGGTGTTATTGCAAATGAATTCATCAGCCCGGCAAAAGAAAGCACCTACGGTCACACAAAGAAATGAAACACTCCCCCACACATTTTCAATGTTAGCTCCCGATGAAAAGTCTATTCAAGCGGACAAAAGGTGTTGCTCTGATCCATTCCTCTCCGCCTCCATCTGATTTAAAATCTTTTGTCCTCCCCCCCCACGGCATTTAGGCGGGAAGCACTTGCATCGATAATACTTATGCGGTTCTTATAAGACCGACTAAGCCCGCTATCATGTTAAGGTAAGCAGAGCTGCGTTGAGTTTTGCTGCATGCAAAGATTAGCGGCCTGGCGGGATACGTGAAGACTACCCTTAACTCCAGGCTTTATTTCATGAAAATGAATTATTAATTGGTGATTAAATAATTATTTATTATTATTTATTTAATTATTTATGTGATTATTTATTTAAAGAATTGTTTAATTAATGATGTCCTCCAATGTCTGAATCTGAGACTCCGGCACCGGCATGCCACCTACCCGGGCTGCAGTTTTCCTCATCACTGTGATCCATGCAGTCCATAACGCCATCGCAACGCCAGCGTCGAGGGATACAGTGCGCTCGGTTCAGGCACAGAAACTCATCTTCTCGGCACTCTTTGACGCAGCCAGTCTGTCATGACGCATGGCAAACACGCACCTTTAGCCGCAAAGATTCAGAGGCGTCTCCGGCGACGTAAAGGTGAACCGACCTCATCGGAGCCATCCAGGCAGTTGTCGTGGCCGTCGCAACGCAGGCTGGCTGACACGCAGCCGCCGCTGTCGCACACGTACTCGTTCACCGAACACGAAGGGGCCACTGCGGAAACGTCAGCATGATCGGATATGAAAGCAAAATAATCCCTCAAATAAAACCTCGTGACTATACAACATATCTGTGACTTTGCGTGTGTATGGCTTTAAAAGGCGGATCTTGGCCTGGTGAGTGACTTGGGTGTCGTTGGAATTACTTTCAGTGGTTGTAGACATGCTGTTGTGGTACAATTCTTTGCGCACTTTGATCTTTTAGAAATATGCAATGATGAGAAACTTTAAATATCCGGTGCCTCTAAAAGCCTTTTTCCCTCCCGGTTTGCAGGTTGCAGCGGAATTTCTAATCCTGTGTCGACTTGCATTTAATCTTGTTTTAGCTGAATTTAGGTCGAGATAAAGCAGAACATATATAACCCAAATAATACCGCTATCATTTCTCACCAGACTTTTATATTCCAAACCTGTCCCAAAATGGCACGGACAAGAAAATCATCCCAAAGCCGAATGATAAAAAACATTTTTCTACCCTGCTGGAGGATTTCTTTTCCCCAGAAAAAGAAAGTCAAGAAAATATCAAGAAATGTTGTGTTGATTGTATCGTGTACCTGTTCCATGGCAGCTTCTCTCATCCTCTCCCATCTTGCAGTCTTCTTGGCCATCACACAGCCACTTTTTGGAGATGCAGAGGTTGTTATGACAGCGAAATTGGTCATCGGCGCAGTGTGCCTCGCAGCCTTTCTGTGAGCCAAAGTATGAGCAGGAATAGGAAAAAAAAATAATCAAACACGCGGTGGCAAAACGGTCGGTGCTAACAAGGGTACTCGTCCAAAACAAATGTGCAGACTGTGTACATAGCATAATATTATGGCAATCACGTTTTTTTACAAACACCCACGCCGAAACAAAAATGGCAGCGCAATATGTTACACTTGAGCTGATACCCACAACAGTAAAAACACAGTTCATCATCTAGGTTTGAAAATAGCGAGTGGGTGAAGAGCCACTCGTGCTTTGTACCGCGCATCCACTTGCAACGAGGAACCTTTGGAGCTCATTTGCGGCGCTTTAGCATACGTGTCTTTCCAGCCCGGGCTCAAGGATCCGAAAACGGGCCGGGAGTTTAACGCCGTTTAACCGTGGTGACCTTCAAAGCGGCCATTGAAAAACGGGCTCCTAAGGCACACTGGGAGAAATTAGAGCTGTAATATGCAGTGCAAATGTTTAGATAAAGGCTAATATCCAAACTAGATTCACTAAGAGTGATGAATAATTGCACGTGTTTGCCCCTGAATTATGTACTGCATCATGACTATTGATGATCCCACTTAGATGAAGCACCACTTGTACCATTGATGTTTAGCGCTCAACATATCTTAAAGGAAATTAGAGCCATTTAGTATTTCTTAAGTGTACGATGCAATTGAATATAATCCACCTTTTTTAAATGATTGTCAGATATTTATGTCTTTCCAGGGTGTTTCAAGGTCAAAGAAAAACTTGCCTCATCCGAATTATCCAAACAGTCGTAATCCCCGTCGCAGCGGAATCGGGAGGATATGCAGTCTCCGTTTGCGCAGGCAAAGTCTTTATGGTTACAGGTGACGGGTGCTGCCAAGAAAAGAATAAATTATATAAATTAAAAAAAAAAAAAAAAAAAAGGCAATCATGTAAATCAGATTTCCAGAAAGCATCTCCCCGATATCGTTATTAGCCAAATGTTTGTGTTCACAGCCGTGTGCTAATGCCTTGAAAAACAACAACAAGGACGCAATTGGAGATAATTAGACTCATTTTGTACGGCTGATACGGGATAAGAGCGGAGGCTGCTGGCAAAGCTGATCACCATGTAAATGCATTCAATTCTGCTTCTGCAATCGACGGGGGCAAAACTCTCGGAAGCCAAAAAGCGTGTTGCTGCCATTTAGTGTGTCCCAAAGGACCATATTAGGACGCAGCTAAACAGCTGCATCAGATCCACTCTCTGGGCTCTCCCCCTCATTATCCTGGGCCGTGTGTGTGTGTGTGTGTGTGTGTATTGTACACGCATGTGCGCGTCGCTACTCAATTCACAGTTTACACTGAAAAAAAAAAAAACGCAATATTTTTGCTTCCTTACGTTTTATTTATGAGCCATCCGCTTTAATACGGTACAATCAAATGTCCCAGCGGTGTGGATTGAGCAGTTACAGTATGAAGAATAAGCAACTTATAAAGATATCGACAAATGTTTTATTTCAGGGGTGTCAAAGTCATTTTTGTTGCGGGCCGCATCGTTGTCGTAGTTCCCTTCGGAGGGCCATTATGTTAACCTGAATAAATGTACGAACGCCTCATATTATGAACAGTATAAACTACAAAATTTCAAATTAGACTAGAAAAAAAAAACTGTTCAAATATTTGAAAAAGATGATTTTTAAAAGTGAAGACAATTTGATATATCCGGCACTCAGTCTTTGAACAATTTGAATTATAAATATTCACAATCCAGCGACTCCTTGATTTATGACGGCGTTGGGTTCCTATGGCAACCGAGTAACGTGAGGAATCATTTATGAGTAACGGATGACTGAAACTTTTGCACGATTGCCTTGATAGCGCCACAGGGGTATGCGTTTGAAGGGCGGGCTCCCGTTTTGGCGTGTTGCTGACAAACCCAAGTGACGGCAGGCGGATGAGTCGGGTTACTCACTGCAGTTCTGCTCGTCTGAGTTGTCTCCGCAGTCGTTCTGGCTGTCACACCTCCAGTGGTCTGGGATGCAGTTGTTATTTTCGCAGCGGAATTCATGAGGTCCGCAGGTCTTTTCATCTTTTTCGTCAGGTGCAAACAAACAATAAGACCCCAAAAAAAAAAAGAAAAGCAGCTTCAAAGAGCATGAATATTAATGCGGCGCTTGCGATCATATTTTGTGGGTGTAATGGAGGTATCCTGCGGGTTTTTGCCTCAGCAAGTTTGACACAGAGTTCAAAACGGAGTCTGTTCACCAGAGGCGAACACACCAGAAGATGAAATACCCCAGCGCACCCTTATGACACCCCCCCCCAAAAAAATAAATACAACCTGCTTCAAAAGAGATTCAGGAAGGTTTTTTGCAGCATAACATTGTTGAATCATTCACAGTTAGCAGCCGAGCAAAGCCAACAAAAGTGAGGAAATAAAAGACAACCTGTCCTTTTAATCTTCGACCCTTTGGCCATAATCCAGTTCCACTCTTGAAAAACTTACATCATCAGTTTCTTTTTCTGTTTTACTGAATATCGCATGTGGCCAACCGAGGTGAGCAGTAACAAGCAACCTTTGATTGTGTGAAGATAAACTTTTGTTCTAAAAGTATTCCAAGACAAATTTCAAGGTCAGCTGAACAACCCGAGAGGTTTCATCGCAGTTGGTTGGCAGCCGTGCGTGCACAGAACGTGCAATCTGTAGCTCGAGACTGATACGTCTTGGTAAACCGTCTCGAGGTCTGAGACGAGAGGCGAGCCGAGTGTAAAATTGATTCCGCTTAAATCACGTTCCCCCAACCCCGGTGGCTCTAAGGGAGGAAAGCGCAATGTTGTGATTTATGCTTAAGTGGATTTGCGCAACTCACCGCAATTAGCCTCGTCTGACCCGTCGGCGCAGTCGGGGTCCTCATCGCAGACCCACAGCTTGGAGATGCAATGCATGGAGGCTTTGCACTGGAACTGCTCAGAGGAGCACGTACTCTCGGCTGCACGCACAAACACAGCGGAATGCGAGTGTATTATCAAATAAATCTGGAATATTAACACAACTATCTCAGAGAGCATGTTGATATTGGCTGCCGCAGTGTTAATTGCCAAACAGCATTCAAAACCACATTCGGGTGAAGTCATTACTTTCCCCCTAATTGGAGCATTTCTTTTTTTTTTTTTTTTTCTCCTTCCGAACGCCTTTCCATTCTCAGTCGCCCCCGCCGTCACCCCTATCGCAATCACACGCAAGATAAACGGAGTAAAAGGAAAGACGTGAATGCAGAGCGATCGTCTGCCATGGAGACAAAGAGGTCTCAATGCATTCAAAGAGCTCCTCTCTAAAATGCTTTAAATCCGTTTCAATTATTCTGGGGGGACAAAAAAGAACATTGGATAAGGGGGACCTGATATTTTCATTTCGTCGTGAACTTACGGCAGTCCGTCTCGTCTTCTCCGTCGCCGCAATCGTCTTGACCGTTGCAGCGCAGATTGAGAGGAATGCATTTCTGTTTCCTGTTGCACTTGAACTGGCCTGAGAGGCAAATGTATGTCTCTGAAAGAAAACAACCACATTAATTGCCAGCCGTCCATTTTGTTTGTTACCGTCGAGCATGACTTGAGCCCATTAGCTGACTCATCTTGAGAGATGCTTTATTTATATTTGTGAGGAGACCCAATGTACACACTAGTCCTCCCAAAAACAAAAATATGGAATATATTCAACTCCAGCAAAGGACTTCATCACTCCCACACTATCAACCAAGAAGATAGAAAAGAAATTTCCTTCCGATTTGGTTCTCTCTGTCGGGGGGTCGTTGTTTCATTTGTCACCATCACAAAAGTGTTACTTTCATGCGTGGCACTTTTGTGGTCCTAATCAGCTCCGTAAAAAAAAAAAAGTGCTGGGAAAAGCTCGGAGTGACTGAAATGAATGAATTTGTCCTCCTTGATGTCCTCAGCGTGTCATTCACTCACTCACTCACCGCAATTGGCTTCATCCGAGTTGTCGCCGCAGTCATTCTCTCCATCGCAGATGAAAGGAGGAAGGGCGCAGAGACCGGTGCCGCATTGAAAACGTCCTGGCTGGCATTTGAATTCCGCTGTTGTCATAGCAATAGAAACTCCATGCTGTCAAATGGCCTCGGAAATCATGTCAACTCACAAAAGTGGAAGAAAGTCACTTAAAGTGGCTCTGTGTTAACAATTTTGTGTTTGTGGCCTATTTGGGGTAATTCCCATTTTTGGAACCAAATGTACTCACGGCAATCGGCAGGTTCATCCGAGCCATCCCCGCAATCATCCACCGTGTCGCATTTCCACCAGAACGGGATGCACTCATCCGTCCCGCAGCGAAACTGTTGGAGAAGAGAAGAATATGCGCTAAGTCGACACAAATCTTCCATTTTAGCTTCAGCGGTCTTCAAAGCCAAGACACAAATCAATACTCAAGCATCGCAAAGGGGTCGCTAGAGCATGTCAGTGAAATGAACACTGGCAAAGCAAAGCCGGGCAGTTTGCCTTTGGGGGAAAGTTGCGATGAAAACCGGAAAGGAACGTCATCATTGCTGACCTGACTGGACGTGCAGTTGGAGAGGCAGCTCTTGTTGTCAGCGGCCAGGTAGAAATTACTGGGGCAGGCGCATTGGTGTCCCCCGCCGGGGGAGAGCAGACACAAATGGCTGCAACCTCCGTTTGCAATCTGACACTGGTGCTTGGCCACTGCGTAGAGGCGCGACGAGGGTGAGTCGTGACACCTCTCAAGGAGACCGCCAGTGCCAGATGGACTTTCTACCTTCAGGCTGGCGCAGAGAGTGGTAGACTTTGATGGATTTGATGGCTTGCCAGGAGTTGAGGAGCTCCAGCCCTTGAGCCCCGCTCGTCTTGTGAACTCGCCGGAGTGATTTGGATTTGCCGTCCGTCCAGTAGATGAAGTCCTCGAACAAGGTCAGCGCCATTACGCCTTGGATGTGGTCGTAGGACACTGGCGAGGGACAGATGGTCATCATCTTGCTATTCTCAGAGGTAAATATTGTCTCGAGGCAAAAATGTATAAGTACCTTTGTGTCTCTGCAAGCCTTCCATATTGGCAAAAAGGATATGGTTGTCGTCCGCCCAATAGAGCCTCTTGTTGGTATAATCGATAGCGAGAGCGGTGGGGCTATAGATCTCCTTGTCCACGATTACCCTTTGCTCGCGGCCGTCCATACCGATGCGGCCGATGTGCGGCGGTTCGCAACAGTCTACCCAGAACACATACCTAGTCAGTAGAACACGAGAGTTCAGATCCTGATCCGCTTAAAAACAATGACACCACACAGGAATTGCCGCCACGAGAAGAAATCTGGACCATAAACAGAGACGATGGTTATCATTCGATGCACATACCCGGTTTGCGGGTCCAGCACGAGATCGGTGGGGTTCTTGAGGCCTGAGTTGATCAGCACAGTTGGATAGAGACCATTGGCTTTGGACACCTCCAGCGTTTTCTTCTCAGCATCACACCAATAAAGATTCTTTCCGATCCAGTCCACCGCCAAGGCGCTGGGAACCGCTGTTTTGTGTACAATCTGAGGATACAAAATAGTAAATAGTCAGTTTCACCGCCGAGTCTTACCTGGCCATGCTTGAACAAATCCAAAACAAAAGTATCGGCATGTCGAACTTGCCATACTTGCGCTGGAGTCTAATTGCAAAACATTCATTTTAAACAAGGCGTCCTAATGAAGTAAGAGTGAAAAAGGCCCACAGCAGAAGCAATTTGTTTGTTGACTTTCAGCATAATGAAGCATTTTCATTCAAAACTAGCTTTGGAGTGAGAGCACCATTAATAGTGAGGAGAGAAATCAATACTTCCAAGGCAGCAATTTCTTCTCTGTCACTCTTCCGTGTTTGTGATGTCTCTGTGACTTGCCGTTGTTGGCAACATTTGTCTTTTCCTGCGCCTTTATTCTCCCATTTGTTTATTTCTTTTTTGGTATTCCGCGCATGCTATCGGAAGAGCCGGTAGGCGGGCAAAGTGCAAAAATGAAAACAGCCACAAGATGAAATCAATGAAGGGGAGCTTGGTGATAAAGGCCAGACTGCAGCGACTAAATGCGGTTAGGAAATACACATGAAAGCAAAATGCGTCTTTTTGTAGATCACACGGCCACTTATACACATCTTACAGCTATCAACCATCTGTTCTTCCAAACATGAATCATTGTGTACGGTGACTTCAATGAGAAACTACAGACGCGGTGCTCCAACCATTTCTGCCGCGGCACGGCGGATATAAATAAAAACGAATAGAAATAATCAATTCCTGATTGATTCAGGAAGTATTGTGGCTGAAACTCATCATTTAAACTCATGAAGGCCATCTTACAAAAGTCATGTCGACATTTCAGCTGTGTATATATTATATTGTATTGTATTATATTATATCGTATTATATTATATCATATTATATCATATATTATTATATAAATATTCTAGTCAACTTTAGAAAAAAATCCATCAGGTGCACTGGAAATGTGCTACGAGCTAAAAGGACAATCCCCCCAGTGCAATTATCAAACACTTAGAGCCAATTGTTATCTGGCACCAGTCAGTAATTGTAACGCAAAGCGGCTGCCTCGCATCAACGGCCATTCCATCTGCGGGAACGTAAATTTTCTGCCTTAAGCAGATATGCCTGGGGACAAGGGAGGGGTAGAAAGATGGAAGTGTTGGCAAGCGCCGCTTTGTGAGTGAATTAGCTCAAAAGTGATGGAAGGTATTCAACGGAAGGAAAAAAAAAGAAATGTGCAAGTATGTGGGAGTGCCATGGATATCCCAATAAATCTGTCCAGCTGGCAGATCTAGCAGATGCCGTGAACACAGCACTCTGTCTGCCATTAAACAACATGATGCGCTTTGAGGCGTTCTCTCTCGTCATTACCAAGAAAATATATCGTCTTGGCAAACCATTAGGCTCTCACCCAAGAAGCCAATTTAAAGCGCAAAATCCAAACACCAACATGTCCTTCATTGCGCACAATCTTCAAAAAGGGCCTCAGGCAGCACAAAGAACATATTTGTCAAATAAACTTTCTGCTCCAAACTTGACTATCATGACATTATTCAGAATTTGACGAGGTGAGTTTGAATGTGTTTCTTCGAATCGCCAAGGTCAGTTTGTTCATCGTTACGGAGAAGGCACATAAAGAACAACTGCAAGCTTTTTGATGAAACTTGGAAAACGTTGCGTAAACAGAAAGTAGTAATTAGGCCGATACCTTTCTTCCAAACGGCAGGTACTTGAATTGAGATGAAGAATGAACACTGATGAGCAGCTTGCAGAGCAAACTTATCAATTCAATTTATCTCTTCATTATTCAGATAAATTTGCATTGCGACGAGACCTATCGCCTTGTCGTACTCGTGTCACGCTTAGAAGTATAAAAGCTTCTTTTAATTAACTTATTTGAGAATCTTCAATTCAGACACTTTATCCTCTTGCGCAAAACATAATCCCGTCCACGTACGCGCCAAATATTAATCAGATGTGTGGACTGCGGTAGTTGACACCTACCCAATGACTTTGATAAAACATGTTCTTAGAAATTAGTCAGAGGTATATGTTTACTACTTTTTATGTTTCCATTAAACATTGCTGCAAATATTATTATTATTATTAATTTTATTATTATTATTATAACTATTATATTGAAAATATTATAATAATTATTATAAATATTATAAATATTATAAAATATATGATATATTATAATACTATTATTTAGAAAATATTTGATTGATTGACAAAGAGAGCCGAGTGACCTTAAGGTCGCTGCCGTTGAGTCGCATCCTGTTGATCTTCCTCCCACTGGGCCGGGTCGAGTCCACCCAATAGATGAATTCCTTCTTGTAGTCAAAGTCGATATGTATGATGTTGTTAAGGCCCTGGCAATCACACAAAGAAAAAAATAACAAGATATATCATTTGATTTTTATGATGTCACATTTAATGATGGCTGTTGGAATAGCACGTTGGGTCCAATCAATGCGGCAGTGCGAGTCTCACAGGACCTCATTGTCACTCAGACGAGCAGACACTCTGAAAAACACCCCCCCCCCCTTTCTGTCTCACTTGGATGCTGCCTTGAAAAGGTGTCAGATAATCCGGCAGGTGAAATGAGACATCTTCATCAGATCATCAACACCTTCCCAGACAGGCGCCAAAGTGCCCCTCGGGAGCGTCGCACTCCTCCGAATATCATCTGCTGAGATTAAATCAGCGTGCGCCTTTTTATCAGCACGCTCAGATCTACATTTTTGACTGTCCCTGTGGAAAGTATGGAAAGCTTCCGGCAAAGTTAACGACAAGTTTGTCATCAAGTTGTGTTCCAAAAAAGCATTCCCGCTTTTACACACCGTTGCTGATTTTCTGCTCTACATCTTCAATATTTTCTCAAATGACATGACGCAGACATGCTGGGTTTGTTTTTGGTCTTCAGTATGTTTCTTGGAAACATTTGGGTCAAGGGTTCCAAAATATTCCTTCCGTTGCAGCGCCGGTTACATGGTAGCTAAGGTCATTTTCCTTACCTGTTTCAAGATGGTGTAATTGGAGCCATCCACGCTCAGCTTCCGAATCTCGTGGTGGTCGGCCATGATGAGAAAAGGCTCTTCGGCTGCAAAGGGGAACGCATGCAAATGGCTTCTCAGTCAACACTTGAATTCTAATGACAGAAAAACGAAACGCTGGATCTCCGCCAACCTGATGCAGCTTTGCAAACGTCCGGGTTACGCTGGAGGGCTTCGTAGCCGTCCACGCACAAACATTTGTAGGAGCCGTAGGTGTTGATGCAACGCTGGCTGCAGGGGAGGCTGCTGGAGCATTCGTCCACATCCACGCAAGTCCTGCCGTCGTCCTTCAAGTGGAAGCCGGGCCAGCATTTGCACTGATCAGAGAAGCAGAAGGTCCATTTGAGAGACACGACATGAGCAAGAATAACTTCAAAATGCTGCTCTCAGCTACTGTTGTGCATATTGGTTGGCTAGTCTCCAGTCTACTGCTGAGACCACAAATGTTTGAAATCAAGGTCCACATCGATGTGCTCCTTCCTTCTCCAGTTGTGACCCCGTCACGGCAGGAAAGCGCAAGTTTATTGCGCTTTCAGCTTCTTTTCCGACACAGCGAGTCGCATCTTGGGCATCCAGCGGAGAAGGAGACAAATCCAAGGCTGAAGGCATAAACATTCACAGTGTGACAGCAGCCACGGCCGAGGCTACGCCGGATGCGGCCTTGACCCGGATTCCACCCTGACATGGCACACCAGGAATAGGCAGTGAGCGCAAGCACTTGTTGGCATCTGATTAAAGCGTCCTTGAGACATTCAAAGGGATTGCAAAAGTCAACGTATGTATGCACGGCCCTCCCGCTTTTACCAGGACGGATTTAGCAGCAGCCGTGAAACGTTCCACGATCCACCTTGAGAAGGCGCTCGGCCGGCATCTTAGAATTTGAACTCGGTAGTGGCGTGGACGAACAAAACGGGATTCTTTTCTTCGCTCCAAACACGATTCCCACAATAAGACAAAAGCAACAATGGAGCAATGATTTCATGGCTCTGCTAGAAGACAGAAGAACCTTTAAGCATCTAGTCAGATTGTGCTGAGTCATCCCTTTTTGGATTATAGCCTTGAGGGCAGGGATGGTCAATTTAAATGATGGAGGGTGCCCCCATTTTTCATCAACACTACAATGGGGCCCTCATAGGAACTTCCTAACCAGCTGTTTGACAAACAGTCCACTTTAAGTATGAACAAAAGATGCACCGGCCGGCAAAGCACCCATTGAAGCGTCGTCAAATCGTTTTTTAGCGGGCTCTTACCTTGTAGCCGACAGCCAGATCCTGGCAGTCCTGCGTGCAGCGGCTCACTCGTCGATTCAAGCACTCGTTGACGTTGCAGTTCCTCTCGTCCGACTGGTCGCCGCAGTCGTCTCTCCCGTCGCAGAGATTGCCCTCGGAAATACAGCGTCCGTTGGAGCACATGAAAAAGGAGCCGTTGCACAAACTTCCTGAAAAGACAGAGATGTGCATAAAGCAAAGTCGCTGGGGGATTTTCTTTTTGTCCTTGAACCATTTAGTGACGGGCGCTCGCTGGGTTCTAACGGCTTTTGTTCCAATGGCGTGTCCTCATCACTGCCGGCAAGTCTGTTTCAAAGCGTCCAGCTGGGAGTCAAACGGCACTCTTACCTGCGGCCAGACATTTGAGGTTGAGAGGCAGTTCGTCCGAGCGGTCGGGGCAGTCGGCGTAGCCGTCGCACTCCCACTGCGCGCTGAGAAGACAGCGGCCGTCCCCGCAGCGAAATTCTCCCGATCCGCACGAGCGGTACACTGCACAAAGATGGACACGCGCATTTTCTGCAAGCTGCACACTGACAAGCCAGTTTAACGGCCGACTCAATTCTGCTATAAGAGCCCGGCTAATCGTTCAACAGTGGTGGAAAATATATATATATTTGTTTTTCATCAGTTTCATCAAAATAAACAAATGACCCCAAAAAAAATCTCATTCCAGATTGTGCCTTTCATTAAATCAGCAATAAATCTCCGTATCATTTTAATCATTTATAAAGATTGTTCGAGGTGTTTTGGCATTTTTGACTCGCTTCATTTTCCCACAGTCATTCGCAGCCCCGAGCTGTCATTAGGCTATCTTATTAAAAACTGGAATGAAAGAGAAGAAGTCGAGCGCATGCAAATGAGGTCATCATGATAAACGGTAGATGAATATTCAGAGCGAAAGGGCGCCAAAGTCGTGGACTTGCCGCATTCCGCAGACTCGTCGGATCCGTCGCCGCAGTCGTCGTCGTGGTCGCAGACAAATCGCTGGGGGATGCAAGCTTTGTTGTGGCAGTGAAAGGAGCTGTCGTCGCACGAGTTGTTGGGTGCTAAAAAGCACAACGACACAAAGTCTTAAACGGAATAATCACTTTTGTGAAAATGCTGAGTGGGCATTCGCGGCAATGTAAATGTGTTGCGAAAATATCTCAAGGCTGCTGGCTGGCAATATTATTGCAGACTCTCGATGGATTCAAAGTCAACGAACAAAGTGCACAGCTCAAGAAGACTTATTCTTCTCCCCTCCATAATGGCTTCCAAGCTTTTTACATAAATATCAAGGGAAAGGTAATGGACAAAAAACGATGTACTCGCAAAGCTTCCATTGACATCGATCAGGAGTCTCATCACCATGCGGCGGCCAGGGTAATAGTTTTGAAATGCTATGTTTGCATTTTATTATGATTTGCTTTGTGCATAATAACAGTGTTTTGTGATTTCTGGCTGATCTGACTCACTAAAGGGTTTGATAAAAAAAAAAGCTTAACTGCAGCAGTGACCTAGTCAACTTTGATAGGACAGCAAGTTTTGAGTTTACCACAGCCAGCTGCAGAAAGTTCATCGCTCCCATCAGGGCAGTCTCTCTCGCCATCACAGAGCCAGCGTTTCGGAACACAAGCGTATGATCCCGGGCAGCTGAACAGCCCTGGAGCGCATGTCACTGAGCCTGCCGGAAAAAACAATTTGGATTCATGGTCAAGGTATAATTGCATTCATAAAAATATAATACAATTGACTGTTTTCTTATAATCCGACTGTATTTTTTGAAGCCACGAAAACATTGTCAAGGAGCAGAGAGAAGACAGGCTGGATATTTTCAAAGGCCCTTGGCAAATATCGATTGGCCCACTGACTGACATCTACTCCCATATAAAACTGTCAACAAATTGGTTACTTCAAATCCAAGCTTACTTGGAAAAAGTTGGCTGTGATTAAAACTTGCACGGCTTCAGTCCGTGATGTAAATATTTCCTGATGATCTGCTCATCTGCTTTTCATGACTCGCACGCGTCTTCGTCCCCCGAGGTAACTGTGCCTCGTGGACCTCCGTTAAAAATCTATTTATGACCACCTGAGTCATCAGAGACGCCTGCAGTCTCCTTCTAATCTTCTCATTAAAATTGCTTTATTTTGGTACATTATTTTTTTTTTCTGCTTGAGGAAACAGAATGCATTGTGTCCCGTCCCGCAGTCGGCGCGACCTTTCCTGTCGACAACTTAACGGGCATTTACCGCATATTTGCACGCTCTCATCGAGGCCGTCGTCGCAGTCGTTCTCGCCGTCGCACAGCCATTGTTTGGCGATGCATTTATTCTTGGAGCAAGCAAACTGGTTCCACAAGCATGACGAGTCTGCAGAGCCAAGAAGGGAGGGTGGTGGGGGGACAAAAAAAATCAATGGGCACATTGGGGACAAATTACCACACACACACTTGAAAGGGCTGAGGGTATTTATTTTTTATCAAACGAAAAAGGCCCGGCTTTCTGGTTTGAATTTTCTTTGCCATTAAGCACCGTTCAGAAAAGAAAAGAATACACGGAACGAGAAAGCACACTTCGTTACCGCCGTGCTTGTATTATTCACATCCAAATATTTCCCGTAATGACACTTTAGGGTCACACACAGAAAGTAAGAAATTGTTTACGTGGCAACATAACACACTTCAACACCAAGCGATTTTCGATTGATGGATTTATATGTATGACCTGGAGGAGATTTCCATACAATTATTTGTATAATCATGACCCCACTAGCTTGTCTGTGTCTCTGCATGGTGAGCATAATGCTGCGTGTACTTATCCCTCCTCCTGAGGCAAAAATACGTGCTTGTTTTTTGGACCGAAACAATAAACGGTACCCTGAGGGTAGGTCACACTCATCCACGAGCACGTTTAGCCTTTTATATGTACTTTTTTTTTTAATTGTCGTCTATGATTAAATGTGGCCATACAGCTCGGCTGGTGAAACTAAGCTAATGATGATGGCCTCTACGCAACACGCTTTTAAATATCAAGGCTCGGAGGAATTGATTATCCCGGGTAATTTCCTTTCATCTATTTGGTAAGAAGCAGCCGGTGCTGATGGGAAACAGTTAGAGGTTAATGGAAAGGCATGGTGGCTAGCCATGATGATGTGGAAATGCACATATTGTCATGATGTGCGTTGAGTGTGCGTCTGTCTGCAAGTCACTCCCGGGAGTCGTTCAATGTCGGCTTTCTCTCCGTTGCCAGCTCTGACGAGAGAGGAAAAGAAGGATGCGCGCTGCGGGGTCAGATGACGGAAGAAAAAAAAAAAAAGATGGCTATGGATTCTGCTTGTGAAGCTTCTTGTGCATTTACCTTGCTGTCACACTTTGAAGATGTAAGATAACGCTTAGAAGAATGTTAAATGGCTAAAAGCGGAACATGTGATTATGCAGACTGGCTGTACGTGAAGGCAAATTTGCACTTCAAGTGCATTACAAAATAGCAGGCCTGACACATGTTAAATGTATCAAAGTCACCGTATTCTTTCCTTTCTCACACCAAGCGCTAAAGCATATTCTCCTCAGCCGAGTGACAAATGATTATTTTATCCAAGAGGATGTCGAATTGGAAATTATTTGAAATGCGATGACATTTTCCGGAAAGCCTTTTTATTTTTTTTTGCTCTTCCAGTACGATTAACAGCGGCTGGAGCTTTTTATATGATAATTAACGCAGCCGAACGGGACTATTGTCTACTTGTCCTGAAATGCTATTCAGAACGTTGGAATAATTCATATCTATTCGGCAAATACGAAGCACGGGGGCTGTCATTATTTCACACTGGCAGCAAATGAGGAAATGGAAAAGCTCGTGTGTAATGCAGCCCTGCGACAATAATTTAAACAACATATCAGATAACTCAAAGACAAATGAATGCCAAGCCAGAACTGCCTTCTGCTGCCTAGCGACGGAAATGGGAACAAAGGCGCCGCTCAGACAGGGAAGACAAACCAGGCAAGGGCTTGTAATATCCTTAGCAAATACAACTGCGTTTGGAATTCATCTTCTCCGAATGACCATTGATGGAATCGCAGAAAAACAAGGCTGGATTTGGAACAATTTGACTAATAATGATGACAATCACGTGAGTGTTAAAAGAAAATAAAAATGTAAACCATGTATGATATACACTATAGGCTACACATCAAACTGATGAATACGTTTTGAAATCAGAGATGAGTGAAAACAAATATTTTAAAAGTTGCATAATAATAAAAATTGAGTAATATAATAATTTTTTAAAAGTAAGGACAATTTGCAATTTTAGTATTGACACATGAAGTCGATGCACGATTTGTCTTGGCGGGCCACACAAAATGATGCGGCAGGCCGTATCCGCCCCCCGGGCCTCGAGTTTGACACTTTTACTTTAAACAATACCAACTTTGCCTCTGAACAACAATGAAATCAAACTCTGACGGCAGTGCAACTGTGAAGTTGAAGCACATTTCGTTTCGGTCCATTTAAACAGCCTGACCTATGGCTAGCTGAGGCTGCTGTACATATAATAAATGATTCTCCCCCAGTGCAGTGCAATGCAAGTTCGCCAATTAAATAGTCGTGCTCAACTGAACAGAGCCTGTAAACCTTGGGGAATTTTAGCAACGGTCACTTTGTGGACTTTGGAACTTGTCAAAAGCAATAACCCCCCCCCCCAAAAAAATTGCTAGCTATTGTAGAGGAAAATGATATCAGTCTCCATCTAGAGTCAATAGCGTCTCGGCTTGTTACAGATTTAAAATGAGGCATGGCAAGGAAGCTGCTTAGCATATGCCCTTCAAAAGAACAATAATCAGACTGCTGATTAATTGTTATCTTATAAAGATGAGGAGTTTAGGATGTGAATTTGACTTTCAAAAAAGATCCATCTCCAATTCAAGAGTAATATGAAATTGCCTAATGGCAATATAAATAATCAGTGCGTCTCACTCGGTCGTCTCGTTAAACAAGGCCGGATCTGGCTAAATGAACAAAACGCAAAAAGGCTTCTTTTTGGATGACTAGATAAACATGCCATCTTGTAATAGTGTTCTGAAAACACTTTTCCCAGGTCACTGAGTGGACATTTGTTAGTTTACCGCACTGGAATTCGTCCGCGCCATCCTCGCAGTCTTTCTGGCCATCGCAAAGCCAAACACTGGAGATGCAGTTCCCACTGGGACATGAAAAGTGGCCTTCCTCACATTTCTGCTCATGGGAAACTGAATGAGCAAGAAAAAAAGTTGACATTAGATTTGAATTGAAGCTCTTTCTTTTTTTTTTTTAAGATCATTGGCAATGACGTCCATCTGCTGCGCCTCACCCTGGCAGTTGGCCTCATCGGCATAATCTCCGCAATCGTTGGCGCCGTCGCAGATCCACGAAGGGTGGATGCAGAGAGAAGTTGAGTTGCACCTGATGAAATCTTTTTCTTTCACCCCCAACTTGTAATAGTGAGAGCAGTCGCTGTGGTCTGAATACAAACGACAGGCGCACAATAACTGTCTGTCACCGCCGCGGTAAAAGCTGGAGGTAGGTTCCGGCCATTATTTTTTCTGATCCGAGTGACACGCGCATATTCCCGAGGCCGGCCGGCCGGCTCCGACTGTGGCTTTATGTTTCCATTGTAAGTGGAATGCAAAGCCTTCAGGACTCACTGCAATTTTTTTCATCCGAGGCATCGGCGCAGTCGATGACCTGGTTGCACCAGGCGGGGACGGGAACGCAGCTCCCATCCTTGCAGGCTAATTCTGATGAGCCACATGTGACATCTGTGGGGAGGGGATTAACATTTCACAAGGGTAACATACTGTCGGCATTACAAGTACGGAGCACACACAAAAAAACATCTCTTTTGATACAAGGTTCTTGATGGTCATGGTTATAGACTGTTTTCCAAATGCCGTATTTTTCTGACAATAAGTCCCACATTTTCCTAACTTGGCTACTCCTACGACCGGAGAGATTCAAGTATTTTTTTCTTCTTCTTTGTAATAGACCCAATTTCTCATTGTTTTTGGGATTGTTCCCCAGTACCACCGCTTCTTACGCTGACTTCCAAACTAAACAAAACGTCTGCAGCCTGCTGGGTGAAGAACCAAAAAAAGGATTGTCCGGACACTGAAAAGCAGCTTTTTGGGGCCGTCCGTCGAGGGTGGGCCTCGTCTTTTGTGCATCCTCGGTAATCTCAGGGCTCATTAGGAGAGAGGCTTAGCGCAGCATGTGCTTTTGTGGCTTGTAACAATATAAGCATGAACGTGGGGTCGTTTCAGGACGCTTTGAACACGGCAACAAGCGGCCTTGACTCACTGGCACAGAAAGCTTCATCGGAATTATCCCCGCAGTCGTCGATCCCGTCGCAGAAGTGACCGTTGTCCACGCAGCGTTGGTTGTAGCACGGCTTGAAACCCTTTCGGCAGTTCCTGTTATCTGCAAAAGTGGGATGGAAAACCCCGAAGAGCCATTTGCATAAAACATTTGCATTCAATTCATGATTCATCTCACTCCAGCGCTCTCTTACCACAGTACTGCATCTTTTCATCGGATTTATCTTTGCAGTGTGCGATTCCGTCGCAGGTAAGCTCGTAGCTAATGCACTCTCCGTTCCCACACTCAAACTCGCTGTGGATGTTGCAAGATGACTTTTTTGCTGCGGTAAGGGCAAAATTTGAATTCGGGATGTGCTGTCATGGAAAGTAAACGTGCCATATGATGAAAACCAATGTCAAACCCATAATATCTAACTACTGCTGTTTAGATAAATATATGTTTAATTCATTGATAATCATTTACATGAAAATCAGACACGTGAAAGCTGGCAGCGGTCCGTCTGAGGCCCGCGGGCCGTACTTTAGCCACGGCCAGACTGTAAACACCAAGGTTAAGCTATGCATGTCCAAATAACAAATCCTTGACAAGTAGCATTGAAATCAATATCGGTTGGTGCAAATACTTCACAGGTTAGCGATTGTGGCCTTTGCATAATTGAATGGGACTTACACATGCATCTGTTGTCATCGAGGAGGACGCGTTCTCCGCGGCAAGTGCAGTTGACCCTCCCTTGGGCGGTCAGGAGGCAGAGGTCGCCGCAGCCTCCGTTCATATGTTGACACGGTGAGAGCTCACCTTCAAAAACAATCAGAGCCGCACTAAGCAGCCTCGTTTGGATGTGATCCGTCACCCGGCTTTCCGCGAGACACCTCGTCGTTTTCTTTTTCAATCGACTCGACCGTTACCAGATGATATTCCAAATGTAATCAATGTGATCTTTTGTTTCGAGGGAAATGCGCCTTGTTCAGTTGAATCACGACCAAAGGTGATTCTTCACGAGTGATGGCGATGACTCCTGGGAGGGATTTGCTAATCCAATTCATGTGCAGCTGCTGTGGCAAAACTCAAATATATTAAGATGTTTTTCCAAATGCAGCTTTTGAGAACATGAATAAAAATCAACTGCATGTTTGCGCTTGTCGGCAATACTCTACATAGAACATAAAAGTGCGTGTAAAATGTAAATGTGATCGTGTCTTCATTATGGAAGTCAATAAAAAACATTCATGTCACAGCACCTAATCTTAACTACCATATTATTATTATTGCCAGACAATATTTTTGATGGATGCATATGAACACACAGTCCTTCACATCGTTACCCAAGGCAAGGAGTAAAAAAAAAAAAAAAATTGTTTTTTGGCTACTTTTTGTTCCGGTTTTACTAAATAAATTTAAAAAAAAAAGGCAACATCAACATTTTGTCACAATATTCATAAAATTGACGGTTCATATAATGGGTGGATACGAATATGTTTGGGTGAAAATTGGATCATTTCTTCTTTGGTTGGACATGACCAATTTAACACACACATTGAATTACTCACAGTTGTTTGTATCCCTAGCAACGGCGATAATTCCCATGGGCTGATGAGGAACGTCCGCTCGCAGCACCTTGACGTCTCCGCCCGTGTATTTGTCGGCGCGCAGCACCGACCTTCGGGCCCAGTCTGACCAGTAAATGAAATCGGCATGGATGGCAAGTCCGTAGAAGTTTCCTTCATCTGACTTGACAATGACCTGGAAGTTGCAGTTGGAGGATTTGCGCCAAGCAATATGGACATGTCTAATACCCGGAACAATCATATTCAAGAGCGTTGTCAGCAATTTCCCTTTCATCCACAACCATCTGTTCATGATCTGGCCGGAGGAGCATTCAGAGAAATTGCCAAGGAATGAATGGAGATCCTAATGTGTCCTTGCATTAATCAACACATCACCCCGGACGAGTCGTGAACCCAGATGTTGCAGGGGGGTAAATTGCACTGTCATTGGCAGGCTAGAAGGAATCCATCAGCTTCCTCCTGGTGGGACTCACGCGGGAGGACGCTAGCCGGCGGCAGCCCCGTCGTCGCTGCCATTAGCCGAACAGGCTTGTAAGCGGCGTCACATTAGCCCCGTGCCATACTGGGATGATTAGGACAGGTGTTGATTAAAGAAGCCCGGCACGCAGATGCAACAACTGGCCGCGGGACGAGTGCGAGCCAGACAGTGACGGAGCGAGGTGGAAGCGTCGCGCGCCAGATGGGGCGACATACTGCCAGCAAATTATTCGGGGCTTTGGGAAGCGTTACACACAAAAGCATATGCCTTGTGCGGAAATGCAAACAGGATGTTGCGCGGCGCTGCCCTTATAGAACATTTAGGATTTGTTATTTATATTCTGTACTTTCTTTATCCTCTGTGAATCACGGCAAATATGACTGAGTGAGGATCTGGGACCGTCGCCGTGAATAATATTTCAGTATGGATGAATTATACTGACGATTAATGTCCATTGAACTGAAGCAAAACGGGTTTCATTACTTTACATTATGATTAATTAGATTATTACTGAATTTAGTACAATACTATAGACGGCTATTTTTCTTAATAAAAACAAATTTCAGACATTTTTTTTCTCATTATTGTCACATATTATATTATATTATATTATATTATACTATATTATATTATATTATATTATATTATATTATATTATATTATATTATACCCAAAGCATTATCATTATTTTATATACTATTATATTAAATATCTACAGAATAGCATCACTGCACGAGTGAGTCTGCTTTTTAATTACTCCTTGGATATCTCCCAGAATTGCTCAAATTTAATAATGAAGCAGTAACGAAGGAATTTTTAAAATGCCAACTCTATTGACAAAAAGGTGGGGCATACATGTGTTGAGGCTTTTACTTTTGCAGTCTGGACAACTGCTGAAGTTGCCCGTCAGCCACTTTGGGTTTAATTTACACATTTTAATTGGAGTGCACCCCGAGCGATCTCATAGCAATGCCTTCATTACGGGGAATTGAACTGCAGGAGGGCCTAGGTAGGGGAGGGACCCCGAGGTGAAGGCTTTGCAGATGACCTGGCTCAGTCAACATATGCATTGCTAATTGAGATGGGCCAAGCTGCTGGGCTATGTGTTTAATCCGTGCCAAAAAAAAAAGACATTGTGTCGTCGGGGCCCTTATGTCCATTGGAATGCACACCACCAAGAGATGACAACATGCATATTCATACTCACATATCGGGCGGATCCGTCGAAATCGCATCTCTCGATCTTGCCGAGGCTTCTGTCGGAAAAGTAGAGCTTCTCTGCTTTGTGATCAATGGTCAGTCCGTTGGGTGTCAGGATATCCGTGCTGATGATAATCCTCATGTTCTTGCCTGATAAAGTTGCCCTCATGATGCTGGCTCTCTGCTCATTCCAGTTGCTCCAAAACATCAGGCTGAGAAGTGGAAGAGGACAAATGAGCGACACCACGGCACGATTTCACCTCACCGCGTCTTCTAAGTCAAAGGCCAAACAATGCGAGCTGCTAATCTCGCCTGGGAAATGGATTACACTCATTTCACTGCAGTTTACAATCCTGTTGTGTTGAAAATTCAAAGATGGCATCAATGACATCAACATTTTCCGGCCTGTAACTGCGCAGCATGACAGCTTCGTTCCCTTTCACCCACAAGGAGCTCATCGCAGATAAAGCCCAACTCCTTTTCAACACGATAATACCGATACGCATCACGGGTTGGGAGATAGTGCTAAAAATACAAACACTTGCATCGTGTAAAAAAAAAAAAAGGATGATTTATATCCTGGTTTTATTAAGTCTGCAAGAGGGCTGGCGAGAAACATTTAAGAAGATAACAGTTCATCAAGGATCGATCAAGGCTTCCAGCTCCTGTGAGATCTATAGATAAAAAACAGGAAACGCTAATGGTGCTGCTTAAATCGCTTAAAGCTGCTCCATATTTATTTATTTATTGAATCACCTGATGTAGTTTGCTGTTTTATCTCGAACTTACAAACGTGTCCTGCACGTCCACCTCTTGTAAAAAAATAAACGAATCCTAAACCGACAGCAGAGCTCATAAACTTCCAAACAGATACTCAGATGGTGATGGAAGTCCTTGAACTTTTCTGACAGACCTCGAGAACTGTGTGATGACTGGAGTAAATTTGGACTACTGACTTTTGACACTCATCCAGGGCCAAGGCGTGTGGGTGGTCTTCCTCAGAAAGCGTAACCACAGCCTCCCGGCCAAGAACACCAGTTCCTCTCTGCTCGATGGTTTGCCTGGTGATGGTGGAGGTCGTGGAGCTGCTCCAATAGAGCATGTCCCAGGCTCGGTGGTAGGCCAAGCCCTCGACCGAGCCTACGTCTGCAACAACAAAACGAACTTGTTCATTTCCCTCAAAGACATTGAAAAGTTGTTTCAAGAACATTTGCGGGCACGGAATGATGGGAGTACTCAATTGTGGTGATCTTTGGAAATTTTGAATTTTTCATGGCTAAAACTAGAACGAACTCGAACACGTTTGTTGACTTCAGTGGTTATCTGGTGTAATGGAGTCTTGCAATTGTCATGCATTAGGCACAGCATCTTTTCAAAGGTCATCATCAGAGGAGCTCGGTAATGAAGGTTCTGTGAATAGCGGAGACATCTTGCTGCATCCTTCAGTCATTCGCCTTCCAATCAAGTTGTCAGCGTCTTCTGAAATGTTTATTGTACACGGACAGATGGGTGAAAATAGCACCCTTATGTTTTGGGTAATTACATTACGGGCCATCTCAGTTTTTCGACCCGAAGATTTGAGTTGGAAATATTGACAACAGATGGTCAACTCCATTTGAGTTTGGATGACTTTCCTTGGTGATTGCCGTAAAACGACGACTCAAATCTGGAGCATGCGGGACGGACAATTATTTGGCAACGCGATGGATTTTTGCAATCAGACGTATTTCCAAGTTGTGCGAAAATGTGTCTGACCTCTAGCAAAACGTCATTTTTGCCAACTATCCACGCCCCCCAAACTGTTTCACGGTTAAACTGAAAATAATATGGTGAGTAAAGACTGTTCTAGTTATGGGGGTCATGGATTTTTAGTTCACACCTGTCTGAAGCAAGTGTTGAGATCTGATCGAGTCGTGCAAATCAGAAACTTCAGTCGAGTGCATATCTCTGCCAAAATGTACTTCCTGACTTCTGTAATTAAGATGATTGCATTATCCAGTTGGGAATTAAGTATCATAAGCTTGCAGGTCTTAAAAAATGTCAAAACAAATCCAGGAGATTTGCAAAACATCATTATAGGTTGTAGGTAATGTGAGGTCACCAAGGGAATTTTGGTGATTTCATTCCCCATTTGTTATTGTTGTTTATCACAAGTTGGGACATTTCATATTCCCCGTTGGCTTTGTTGACGTTTATGTGGGACAAAACACAGAGGAAACAATAAGAGAACTACAAAAGCAACGATAACCTTGTACCAGTCGAAATTTCAACCACAACAACAACAGCTTTGTCTCGAGTATATTTAAAATCAGGATCTTTGCCCCAAAAGATTAAAAGACGCCCATGAAACTTTCTCTCAAATTTCACGGTACTTGGATGATTTATGGATTTTGCACAATTCTAAGAAAGAAGCGTATTGACTTTACGCATTTCATCCGGCGGAACACATGTTTGTTGTTATAAAAACAGAATTCCTTTCATTATGAGGAACACGACAAAGGCCAAGGGATTAGCTACTTGAATGTGCCGTATTGTCTCGACAACAGGAGCTAGCGTTACTGATGATAAACAATAAAAGACCTAAATTTAGACGTTTGGATTAGCATAACATCTGATCACGGCATCAGAGGAGAACGTGCAAAACAAGACAAATAGCGAAAGAAAGTTTGCGTGTCCATTCCCAGCACGGAGCCCACAAACCCAAAACCTCCAAGACGCGTACCGAGTCAGCCGATTGCTAATTAATAGTTTGTAATAAAAGCCATCTGGCCGAGTTTGCCGCAAATTGTTGGTGGGTTGAAGGATTAATTATTGGGGGACGTGGAGATTAATTAGGGAAGTATGCATGATTAACATCTGCACTTTGCATTAATGGCGGGATGCAAGCACGAGTTCCAAATGCCACTTTTATGTAGAGCAAAATATATCAGCTGTTGCTGATTCAAAAATGATGCCCACCGGCGAGAGGAAAAATGAAATGGGGCCAGTAAAAGTATTTTTCTTTTTACTGATAAACCTTTATCTTAATTTGACGTGTCCGGCTTACTCCCTCAGGACAAAATAATTAATTACCATTTCAATATATATATATATGTCATTTATCGTCAGTAGGCTACAATACTGTAATTGGTTTACGACAACATCAATAAATGAAAAGTTGAGACTGGACAAAAGTGAATTACAGATATTTTTCATCTGTTCAAATTGAAACTCGTCTGAAAAGCATCGATATCTGCAATGTTGATGGTTACTATCTATTCTATATGTATTGTGCAAAAGTCTCATGAAGGTGCTTGCACTTTTTCTGATGCACTGCTTCAAAAATGAGGTGATAACATCCATTAAATTGGCTGATAACGCAGAATCAGCTGAGTTGAGGTTGTGTGAAGGAGGGGATCAGCAACGCTCTGCCAGCTTCCCGCAGTGTGTGCGTGTGTGATTGTACTGTGCGTGTGTCGATTTGGCCTGAGCCGAGCCTTGTTCTCAGGGGAAACGTCATCCATTCACGGAGAATCCAGAGCGAGCAGACGAGATTTTCTCTGCTCTCTTCTTTTCCAGCCGTGTTCTCGTCAATACTAAAGTGACACTTGTAAAAAGCAATACACCTATTGAGCTGACAAGCTTGCCTTTTATGACAGTCTATATTTAAAATCGAAATTACCGCCATGTTTGCCATTGTGAAATTGGGGAAAATGCCATGATTTTCCTGAAATGGCCGGTCTGAGCGTGTTCGAACCGTGTGACGTTTGGGCTCTTAACGGTCACTGACTGCACACGATTATTTTTCTGGGCGTGACGACGCTGCTTTGGTTTTGGTGCAATCAAACGTCGAACGGCAGATCACATTAAAGACAGGTCACGTTATATTCAAATATTATTCATGAACAGACAAAAACACGACTTTGGTTGCAAAGCATCAAAAAAGGCGGTGACTATGACGATCACTTACTTTCTGCAACGACTGAGTGTCCAGTCCAGTCGTCGTTGATCATCTGGATGTTTCCAAAGTGCACGTCACTGAAAAAGATGCGATTGGTGCCAAGCGTGTGCTGACCGTAGTCAAATGCCAAGGCGATGACATTCTTGAAAAGAGCCAGGTTTTCCAAAGGCTGCACCGGCGAGTTGAGGTCATTCTCGTCGGCGAGGTGGATGCTTTTCAGAGTCGTCCTCTCAGAGTAGAGGAGATAACCTTCATAGCGCTCGCAGGAAAAGCCGTTCTCCGATAAGCGGCCGTGGGCGCAGGAGCAGGTTCGACGCCCGCTGCCCACGTGAAAGCAAAGCTGTCGACAACCGCCGTTGTTCCTGGCGCACGGGTTCGAACCTACGGGACGAACAAAAATGGAATCGTACGCATTTTCACCAAATTTAAAAATGACCTCTGGAAATGAAATGCGCAACCTTTCTCTCTGCCTCTGGTGAAGACCGTCACACTTTTCAAATTGACCCCGAGGCCACTCCTCATTGTCACGGCCTCGCTGCTGTCCGTCTTCAAGCCTCGTCGGATTGAACCGTTGGAGAAGGCCCTGGAGCGCAGTTGGGTGAAAAAGTCATTTGACTTTTTGGCGAAGAAGATATATTTTCAGAGCTGCGTTCTGGCTTTCTTTTATCGATTTTTGTTTTCATTGCGAAATGATATAGATAGAAAGATCAGAGCACCAAAGTAAAAACCTGATATAGCCACCAAAGCATTTGAACATAGATTAGGACGAGTCGTGGAGAAGAGCACAATAAATCCCACTTTCTTCACAAGAGGCACTCAGCTGTCGCTGCAGACTAACCTTGTGCAGAAGCTAGATTCAAGACAATACAGGCATGTAAAGTTAAAAATCAATTTTTCCTCGCCTCAAAATGATGGCCTTAAGGACAACCAAATAATGACACATCAGTGTCTTTTGAGGATGCGGCTACGGATGGGAGTTTGGATGTCAACAGAGACAGAATTGACTGGAAGCCTGTAAACAATGACTGCCGCCAAGGAGATAAGAAAGAAAGCCTCCGTAGCGACGGCTTTATAATAACTGGATATTTCGACAGAGCAAAGAAATCAAGTCTTCTCGCAGTTCTCCACTTGGCTGCAATAGATGTGAAAGAATGACCCCTGACAATACTTTTTTGCCATTTTCCAAACTGCTTCTTATTTGTTCCTCTTCACTTGGATTTATGGAACAGACCTTGAGGCAGGTCAGATAAGTTCCAGACATTAAATGAAAAGCTCACTCACCAACTTCAGCAACAATGCAATTAGAGTCCGAAAAAGATGGTAATCCGTTCCAGCCTTTGCCCCAAAACAACCACCAAACATATTTGTAACATAATTCAATTGAATAAAAGGAATGTTTCCAAAAAATATTTTCTCTATTTTTTAGATGGTCTGCTTCAGTCAACAAATCTAACACCCGACTAAAAATGAACTACAGTATATTGAATCAAAAGTATTAATACAAAACCAGCCAGATGAGATACTATAAAACACTATTGTCTCCTGATATCCACTGTCAGCGGCTTTGTTTTCCGTTCAAGTCTGCTCTCTGTGCTGCAGATAACATACGCACATAACATTCAGTCATACGGAATCAATAGTGCAATCTTCTGCTGCAATGTAAACAAAAGTATCAGACTCACGATCTGGAGATAACCTTTATTAAAAGGCTACACTCTTGATCAGGACATCCTTAGCGCCTTAGCTTTCCACATAACCTTTAAAGTGGAGGGTTAATATCAGCTTAATGGCGCAAGAAAAGCCTTGAAAGAAAAAGAGAGCCTTACCTGTCAGCCCAGTAGATGTAAGGCCCAAAGACAGCCACTGAGAAGAGGTCCACGTTGGCCGAAGACAGTACCACCTCCCGGCTCTCGCCTGTCTCAAGGTTGATCCTCTCGATCTTATCTGTCCGGGCGTCACACCAGTATAATGTATTTTCCTGAGAAGCAATTTTAAAATGTATATTAGCCACACTCGCTGCGGCCATATCTGGGCCGTAAAAGGATCAGATGAGGTCAGGAACCCAGGCGAGGACCGACGGACTTTACCTCGTAGTCGATAGAAATGCCGTTGGGCCACATAATACCCGAGTTGACCAAGGTGACTTGGTCCGAACCATCCAAGCGGGAACGGCCGATACACGGATTCTGGCCCCACTCGGTCCAGAAGAGATACCTGGCGAGCAACGGAGATATATGTTGGCAGATGTTTTGGTGTGCTGCACAGATATTCATTTCAGGTATTCTCAATACGAACAGATATTTTCATTTTATATGGCCTACCCCTTCTGAGGGTGGACAGCGACGCCTCGAGGCTGATCCAGACCTTCGGATATGACCACCGAGCGGTACGCGCCGTTCAAACGAGATATTTCGATGAGATTGAAGCCGTGGTCTGTCCAGTAAAGATTCCCTGTGGACAAATAGTCCTGCTGTTCAAATACAAACCAAGATGTGAAAAGAAAAATGGCATTGAAGAGTTCAAAGACGAACCGGCCATCCAGTCAACAGCAATGCCTTCCACCCTGCTAATGCCAGAAGTTACAATGTCCTCCCTCCAGGTCTGGTCTCGTTTTGCTCTGGATATTCTGTTAAGGCCCATGTCCGTCCAGTACACGGTGTCGTTCCCTGTTAGAGCAGTTAATGACACGGCAAGCTCAGATGATGGATGTGAGTGCCTCCGACTTTTTTGGGGCCCTCAAACAATGCAGCTCATGAAAACACTTTTTATCACAGCATGGGCCATTTCACTAAATCTTGTGGGGGGGACAATAAAAGGTGACGGGGTAAAAGCATACAGGGTAAACATTCAAGAATGGCAGAAACGGTGTGATGCAAAATGTAGTGTTGGTAAAATCAGTCTTGACTATTTTTGTTATTAAATCCTCATTGGCAAAGATGGAAGCAATTTTGTTTTATATTCTATTGTTTGCTGGAAATCTTCTATGTCCAAATACGGTCAATTCCATATTTTTTCTCCACAAATCCATACGATTGTTTGAATTATTTTCTGACGGACAACAGCGGCAACTTGCTCGTCTCGTTGCCGCTAACTTGACGCCGCCACGAGCGTGCCTACGTTTGCAATAAAACGACGACTAGTTGACAAGCCATTTTACGCTAAGTCTCTAATGTCGCCCAGACTTAGCGAGTATTTCAACCTTTTTCAAATGCTTGTGGTCATGTCAGGATTTCACATTATTTCTGGAGTCACTCACATTAAGAGCTCAGTGACGGCATGTGAAAGAGAAGGAGTTTATGGAAGGTCTTAAGCAGCTTTTCACTCTAAATATGCTGGCTGGGCTCAGCTCTGTTGGAGTGTGTGTGCGCGAGGCCGGTATGCAGGGATTTGAATTTCCATTACAACACGGTTACTAGCTTGCAGGCGGGTCCTAAACAGATGACACGCTCGCGTGCAGCCGGCTGATAGCGGCTGGCATCCAGCGACCTTCAACCTGCCATGGCTCGTATATAACCCACGTATTAGCATCTTAGGTAGAACTGAAGACCAATTTTTTTTTGTCCTTTCATAAATGCCGTCTTTTTATTCCAATCAGCCGGCATCAGGCTTATCGTTGTGGATGAGGGAGGAATATCTCTTCAGTTTGCAGTTCAGGTCATGATATCCTTTGGACTGCCTTAGTCATCATTTACATTCTATTACATACGTGGGAGTGCGACCAGGCTAGATGATCTGTCTTTGCGACGAATCTATTATTTTTTTATCATGGAGAGAGTGGAAGGGAAGTAGGGAGGTAACAAATTACAGTACGCACAATTTGCTTCTTGCTTGGCAATGCAGGGGCTGCGCTTCCTTGATGCATTATCTGGGGAATTGATTTGTATTCCAATTGTTTCAGAGGCTGACTGTTATTCATACCCAGGCTTGCCTGTAATGTCATGTGATTACTCCATCAAAGCTGCATCCCGCCAGCCCGTGGACCATTATTCAAAAGCTCCAATGCAAATAGAGCAAAGAAGGACTCCTCCCTTGACCTGTTTATTTTAAGGCCGATGAGCTTGGAGGAAATGAAGGCAAGCCAACCATGTTGGCTTTCTAATAAAAATGCATTTTTTCCACCATGCAAAATGGGAAAAGATTAGAAGATGGTGGAGGGAAATAAAAGGTTGAGATGAACATTCCTGCTTAGATCCATAGACCCTCATTGCTGACATAATAAAAAAAAATCACGATTAATCACTTTCCGTATTCCTTCAATTTAGTCATCAAACCAATTCAGATGAATTGCAACTAATTGTGATTAATCACAAACAATCAAGCAATCAACTCAATTCCACAAGCAGCAATTTCATTTACGACTATCATCAGTGGATCTTCTCTGTTGAAATAACACAAGCCAAACATAAAAGATCTTAACCTGAATTCCATATACCATTTGGATATTTGTGAGGTCCAAAATGTAAATAACCTTCGAAACAAACTCGACACATTAATCTGTCAGTGTCTTACCTGCATGAAAGTCCAGCCCCACAGCAAAAAGCGTCCCCGTGATTGGCATGAGGGCTTCAGCATTGTCCTTTGGGTCCAGAGAAATCCCTCTTATACCCTCATGGATGGAATACATCACAAATGAATCCATACCTTAGGGAGGGGCGAGGGGGGTAAACAGCAAACTCCAGTCAACCATAAAACCCACACATGACGGAAAAATATGTATGCATAACACATTTCCGTGCAACGGCAGTTCTTTGAACTAGAAAACGTACCCTCACAGGACATGCGATCGCTTCTGAGGTTGTATCCAACAGTGCAAGAGCAGCTTCGGCTGCTTTCAGAAGTTGGAAAACAGAGCTGCGAACATCCGCCGTTGTTGATTTGGCAAAGGTTCCTTCCTGAAAGTTAACCAAAACCAGCACGAGTATTAGAAAGTCCTTCTGACAGAGATGAGAGAGAAGCGTTTGTTTTCGACCATTTTGAGTTTCCTGAAGTTTCCTAAAACGGTGCCATGTGATGTATTTTGGCGTTACCCTTCCCCTACTGTAAAAAAATGTCTTAGTTAGCAATAGCGGTTATCCAGCGTCGTTGTGATGTATAATTAGCTTGCTAGCTAAATGCAACTTCCACTGAATCGTGGCCATTTTAGAGTGCCTCATTGTCAAGCGCGAGTCTGCTCACGCCATGAAGAGAATATCCAGAAAGGATTTTTTTTTTTTTAAGAGTCTCAATGGATGATCCATGACGAATGACTTTGAAAAATATGAAGTGTTTCGCACCTTTCTGACCTTCCCGGTCATACACCTTCATGTGAAGGACCCCGCCAGTCTTGTTTCTCAGATTGACAAAGTTCCGTCCATCTCTCTTGTTGACAGTTCCGAGCTGTGCAGATTCATCATCTGCCCACCACAGTTTATTGCCTATAGCCCCCCAAAAAACAAAAGAATAGAGCGATAGATGTCAGTGAAAATATTGCTGGAGTTGTAGTCGTCTTTGTTTTTCATTTTTCAAACTACGGCTTTATGTGAAATCAGTCCATGGTACGAAAAAGGTTCAGGACCATTGACGTCCATTTTCATTTCAAAGCAAAATAGGTCAAAGTGTATAATGCAACTAGCTGGAAGAAAGCAGCGGATTTATGTGTGACCATAAAGCTGCCACACATGATGTGTGTAGCGTATGATTAAAAAAGTATAGAGTTGACTTTGGACTTAAAATACGCCAACCGACTCATAACGGACGGTGTATTAGTTTTGGATTTGTGTTATGGCAATAATTGTCAAAACTTGAAGGATGAGTGCTTGACAACCCAGAGAGCTCGGGGTGCAACATTTCGTGGGAGGTGGAAGTCGTAACTTAAAAGGATCATCATTTTAGAATTGCGGCGACGGCCCGGACACCGTCGGTCGTCTACATCGCCGTTTATCAAAAATGAGCTCTGTGTGGCATCTTTAGAGCGCCTTGTTGTTGGCCCTGAGTGCATGCACAAGTTCAATTTATTCTCCCATTACAATAAATGGGAAATTCCTCATTTCCAGGTCAACAGTTTATCGTCCCTTCAATGTTTTATTGGTTCATCCCACTCCACGTACACACAGAGGAATAATTCCCGCTTCAGGTCCAATGGCCAGTGTTGACAAAAACTGGAATTACCGTGAGCGCAAGTGACAGTCGACACCAAGTTTACACAAGGCTTGACCCCGGAGGGCACGCGGGGCCTAGATTAGCTTTGCTCTCGATGTTAATTTGATGCCGTGGGGCGCGCCGGCCTGTTGTGATTGCTCGCTTGTGGCACATCATATTCAATTTCCACATCAGCCGCTTGTTAGATTCAAGGCGAGTCCGGGTTGATGAATGGCCTACCTTTCTAAAGAGGGCTCCTCCCGTGTCCCTCCAGCCAATCCAATTACTCTAGAGCTATAGAACGTCCCCGTATAGTGTATCAACGCGCCGCGCCGGCGGGAAGACCTTCTCCCCGCCAGCGCGGCGCTCGGTGCACGTACAGTTACAAGAAAAATGAATTGATTGATTTTATCCCGCAGCCATTTGCAATAAAACGGTTAATTCATTTCTCTGTGTTCAGCGATTTTGTGTCCGCTTCTGTCTCTTGCCGCACGAGGGACAATCTTTCCCCCGATCGAAATAGAGCCTCCCTTGTTTACTCACGAGGCCCCCTTGGATGAACCTTAACTATTTCAAACGAAAGCAACTAATTGATCGCGACAGGAGAGACAAGAACATAACCGGTGCTCAGTCGCAGTTGGATGAATCTGCCTAAACGATGACCGTCTTTGTTTATTCATCCTATTGATCTTGAAGTGATATAATTAGCCGGCGAAACACGCACCAATCCCAGCCTGATCTTAACCTCGGCAATCTCATTACGTTCTAAACAAAGCCATTGACGAGATAAAGTTCGGTTGTGAATGACGCCGTCGGTATTTGCAATCGTGGTCGATTTGCGGCGGCAAATGTTTGCACTGCGTCAACCTGAAAGCGTATTCGACTCGTTTGCTGACCTTAATGACCTGTGAGAAGTGAGATGTAGTCACATCATCTCTTGGTTCAATCCAAACAAACAAAAATACATACATTACGTAATTGTAATTATAAAATGCTTCAGAATTCTGCTCGTCTAAAAATCTTGCTTACACAGATAGCGATGTACAATTTACATGATGCTGCTTACACGATCAATCTAAATGTAAAATGGACAACTCCAGAAATCAGAGAATGATCTGACCTTTGACGGACAATATGATCAGATTCATGGTTAAATATATTCTTTTTATAACATCAACACAAAAGGATAAACACGATGAAGCCAAATATCACGTCGGATCATGGCAACCGAAATTGCTCGCTAATATAAAACGCGTCATACCTGGATGAACCGGAACGTCAAGTTGTTACTGTGTGACAAATGTACTGTCAAGGCGATGTGAGAAGTCTCTATTTCACAAAGTTTGCGCTGTTGCTCACGTTCCCATCGCAAACAATTTCCTCCGCATTAATTGTGATTGATGGCCAGCGGCCGAGATGATTCCGCCGTTTGGCTGTACCTGCTAATACGCCGCTACGACGCCATTATTCTTTGTCACCTTCCCTTCTCGCTCCCATTTGTGAGCGCAATAATAAAGCCTTTTCTAAATCGCAAACAACCGCAGTCGCAGTCAATTTAAGGGAAGAAGTGTCGACACAAATCACTCTAACAAGATACAGAATGAAAAAGTACAATGAAGAGTACAACAGCCATCTGTGTTTACGCTTTTCCAGCTCGCATGCTTCTTTTCAATAAATATAGTTCAATGCACGTAGGCAAATGGGAGAAACTCACCCATTACGGCCAGAGCGGTGCCTTTGTTAAGATCTTTCTTTAGAGTTTCCAGCACCTCAAGCCCAGTTCCGTCTAAATTGCACCTGTTGATGGTGTTATTGGCCGAACTAATCCAGTATAGCTTGTTGGCGGCGTAGTCCACCGAGAGCCCTGAAACAAAGAACAACAAAGTGAGATTTATTGTTACATTTCGGATTGTAACAGTTTGGACAGACAGGGCAAATTTGTCACACCAATCTGGGACCAAATTACAGCCATGATTTACGGTACAGCAATATTTCGTTTGGTGTGATATTGCTTAATTACTGTTGTAGGGTGAGCCAGTGGCTAGACGTTGATTATTTTGGATTATTTATTTAAGAGTTGGTTTTCCTGTGTGGGGGGGGACGCCATGTTCTCCCTGTGATTGTGTGAAGTTTCTCAGTTACTCCGACTTCCTCCAAAAACAACCTCATTGACAACTCTGAATTGTAACTATGTTTAAACATGGTTGTTTCTCGGTACAGCATGTGGCCTATGATTGACTCGTGACCTTTTCGGCGGAACCGGTCCAGCCTTTCACTCAAAAGTTGGCCGGGGTAAGCTCCAGCTCATTATCATGAAAAGTGGTTCAGAAAAATCGTCTTTTTGATGGTCTTCATTTTTTTGGAGCTATATTTCAGTATTTGAGAGCCGTGTACTCTATATCGACACGCAGGTAACCACAACCCGTACGTTCCCGTGGAGAGAAAGTGCCGAATTGCCTTAATCTTGCACGATTGTCACAATCGTGCTGGTTTGACAAACGTGCACGCCAGCTGGCAGTGTTGAATGCATGTTCATCTTTAAGACTACAGAAAATCCCAGATGAGCTTGAACACATTCTTTGTCGGCATGACAAAAAAAAAAAAAAAAAAAGACATAACCCTCCACGGGAAGGCGGTTTTGTTCGCTGGTGAATCATATGTAAGGATGCTTTGTTCCGTGACAAACTGATGTGATGAGTGGAAAAATACTAGCTCAGTTTTCCCTATGAGGTGGTATGGTGGGCGGTCTAATTAGGTATGCGGCAAATGCTGTGCTACTGACCGACAGGTTCCCTCTGGTTCTGGTGGAGGACCTTGCTGTTACTTCCGTCCATGTTGGCCATGTTAATAGTGTTGCCATCTGTCCAATAGATTTTCCTGAGGGACAGGTGAACACTTAGACCTCCACACAGCATACCCCGGCGGTATAATCCAATTTATTAATTGCGGTTATCGTCCGATCGATTAGGCTTATCCCGATGACCGTTGATCTTCCGTCTTGCTCGCCAGTCAAGGTTGTTAATCGTGCGACATGGTGATGATGGATCCCGACTTGTTTAATCTACTTACCCCTTGACGGGTTGCACTACAAGGCATCTGGGTTTATCAATGCCGTGGATGACTGAAGTCTTCAGGGAGCCATCAAAGCGAGCAACATTGATTTGTGACTCGTCATTCTCCGAGCTAAGCCAATATAAGTTCCTGGAAAGCCAGTCCAAAGCCAGACCGCGGCAGTTGACTATGTCTGCCGGAAAGCACACAACGCAAGCGATTACGTCGAAACCATACGTTGAAATTTTACTGGGCCGCGAGAAATTCTCTCACCTGAAGAAATGATAGTCTCCAGTTGGGTGCCGTTGATGAAAGCCCGTTTAATAGTTTGGGTTTTAACGTCAGCCCAATAAATCCTCTCTTCCTCTGCGTCGTAATCCACCACGGTGACGTCGTCAATGTCCGGCACCGTTAAGGCCGTCATGACGTTCATGTACGGGTTGTCGATGTCCACGCCTCGGATTTCCGAGCGCCGCACGTAGAGGAGAAATCTTTTCAAGGCTGTGATCAGGAAAGAACAGCAACAAGTACGAAAGGGTTAATACATTAAGGCCGAGTGTAGATGCTGACAGCACATGTGAATGTCAGCTATAAATACAACAAAAAGTCCTTCTAAATCTTCAAGATCCTAAGTATGAATTCAGAGAAAAATACTTTAAGTGGATGCATTGCTTGAAAAGAAAATGCTCGCTAGGAGTGCCATTTGATTGACAGGTTAGCAGTTGAAAATAGCTTGACAGTCGTTGCTCCCACTACAATTGAAAGTGCAAACGATTATTATTTGTCACGATTTTAAAGCCTCATTGTATATCACTGCCATTTTTTTTTAGATAAAATTTTCCAAGATATTACTTTTACTTTATAGGAACTCTAAGCACAATTTTTTAAGCGCAATGGACATGATAAAGTTCCACAAGTACAAAACAAATGATTATAAACAAATCCCAAAATCACAATAGGTCTGGTCTCAATTGAAATTGGATACGACATGGAGGCTAGCAATGCCCGTATAAAAAAAGCAAATATTTCTTGACGTCAATCAAATGGCGTTCCTGTAATTGCTGATCTTCTCCTCTACATCTCCACTGTCATAGGAGCAAAGTATGAAAAATGACAAATCTTTCTGCTCACCAAAGCAGGATTGTTGGTCGGGCGAGAGCTTCATAAGGTGCGGACAGGTGCAAGATGCGCTGGAGTTGTAATTGATGAGACACAGATGTGAGCAGGGACCGCGTCCATCATTTCCCTCGCAAGGGTTGGAGGCTGAGAGAAAGCAGAAGCGTCAACGGACAAAAGAAAACAAATACCGAGAGCGAAAATGTTGAAGCAAACAGAAATGCGGTGTCAAAAAGGGACAAGTGAAACAATTTTCTGCTGTGATGTCAAAAAAGGAGATAAAGCATCTCGTTTGCGAATGCTCGGAAAGCGTCGGAGGAAAAAACAACAACATTTACTCTGACTCGTTTATGATGACAAAAGTAGAGCAGAAATGAAACAAAACACTTGAGTGGTTGAAACACACGAGTCCACCTGAGGGCAAATTTAAAATAAATAGTAGCTACATGAGAGCCGTGTTTAAAATTCTGCAAACGGAATGGGACACGGCGTCACAGTGATGGCAACATCCTCGTAGCATCTCGCTCAAACGAGCCGCTGCTCGACAAATGCCGGCCATCTGAATAGCGTAGCACGTGATGCGTCGGATGAATAAAACCCATTTTGTGCTCTGTCGTCGTTAGACAATAGCGACGGGTCGCTCGTGGTCGTCGTCGCTGCTAAAAGTCAATCATTTGTGAGATATGCAAATGAGCGTAACAGAACTGCTGTGTGCTTTCTAATCTGCTAATGATTGTTCGCCTACTCTCTCCGTGACGCACCCGCCCCTTTGTGTTTGGAGAGCCTCCGGTGAAAATGCCATTCACCGGCATCTGAGAGCGGCTGCATATTATATTTTCATTCTTTGTCGTATCGCATCGCAGCCCATTCTTCGCCTTGCTCTCGGCCAAATGTTCGGGGGTCAGCAAAGCGTACGCGAGCACACGCTCTTCTGAATATAAGAAAGGATTGAGGAAGACAGACTCCATTTGATGACATCTGTCTCTCGTCCAATGCCGCTACAGGAAGGAAATGATAATTAATTGGTGACACATTGGGGAAAGCGGAGGAAGCGTTAAATTGACATAAGCCCGATTAGCACGATGATAATACTTGTTTCTGCACGGTACACGGTTTGCAGTCAAACTGTCACATTGGGAATTTTGGCAGGAATGCAAATATCATTAGATTAGCTTTGTATTTGTTCTTTCAATTGGAAACAGAAATGGATCAGTCTAATGATAATCATTTGCAGTGTCAGTGTCATTGTATGAAACCCAAACGATAAGAAGATATACTCGTAATATTTTGCCAAGTGCTGACCTTGCGGCTGTCGACTGGAATGGAAGATCTGCAGGTCAAAAGGTTGAGCGCTGGTCTTTTGGATGACGGTGACGTTTTGCCCCGTCCACTTATTGGCCCTTGCCAGAGTGTTGGTCCTCCAATCCGTCCAGTAGACGCTTCCACCGAAGAGCGAGACGGCAAAAGGGTGCGACAGGTATTCGTGGCCCTTGAGGATCTCGATGACGCCGCTGCCGTCGTAGAGCGCCGAGAAAATGGCGTCCGAGCTGTTAAAGAGAGCGCCACAAAGCTCCGTATCAAAGTCCTTTTGCTCATACCGCAAGAGAAGAGACGCGAATGCTTGAGTACCGTGCATCGGTCCAAATAATCCTCTTTTCCAGATGATCCAGTGTCAGTCCGTTGGGCCAGGCTCCAATCTCCATATCTTTAAACACAATGTGACGACCTTGTCCGCTCATCGACGCCGCCTCGATTCGGGGGAACGTGGCATCCCAGTCGGTCCAGAAGAGAACGCTGCCGTCACGAGAACCACATCAGGCATCCCGCAAGGTGGCAAAGCTAAAACAGTACGCTGCCCTCAAACTCAAACATCTCGACTTGTGTTGGTTTGGTTGTGAGGAAAACAAACAAAATCCATTAGCGAGCGAGCTAGCGGCCTCATTGACAGATGCAGCCAGTGTCCCAGAACAACAGCCGAGTGTGACCTCGCAACAACCCGCGGCAGACCTTGAACCAGGAGACCATCTGTTTTATGATGACTTTTTGCAGCTCAATGAGGCCTGAAAATGAACACCATCCAGGCGACCGTTAACGCTATCCCGAGTACGGACTAGCACAGATTTGGCTTTGCTTCACAAAGTCAACTTGAACAAAATAACCCAGTGACGTCAACAAAAACGTCGGGACCAAATAGCCGTGTCGGGCTCGATAGCCGCGTTCGCTTGATAAGGTCTGCCTGATCAATGGACCTCTACTTTGAGTGGATTCAAGTAATTAGATTAGAATTATAGCTCGGGAATGAAAGAGCACAGAGAGCAGCCATTAATCCTTGGCCGGATGGCCGTAACGTTTTAGCCATCCTCCCCGATGTGTTAAGAGTAGCATAGGGGAGAGAGCAGGAGCAGATTACGCAAGTCTTAAGAGTGTTAAATTGATTCTAGGAATGTCTAGCTTTTGCTTTAATCTGAAAATATTCTTGGCTCACTATACAGTCAGAGTTCAAGCAGTGCGGCGCATTAATCAGGGATGAGCTCCCAATTTCAGGGCAGCGGCCAAACTGCAGAATATCAATATTACGCATCTGCATGCTGGGCAGTGGTCATCTATTATCTGATTTGGATCAAGCTTGCTTGGAAAGAGAATCCAAACAACATGTTTTCACTCATAGAAAAAGTTTACACACCCTTGATCAAATGCCATGAACCCCCCCCAAAAAAACGAATCTCAAAACTAAACTCTCCAGATACGTACCCTTGCCGTGGGTCCAAAGCGATGGCTCGGGGATGTTCCATCCCGCCCGCTATCAGAGTTGCTCGCATTTGTCCGTCCAGTTGGGCTACCTCGATCTGGTCCAGATTACTGTCGATCCAGTACAGTTTTCCCGTGACCCAGTCCACAGCCAGGCCTTCCGGGGTGGCCAGGCCGTGTTGTATGACCACCTCAATCCCAGTCACCCCTGAGATAGAAAACCAAAGACACTTGTAGAAGATACGCTTCAGCAAGCAATTCCCCTCAAAAAGCCGTTTACAGTTTAATTAATTGAAAAAATCTTGCTGTTGAAGATATTATTATCCCCACCAAGAAAGGGCCGGTGAATAAAATAAGCCGTTATCACCCACAAGGGTCCCTTTAACGGTGAAATCACTCGAGTCGTTTGTGTACACACGTCACGAGCTCACACGTTGGCCTACCTCCAGTCTCGGAGAGCCTTCCTCGGTAGATCTTATCCTCCACCACATCTGTCCAGTAAAGGAGGCTGCGATTAAAGTGGAAATCCAAGGCGATGGTATTCCTCAGCCCCGGCACAAGCAGGCTGTAGTCCCTCTTGTGAAGGTCTATCCGTCTTATCTCGTGGCGAATGGAGAAAATGATGAAAGCCTCAAAGGGATCTGAGCCCGGGAAAAGTGACAGCAAACAAGGAGCTTGTTTATATTGAGAGTGTGACACCAGGGGCTCACTTAATGGATGGCGTGACACCAACTCTGAGTGGCAAGCTGTGATCTCCTTTAAATGGATCTACGCTACAACACTACTTATCTGCTATTGTTACCTTTTATGCATACAGTCGGTGGTGGGATGGAACGCATTGACTGGACCAAGGTAGATTTTGATTGACTTGAGAAATATTACAAGCTATTGTGTGTTTGTGGCTTTATTTAAAGACAGTTTGCTAATTCACCTAAAAGTCATCTTCCCTTCAGCTAGCCACTTTAGAGCGCCTTGTTGTTGGCCATGAGTGTGCGGACGTGAGAAAGAAGGGAATAAACAAAAGTCGGACTTGACAGCTCGCTCGGGGACCGTCTTCCAGCACTTTGCGTCTTCCTCACTGTCTCGTCACTTTGTATTTAATTTGCTGTTTTCGTTCAGTCCTTGTCAGTTTGATGTCAACGTCAAGTTGATGTTTGTTTGTCGCAGCTCTCGCCCAGCCCGGGCAAGCTTTTTTTGCTAGCGTTTGTTTAGCTACTTGGAATCTCATTCTGGGACTTGGCTTGATTGTACTGGTGCAGGAAATTGCAAAATCCCAGGACAAGTCCTTAAGGTGGCAGCGGCGTTTGAGCTACTAAAGTCTGCCCACTGAGACTCGGTTTAATGAGCCAAATTATTTCTTTCTCCGGAACTGCTTTGGATCCGAGAGCTGTTTCTTCGGTTTAATCCGTAACACAATGCGTATGTTCAATAAAATATTCAAATGCACTCCTCAATAAAATGCACTTTGTTTTAATTGGCTGCCGTATTTTTATGCCCTCTAAACATCAAATAAATCCTTCTGAAACGACAGCGCAAATGCAATTAAAACGGCATCCTCGCTTCAATGACACTCGTCGTCCTAATAAGAGAAAAACATCTGCACTCGCAGATTTTGCTAAGAAAGGCTTTTATCACGCGCAAAGACAAATGTGGAGCGGCTGAGCACTCGGGACATCACAAAGAATCCAATGACACCTCTCTCCAGATGAAATTGTTTTTGTTTGCATGCAAAGTATGATTTATGACAAAGTGCGGCAATTTTGATCGCCTTCCAGGGAGAAAATGGTTGTGTTCTCGTTCACGTTAATGTGTGATTAGAGCTGCGAATGCCATCAGTCTTGAAATGAAAATGGAGAAGAGAGTAATCAAAACAAGGCCCATTAATCTGCCTGTGACAATGCCTGTGTGTATGTGTGTGTGTGAGACTCGTGAAAAGTAGCTCATTCAATAACAACATTGGAAATACTCCGAAGCAACATTGACAAAGTGTCTGCTTGTAAAGGATTTGCTTTTAGGAGAATGTCTGCAAAGGTGACACAAGCTGTGGTTTGTGGGTGCACGGCGGCGGCGGCGGCGCATCACTGCAGATAGAATGAGACATTCACCAGTCAGTACGCACATGTCTCCAATAATTGAATGAGATTGAATTTGACCTCACAAAGCACCCTCTGTTCCTGTTTTGCAGAGTAGCGCTGCTCTTGAGAATTCCAAAAAGGGAAGAAAACTTTCACATTGATATCTGCATTTGTTCAAATGAATATGTAAATGTATTACGGCACAAACAAAGCGAGAACTTCACTTCCAGTCATAAGTCAGACATGGTTTCTTATTCAGATGATGAGAAACTCTTTAAAGTCATGACTGCTCGTGTATATTTATCACTGCCTGACCAAAGAGAAACCGCTTGAGTTTCAGTAAATCAAGTAAATATTGGTATCAGTGGTGATCTGATCCAATGGCCGTTACATGTGGAGTCCCTCAAGGCTCAATCTTTGAACCCCTTCATTTCAATTTGTATGTTTCCAAACGCTTCAGAACGCCAATGTTGGCATTCATGTATTTTCAAGACATTTGATGCTTGCAATTTATATATGGCCCTCTCATTAAATTTCCAAACTCTGTGCTCAGCAACAACAGGACAATTCCATGTTCTAAAGAAGCCAGTGAGGATCAAGTCTAGCACGGCTACAAATTAGCATTCGCCAGCATCCCCCGAGGCGAGGTGAGGCGTTACCTGTGCTGTGGCAGCTGTCTCCGTCGGGGTCCAGCCTCCATCCGGGATAACACGAGCACTTGACTGTGGTCTTGTACTGCTCACACACTTGGCTGCACTTCAGGTGGCGACTGCAGTAGTCCACCACCTCGCATGTCTTGTTGCTGGAGTCCAGGTGAAGTCCCGGCGGACAGGAACACACGACCCCTTTCCCCGGCGCCACCGTGCACATGTGGCTGCAGCCGCCTCGGGCCACCAGACACAAGTCTGAGGTAAACAAATGGCAACGTGTCTCACCGTCGGAACACTGGCAGAGAAAATACTTGAAATAGCCGGAGATCAATTCTATGAACCCTCTCGAAGGTTTAAACCGTTTGAGAAGTGTCGCAAAATGACTAAAGACGATATTTGTGTTATTAAAAATGGATCACTGTAATGCCACAGTGCAGAAGAAAACAGTTAGTCAAGAAGTGTAATAGTTTGGAAAGATGATGAAACCGGATTTGTTGGCAGTTATGAACTATTTAAGGCACTTTTCTGGTCCAGCAGTACATGAAGTATGATCTTCTTCTCTATTATAGTCCGAATCTATTCATGAAAATCCCACATGGCGTATTTTTCATTTACACTATCATTCTTCTCACTTAAATGCCGTGTGGAAAGACACAGAAATGGGCAAATTGGTGGTCACAACGGCTAATGGTGGCTGTGAGATCTGGTCATCTGGTCCAAATCCAAAAAAGAGCCTGAAGGTCTCCCTGGGCACAACCTAATTGACTTTGAGGGAAAGGCTTCTTTTCTCAGCTGAGATAATGCAAGCACTCGAGGGTCCTAAAGGGCACCCCTGAGGCTTGGCGAGTGCTGCTGGAGAAAATGAAACTCCATGTTTGCGCTGGTCATTTGGAGAGATTAGAGGGAGAGTGCTAGCCGCGAGAGATCTCATTCTTCCCTCATATGGCACTTGGACAACACTTGCTGATCATTAAGCCAGAGTATTTCCTCCTTGTTTGTCCTTCCGGTCAGTGATCTGGCACCGCAGCGAGGCTACAACGTGCACCGATAAACAACAATAACATGTTGGGCCAAACAATGTTGGTGAGAAAAATGAGATTGGAAGAGGTGAGCACACCATTAATTCCTCCCAGCCTTCCCAAACATTTTTTAGGAGGTGTCAAAATGTATCGACCGTCGATTGAATAATCATTTTCTGATTTAATTTAAATGATTTAGATTCTAAATCATTGTCTGATAAGGTCCAACGCTTTCAAGCAAAATAAAATTGTATTCAATTATTTGATGAATGAATGGATAAACCATGAAATGATTCCAAATATAAATTAACTGCGTATGTCATTGCCGCAATTCGGTGGTGCCGCAGGGATTGATAATTGCCATAATGCCCATCGATGTAAGAATGTCACCACCAAGGCATGATGAACAATCCAAATGGATGGTGGGCAAAACAGCCCAAGAGTGAGTGAACGGCTGTCTGTCTGGACACGTCAGCCCGGCAATTTAAGAGCAATCTGTCCGAGCGTGCGGACCGACCGCCGAGTGTCATCGGTGACAGCTTGCAAGTCTTTGCGACCCTGCGCGAGATAAAGGGGAAAATTGATGGGCGTGCACTTTTGCAATTGAATGTCCATGACGCATAGACTTCATGAAAAATGACAATATGGACCACACAGGTTCCCGCTATACGCTTTTAAGAACTAAATATGCAGTTTATACTGTATTTGATGAATATTGCATTTTTTTTCTTTTCTCGGGAGAACTGGAAATCAAGGTTTGCGTATTCAAACATCAGAAGCTGCCTTTTGACAATTCCTCGCTGAAGTTTGATCTACCAGGTGTCTATTTAAAGAAGAGGAACCAAAAGAATAGCAGCAAAGCTCCCAATGTTGTTGACAATTTGGGATGTATTCAAGCTGTTTTGCAGCTGCAGTCTCCACCAAGTTGGGCTCCAAACTTAAAAGGTCAGGTTCACACCAACCTCAAACCGGCGGGATGCGCTCAGCATGCCGTCGTATTTTCGTCAGACCGTATCCAATGCGGGTATGCTTTCAAAGGCCAAACTTTCCTCGCCTCCCGACTTATTTATTTTTCTTTTCGAACGTCACCTCAGCGATGCGCTTGACCGGGACTCTTCGAATCTTAGAACCGGCGAGTCTTTTGAGTTTTTCAACTCATTGCGACGACTTTAGGACATTTTCTTCATCTGTTGCAACAGACCTTGACCGCCCTTCCCTAAGCCGTAACTTCCGAATACTTTTGATTTTGAAATGCCAAGCCAAAGTTGTATCACTCATGGGTAGGGTGTGGGGAGCTTACAAAGAGAGGACGCGCTTGAAGCGGAATATAAATGTGTGTGATGGAGTCAGTTCGAACTGAAATTAAAAATGCACAGATGGTGTGAGATTACCGCAAACGGGTCCTTCGTCCGAGCGGTCGGCACAGTCCACTTTACTATTGCAGATCTTGTCCGGTGTCAGGCAGACGGAGGTGTCGTTGGCACAGTGGTACTTGGGCGGCTTACAGACGGACGACTCGCAGGATTCCTCGTCCGAGCGGTCCTCGCAGTCGATGTCGCCGTCGCACACCCAGCTCTTTGTGATACACTTACCTAGAAACAGAGATTTATATTCCATAAATAAATAAATCATATATATATATAAAAATTCTTCCTGGTCGTTATGTGGGGTACGGCACATTTAAATAAAAAAAAATAAATCAGCGGGAATGTTAAAAATCAGAACGGTGTACCTCGCTTAATATTGCATGAGCCCTGTCAAGCTGGTCCACTTGTGGACAAATCAACTTGTTGCCATGGCAACGGGAACAATGCATGTTTTATTTCGACCGATTGTTTAAATGCGTTACTTTTATGACAAGAATATTTGTCAACCTTCAAAGACAGTACATAGACATTGTTTCAAGTGAATCGTTAGAGAACTTGTGTTGATCATTTGCGCTGCTTGTTTAGAGCGTAGCGTTTCTTTCACGGTGCACGTTCGATAGAAGTAGGTGGAACTACTGACGGAGGGAGGCGAGCAAAGCAAAACATCATAGCGTGCCTCATCATTTTTGTGCTGGTGCAGGATTGCAGCAACTTCCAATTTACAGATTTTCCTTCAAAGTCCCCACATTGGTTTATTCTTGGTGCCAGATCAGTGTGTATGTGTGTGTGTGTGGGAGGAAGGAGCGACAGCTGAGGGTGGCATTGTGTGAGCGCACGTGTGTGTTCAGATGGGTATGTTTGTCGATATTGACGTGGAAGCTCTCGTGCTGGCTTCCCCATTAAAAAAAATAAAATAATAATATATAACATTATCCATACACGCTTGATGTGACGCCAGACATGAAAACAATATATATTGGACAGAAATGCGCCACAATAATAAAACGATGTTGGTCGCATGATCCTTTGACTGAATTGATAAAAGACATTTACAGCTTGTGGGATGAAAAAAATCAGTGGGATGAATAAAAAACGGGCAAAGGAAATGCAAAACACAAAAACATCATTATTCAGAATGGTGGCACAAAAAAATGTTTGCATTAGTAGAGTGTATGAACAGAAAATATTTTTTCTGTAATATTTTAAAAATATCTCATTTTTTCAATAATAAAAAAAAGCGTCAAAACACTATTTTGGATGAACCAACGACAGACGTCTCTTATTAAATAGTGTTTTCCATACGTTTTATTTTTTCATGGTCTTATTTTTCGTCTCATCTGTCACGCTATGCCTTCATCCGATATTAACCTGGGTAAAGACTCACGCAAGAATTCATAATGCTTTGGCGAGCTTGTTCATGTAAACAAAATATTCTTTTGTGCAACATTACCCGTATCTTTGCAGGTAAACTTGGCCTTGGGGTCGCACATCCTTTTGGTGCCTCGGCAGTCTTTCTCGTCGCTGGCGTCTTCGCAATCCTTGTCTCCGTCGCATCTCCAGCGCTCGGGGATGCAGGTCCCATCTGTGACACAGTGGAATTCCTCCCCGCTGCACTCAATCACAGATGGCAGGGCTGAAAGGAAAGTCACTCAACTATTGATTGGATCGCAACAGTGCTCGGCGACGCGCCGTCGCGGGCCAAGGCGCAGCAGCCTGGAATCATTCCACGGGGACACGTTTTATTGTTGACATATTTGTATTTATAGGGAAGGTGAGGCTGCTATTCTTTTGTTGTTTGCTTTCCAAAATGAACATTTTGAGACCCACGTTGACGTCGGCGTTATGGATTTGTATGCCCCGATATGGTCTTCCGCCGTGTTTTTACACGGAATCATTTCAAAAGAACCGTGAGGTCACTCTGAGTCCGGCTTCATTTCTGCCTTAGAACATTCGAAGGCCATAATTAGTCATCTTAAGCACAACAGAAACAACAAAATAATAAGCAGCCTGGCGTTGTTTGTGTTTCAGGAGAAAAGCTTCAACCCTGAAATGAGGTGGTGCTGACAGCTCAATGCTTGTGACGCAAAGCCTAAAAGTAGAGTCAAAGCTCAGGCTGACTCGCTCCTTTGTGCTCAGAGGCGGGCCCACCAGCGTCACAAAATGGTTTGATGAATACTCGACATATTCCAATGACAAGCAAGTGAGCTGTGAGGCTGCATTAGTTGTTTTTTTTCCCCCCGCACTCTGCATTAATTCGATGAAATGATTCAGCTCCCGATGTTGAAGTTCCCCCAGAACGGCGACTAGATAAGATTAGTCACACATGAGTGTTAAAACAACGTTATTCAAATTAAGATGATTCATTGCTGAACTCGTAATTACAACGGATGAATTTATGCCTTGCCTTGATTTGCCAAACCACAATTAGCACGCTAAAATGGACATGAAGAAACAACCCCGTCGTTAAAAGTCAGCGCTTGCATGGAAAAAAAATTGTGCTGTCAGGCTAAGGAAAATTATTTTAGAATTTATAGTCAAATTAGAATCACAGGGCGAATAATTTCTTTTTTAAAATTATTTATTTATTTATCTTTCTTGCCTTGTCCTGTTCAGAATCTTGTCTTTATATATTAGCATGTGTCTAATCTGTGAATTCCTTCTCACCTGCCGATCCACCCCGGCAGGTGGTGTTCTCATCGCTGAAATCTCCGCAGTCGTTATCGCCATCGCAGGCCCAGTGACCCGGGATGCAGCGGCCGCTGGCGCACTGGAACTGGTTGTTGGCGCAAGGCCGGGCGCAGCCCGCTTCATCGCTACCATCGCCGCAGTCGTCGTCTAAACAAATTTACCGGCGGGTTGTAAGTGGCCCGAACGATGCGGCGGAAAAATGTCCAAACCTGAATCGCAGCGCCACTTTTCACTGATGCAGCGTCCGTTGGAGCAGGTGAACTCCGTGAGGATCTCACAAGTTGGAAAAGCTGATGAAAAAAAAAAAATCATCTCACATCAACTGATTTCAACGGACACCAACAGAAATGAAATTTTGACGATATCGTTTTTTTGCCAGTTAAGACAACAAAGCAATCTGGCTTGATGGTATGACACGTCGACGTTCGTCCTCTGGCCACATCTCATTCAAGGAGACTTTGGCGCTATCTTACCTCTAGAAATATGGATTCTTCTCTTTTCCTAACATTTCTATTCCCGACAGAGATTGTTCTCTTTTCAGACTTTCGAGATAAGCCTTCGGCGTATATCAAAATGGATTCGGATATCCTTACAGGATGTCGAAACCTTTATTGACTTCAGAATGAAATGCAATTCTAGATTTGAATTGATTTGTCCGCATCTGCTTCTCCTCAAAGTCTGGCACGGAAAACATCTATCTTTTTTTATTCTAAATGAGACAACTCATATTCACGGGGTCTTATTGACAGACCATTGCTGGATGGAATTTAACATTCATTAAAAATGAAACACGGGCATCCATAAATAATGAAGGTTTCAAGTAAACAGTCAGCTTGCGTGGCTAAAAATGAAATGCCCACATTCATAAATAATGTCAGGTTCCCATGAACAAAAAAAGTGAGATACAGAGTGACAACTCCTAAACTACTGACAAACAAAATCTACACAGGTATCCATCTTGAAGACAATCGCCACTTGAGGACCTCAGACCCGCAGAAGCTCCACCGAAGCTGCCGGGAACGCACGGTCGAGCGCCTCGAGGCGAGTAATGCCCGAGGACGCTTAGACAACAGTGAGCGAGAAAATATGTTTTCCTACCCGGCTTGATTATGATTGAACGTAGCCAAGCATGAACTTCAATTACCGCTCGCACCCCGGCAGTTTGCCACGCCGGCGTCTCCGAGCAGCTGAGGATGCGCCAAAGGGAGTCGAAGGCGATTCGACCCGGTGCGGCAACAACCGCTCATGGCAAACCACGACATACTGCCGCCGATTAACTCATTCACTGCCGGCACAGTTCAAATAGACGTCTATATCTGTCATTGGCAGTGAAGGAGTTAAAGGCAAAAAGGTTGGAGTTAAGTATAGACCATGATACATTTATTTTGCCTTTAAATGTTGTTTTGTGTATGAATTTAATGCGCTGTACAAATAAATCTGCTTTTATGTTTGTTCTTTCAGCAATGTTTTGGGTGGATTTGACTTGTTTACAAAAAATGTTTTCTGAGATTTGTTTTCGATTGGACATGACTAAAGATCAGCAGCAAGGGTTCCAAAATATATGTTCAGCAACACCCTTGAAAACACATGCCGTCATGTTGCTCCGAAGAACCGACATCAATCTTTCAGTTTGAAGTCTCTGGAATGCACTAATGTGTGTCGATGACAATCAAAAATGCATGCTCGCTGAAGAATGTTTTAGTACTTGTCGGAGTTTTGTAAAAAAAGACGAGCTTGTGCAGTCTCCCAAAAAAAAAAGTTAGACTACAAAAAAGAATTCTATATTGAAAGGTATAAATAGTTTCATGAGCGTGAGTTGTTTTCTACTTTCTTGCTGTGCATGATTTCGCCGCACCCCGAGCTAGCTTTGTATTCCGTTTAGTTGACTGATGGTTGTTGTAGTTTGCTGTGCTGGAGGACGACAATGCATGATTAAAGTTGCATGAGAAAAGGATGCAATTAGAAACGGCTCACAGGATGGTGCAGTGCAGTTCAAAAAAATCAAGCTGGACCTAATGTAGATGTAACTAACAGAGTGCATTGCGAGTCGTGGAGCAACGAGTCCCCGAGGTGCCGCCGCAAGCGAGATACTTTGCGGTCGTCTCCGCTTGGAGCAAAAATTGTTTCGGACGTTGTCTGTCTGTCTGACACTCAACACGGATCAATGTGAGTAAGCTGGACTCTGTCTCATCTCCCGCGGGACTGCAGTGGTCCCGTCAGATGAGACGCTTGTCCAAACAAAGCTCATCTGATTGGGATTTACCCGGCGCCCACCTCCGTTTCTCTCCCCTTCATCGACATTTGGATGAAGACGTCATTTGCCTTAATAGTCGCTATCCTGTTTTGTGCAACCCACTGGGCGCTCTGATGGAGCGGAAAGCTTCATGCTGCGGGATGACCTGCTCGGTCAACCCGTGACGGAGCTTCCGGAGACGTCGTATGCTGGCCCTGCTGTGGTTTCACACTGAGGGATGACATCGATATAGTGTGTGTGGGGGGGAGGGGGGGGCGGCGGGATTTATGGGATACCAGAATGACTTGAAAATCACTCCTTTTGGTTTTTAGTGTTATTGTGGTGTTGCTGTGCTGTGTGTCTTTCATATTTAATGTTTCATTCAAAACAATTGCAAGACTAGAAAAGAAACAATTGCAAGACTAGAAGAGAAAAAATTGTCTAGTTCACTTTGAGTAAAAAATAAAAAATAAAAAATATATAAATATATATATTATATATATATAAATATTTATATATTAAAAATACATATATTTTTAATATTTATACATTAAAACATTTTTTTTCTATTCTTAAATATCGAAGTTGAATTTTTTTTTTTAAACTCACTCCAATCACTTTCAATCTTGTTACTTAAGTGAGGAGTTTCAGTACAATAGAACACTGCCATAAAAAAAAAATCCCTTCTAATTGGCATGAAAGCTTCTTGAATGTTAAAAAAGGCTGCCAGTGGAGAACAGCCCATCCATAATGGAGTAGCTGCAATGTTGAATTCACACTTGAATGAGAGGTGAGAACCCGACATGAGACTTACCGCACGATACTTCATCAGTGGCGTCGCCGCAGTCGTCTTCGCGGTCACAGAGCCAAGCTTGAGGTACGCACCGCCCGTTCTGACACGCGTACTGGTCAGTCTGACATGACCGGGCTGCGGGAAAGGAAAAAAAATAAATCAAGGAAAGACCAGCGCTTACTTCATTCACTCCCAACGTGCATAAGTCAACGTAGGCTGTGGAGAACCCGCCTAATGATCTCTACATCAGCCAGATGTCAATGTCTGCCTTGTGCTTTATCGCTCCATCACTCGGCTGCAGCTAGGACCGTCTAACGGCCTTGGGAAATTATCTCACTGACGGCTACATGCTGCACGTCACTACCGGACCCCCACAGGCGGGTGACCTCTTGTTGATGTGGAATACACGCGTCAATCTGATGACGAGGGTACATTCCTCACCTTCTGCTTAATGCGCGGTGATTGATCCCTCCAACCATAAATCGCTCCGGAGGGGGATCGTTAAGGACGGCGATGCTAATGCGGTGAATGTTATATTGTGCTACATCAGTTCTAGTGATTACAAGTTGAAAGCACATCATTAAACAATTGAGATACAAATTGAAGTCGTTGACCGTGCTCGCGCCATAAATCGGCGCTCCCCATTGACATGAGATGGAAATACCGTAAATCTGTTCCAGTCTCCTCCATAAAAACAACAAAAGTTGTACTTCAGGCAGACATAAACGAAGAAGAGTTGTTTTACAACTACAGTGACTCAGCAAGCTGCTCGAATATGACTTGACCTGTCTTTTTTCGTAGATGACTGCTAGCCGGTCAGTGTCTGTTTCCCTTAGCATTAAGCCAGCAGGGGCATGCATGGGGCAAAACCACTTCACTTTTTTCTGATCAGGATATTCGGCAGTAAACACACACCTGAACATGTGACGTTGGCCTCGTCCTCGTTGCTCCCGCAGTCGTTTGTCCCGTCGCAAAGCCATTTCTTGGGAATGCAACGTTTGTTTTTGCATTTGAAGTGATCGATCGGACACGAGTGATTGTCTGCAAAGAAAATGGATGTCAAGAATCCCGCACAAGACTTATCGGTGAGAACATACGCATTCTCATTCAGCAGGTGTGTCTAAACTTTTCTTGTGACCAGCGCCAAAGTGTATCCAGAGCGTAAGACAGATGATGAAATATAGCAAGAAAAGGAGCAGCTAACAAATCAATACGGTGTATAAAACATTGTGTTTTCTGACAGCCTCCATAAAGACACCATTCCTTATTTGCGGCATCCATGTGGCAAATTGCAACCATACATCACACATAGAAGCCACTGACCAAGTGTCAACCTCTGTGAGAGTGTTTAGAGTAAGTGCGGCTCGGCGCTGACCGTAAATTCATGTTGAAAATGTTGCTTTTCACAACACGCCTTAGGAAAACCAGCTGGTATTAGCCTTAAGATAGCATGATGAGGGAATGAGACAATTAAAAGTTCCCTCTAAGGCTTTGCGGTATTTTGATTATTCGGTTCTCGCACTGAATCGAATGAAGTCAAGTGACAAACAAGACACAGAAGCAATTCAAAGAGTTGAGTAAAAGGCAGGACAGATGGGGAACATCTTTATGTTAGCGCTGACATTTCCAAGGATAAAGGTTAACAGCATGGACCATTTTGCGTCTCATTTCTGCACATGTAAGACAAATTGAGCAGCGCTCACAGCAAGTGTGGCTTTCTTCGTCGCTGGCGTCCAGACAGTCGTCGTCTCCGTCGCATTTCCACAGCGCCTGGATGCAGCGCCCGTTACGGCACTGGAATTCTTCGTTTTTACACCGCTGCGGTTCTGGAGGGCTGCCGGAACCTTTTGGGAGAGACGGCAGAATAATCTTTTTTTTTTGAAGAATTGTTTTTGTGGGCGTTATTGGCATGGTTATGATGATGTGGGGAAAACATGCTAATCGTGTGCCATGACCTCGTTGCTAACCGGCGGGATTTGAATATAGCATACGGAATGTTTCTCAGGTGATTTGCATTGGAGAAAAGGCAGCTATTAGTTGCTCGTTCCTCCCAAGAATGGAAGGATTACAGCGCGCTGGGAAAAGACGCTTTTAAGCCTCTCGCTCCGTCGGACTCATTTTCTTCCCACCTGCGCAGGTGACATTGTTCTTCTCCAGAAGCTGGTTGTCAGCACAGGCACACACTCTGCCCCCTGGGATGGCAAGGCAGAGGGTACTACAGCCGCCATAATTCAAACTGCAGGCGTTGTCACCTGGGAACGCAAAAAGAAAAGATCCCAAATAAGGTGTCGTGCTCATTTAAAGGCGCTCTGAAGTGAAAATAAATGTCTACCAAATTTGACACAGCCCTTCTCCGTTCTCGGCTGACAATGAGGCGCTCTAAAACGGACGTGCCAGAATACATTTTTAGCTAACTGCATGAGTTACAGTCATTTGGAATTGTATAAAATAATTCATGTTGGAAAGTTCTGAATGTTGGGTGCCTGTTAAGAGCAGAAGAAAAGAAAGGCCTGCCGTGTGGATGGGTTGTGTCCGTATTCCGGTGTCAGCTATATCCGTTACCTCTCCTATCTACTCTTTTCAGCTTCCTAACAGCGCGAATCCATCATCATTTGCAGTCGAGTGAGGACGCCTTGGCCACCCAATACAACTTGACAAAGTGGAGGCTCAAGAGACTCCAGAGTGTCTGCCGCCCTCGCCTTACAATGCCAACTTTGATTCCCGTACGTGTGTATGCAGATTCGGAGGTTGCATAGGGACCAACTATGAACTTTAGACCTAACCTTGCAATTCGTGCTTGTTCAAGAACAAATAAACTTCAAAACTAGCACCAATGATAAGTTGACTCGCATTATGATACAACCGGTATAAGAAACGATAAAAATAAACCTGAATGCATAATCAAAAAGAAACGCTCTTGTCCTTGGAATAGTCATGTGTGGCTTCTGCTTTGTCCGGTGGGTGGACGAGTGATCGTGCGACCATGATAACCGGGTGCGCAAATGCAGATTAAGTTTTGATGTCCTTGTTTCACGGACGTCACATTTACGCGGCGCCTCACAACTCAAGCAGTTAATGTTGCCTGTAATGGTGTCGTTGAACGGTACAAGCTGCCGGAATGTCTACCGCACTTTAGTTTTCGCTTTTGTTTGGAGTGGAAATTGAGCTTTAGTAAGATGATGCACCAGTCAAGATTTGCAAACTCATCCTAAAAAAGTGCTAAAGACATATTGACAGAGGCAAGGTACCAAGTCGGTTTGCAATGTTTCACTTTTGAGCTTATTTATTATCTTTCATATGAGCAGACTTGTCAAGTTTTTGATCTGACCCTTGATGTTTTGGAATGAACTTTCCGACCCAGTACACCGGGAGGACTCACGCATGGTTACTATCTCGACACACCGCCGAGACGGTCAATACGCAGTCCGACTTGGACCGTGTGGGTTGTTACGGTTCACTGGCACGGAATGAGTAGAGAGCAAAGGGGAAAAACAGCCAACCTTGCTGACTTTGTGCGTCATAAACTCGCAGGCCAAATAATGGCGGTCTCTCACTTCGCAGCACATTGACATCCCCCGTGGACAAGTCCAGCTGGAAGACTGACGCATTCATGTACTCCGTCCAAAAGATAAAATTGCGATAATGGGATATTCCAAATGGATGGTTGAGCTCTTTTCCATTGTAGACCACCTGTCAGAAAACGCAGTGTACATCATCACTGGAATCCAAAAGTGTGCACATTACATGCTGAGTATAATTGAGACAGATTTATCCCTTTTAGCGCCCAGCGCCGGGTTAGCTAGTTCAGCTAATGAGGTTGGAGAGTAAATACTCACCATTCGCCCCGTGCCGTTGAGGAAAATCTTTTCAATGTGATCGTAGTAGGCGTCGCACCAATACATGCTGCTGGAACTGTGGTCCAAGGTCAAGCCGTTGGGCCACAGCATGTTTGTGGTGACAAAAATGCGGCGGTTTGAGCCGTCCATCCAGGCTTTTTCGATCCTCCCAATGCTGTCGTTGACTTCATCTTCTTCCCAGTCGGTCCAGTACATCCAGCTAGCACCGTGGCAAAAACACAATCAACAAAAAAGGCACTGTGACTCAAAAGACGTGTATCCCAAATCATCTTGCCTCATTCAAACAAATGGATATGCCAGTGATCCGCTCCAGACATTTGGATACACTAGACTGGAGGCTCAGCTCCTCTTCTGTTTGTTGCTTGTGAGTTCACCAGCATGTATCCCAAGTCAGGTGACCCACGGCAAAGGATTTCTTTTCGGCTCATCGCAACTGTCTACCGTAATGAAGCCTCACCTTTATTTTTTGACACATCAGATGCTAGTCTCTTTGATTTCATATCAATCAATATATCTGAGAGCACATGTAGGCTTGAAAGGGATGCGTTTCAAACATGTGACATGTCTCACCGAGGGTTTTGTTCACGGCAAGCCCTCGGGAATGATGATCCCCCTCCCTCGCCCTGCTTTGATTCCAACGGAGAAGACGCCCTCGACTGCCGAATGCCAAATACAATTGCCGGTTCAGAATACTCAGGCGAACTTCACAACGAACAGATCCCAAATGCAATGTTGAATAAATTGGAATCAAGATTTCCCTCATGTAGAATCTCATAATTAAAAAACCCTGGCAAAGAAAGGCGAGCATGTTGTAGCGTGGCAAACCACTCAGGCTTTACGAGTTAAAAAAGATGCTTGGTTGCACATCATCACATCATGCGGCAACAAGCAAAACTTTGCAGTGTGGCGAAGTTGCAACTCACAACGGACTCGTGTTGGAAACGGGAGCGGGGCAACACTTTGACGTGATCTGTTTTCTAGTACGCGTGCTCGGGGGATTTGTTCCTGAGTGAGTCGCGTGGCCTCCTGCTTCTCATCATGGTATCGCTGATGCGAACGAGAATCGTTGGCAACTTGGACACGGCACCTCACTTGAAAGGACTGAACATCCACGGAAATTGAAGTCTGCCCACAAAATACGACATCAAGTCCTCTTTGGCAGTACTTGGAAAACAAGTCTATATTTCCATTTTTAGTGTTAAATGAAATGTTATACATCAAAAGTATTAGAGGAATCAGTACTTGGTAAGAAGTCAAAGAAAGAATTCTTGTAGCGCTATAGAGAGCCAACAGATATGGAAGCCACGGGCACTCCATTTGAATAATCCACAACAGTCTCATCTCTTTCAAACTACTTCCTGTGAGTAGAAGGGATCTAACTCGTCAAGCGTAGCCCGGCAGACATGCCTGCTTTGCTTAGTACCAACAAATAGTGAGCAGCATGAGCAAGCGCCTGCCTCGGACTTGAAACCCCAAGACAGCGTTCAGACTTGCTCAACAAGGGACCCACCAGAATTTAGATTTGAATCCGCACAAACATAGCAATGGTCAGATGATTCATTTGGCAAATCGCAATTAACATTGGCATCTGTAATGACTGTTTTTCTGCTGATATAATCAGCTTGTAATTAACAATGCGATGTGGATGTTGTCGGGTCTCGGCGTACAAACTAACAACTGCTGGAGCTGGATGTAAACAGATGCTCTGCAGCATATGCACATTCGAAAGGCTTTTTGAACAACTACAGATAAAACAAACACGCAAACAACCACTCTGGACGGGGAACAGATTGTTGTTTGTTTTGAATCATTAATCAAGAGATTAAAGATTGTGTTCAATGAAAATCAGGATTCGAGTTAATGTGAGGTTATAACTTTCCTTAAAAGGGATTATAAATATATACGTTGACTATTTCATTCGGACTACTTGAATACAATGATATCCAAATAGTTTGCGTTGACTGAATTGATATCAATTAAGAGCCAATCTATGCAATTTGTGGAAAAATGTAATTGAGTTCTGCAGTGGGGTTAATTATAATCTCCGAGTGCCTCAATTTACAAAGAAAAGAATATGTATTAGGGCTATGGGAGAAAGTCATCAAGTGGGTTAACGGTGGCTAATGAGCTGGGAGTGCTGGTTCATCTTGTAGTGCATAGGACCTCATCTCGGACTCACTAATACAAAGCTCCACGATTACCATTCCACAACCTTTAATCTTGGGCGGAAGTTTTCCATTGAACTTTCAGAGCTGCGTTATCTGACAAAATGGCTTTACCTGTTCAGAGGGTCCACCACGATGGCCCGGGGGTGCGACATGTTCCCTTCCAAGAGAGTTCTTCTGGTCTCAGAGGCACTCAGCAACCTGGCAACACTGATTGTTTTCCTGTAGCCATCGTTGGTCCAGTACAAGTTATTACCGATCCAGTCCACTGAGATGCCTTCAACGTTGTCCAGTTCTACGACGGAACAATTGGAATTATAAAGCAAAATATTGTTTGACAATTCCACCAGACGGATTATCAGTGCATCAGGAGTACATCTGAATGTTTTGAGGAGATTAAATGATTACAAGATGAATTAACCTCATTGTTTAGTCGGGAAAACACATCCACATATGGGAGGGATTAGATAACTGGAAATTTCGAAAGATCTTTGACAAACCCTCGTTAAGTATCGTTTCCCGGCTGCTTCCGTCGATGTTTTGCCTCCCGATGAGGAAACTGGTGGTGTCGGCAAAGTAGATGTGTCCCGATGCGGCGTGGTAGTCGATAGCTCGAGGGTTGACCAGGTCCTCGATCGGCACCATGTGCTCGTCGCTAGACTTGACGTTCATATCCAAACCTTGGATGACACCGGGACGCCCCTTACCGTAGAACAGGAAGAGATTGTTTGGGGGCTCTAAGAGGAACAAAAGGACAGAGCCTTTACTGTTATTGGAATTTAATTGCTGCGATTCGTCAGTGCCGATCCTCGTATTAAGCGCTTTGATCAAAACCGTTGTTCTTTCGACCTACTAATTCACTTTAATGAAGTCGCTGACCAAAGCCAATGACAATTCTTCCCTATCTCAATCATCCTTGAGCTACAAAGTTTCCTCGCAGTCTGAGAAGGAAAACACAGAGGCAAGCAGACAAAAGGCAAATACTTACCTTGTCTGTGAAGATGCTCTCTGATCTAAAATAACACGGCGTCTGCATAAAAGGACAAAGACTGCAAAGCTGACGGCGCTCCTCTGTGGCCTGCCAGTCGCAAAGGAGGCTCTACATACTCAGACCTTCGTGGAAATCTCCAGAGAGGCGAGAGGAGGCGTGAAGGAGAGCTTCCAGCGAGAGAAGCGGACCTCTCCTTGCTCTCAATCCCAACCCATGAGACTACAATGCGGGGGGTGAGGACCACACACACGCCTCAATTCAATTTATCATTTTGCGAGGGAGAAAGCAACTACCCAGGAGACAATTAAGCCTCCTCGCAACAGACCCAGATATCAAACTCCAGTGTGACCGACCGCTGGCCGTTAAGAAGCGCGAGCATTTAGCGGCGCCATCTCATTATGTTTCGCAGGAGAGAAAGCGAGTGCAAGGAGGCATAAAAAAAGATGGCTTCTGCCATCAGATCATCTGTAATGGGGGAATAAATCAAATGTGTCAGAGCAAAAAGCTCCTGACGCTTTGTTACCCAAACTTGCTCGACCGTCCCTGAATGTGATGTGAATGTGATGAACTGCTTTTAATGTCAAGCGTGCAATCTTCCTGCATTGATCAGCCTGGTCAACAAAGTCAGACAAATATGCGGCGATAATCGATCATAACAGCAGTGTGATGATAGGACCCGATCGGTTTGAGGAAATGATCCGTGTCTGTCAGCGCGCTTCTTAATCAATGTCAGTCTACGGCTGATAAATGCACCGTCTGCTGTCTTATGACCTTATGTTGTCCTTTTCAGGCATTCATTACAGGCACTTCCAATTAGGTGACAGACTTTAAGTATCAAAAAAAAAAAAATCTTCGAAGAATTTCTTTTCAAGTAGGACCAACTTACTTTTACAGGACTGCCCATCGGAACCGAGGCTGTAGCCGACACGGCAATGACACCTTCTGGACTTGTAGCTGCCGCTCAGAAGGCAAATGTGGGCGCATCCGCCCAATTTCCCAAAGGAATTCATTTCACAGGCATGAGACTTAACTGTGGACAAAATCAGTGCACATCAAAGTAAGACAACAAAACATGATTGAGTGCAAGCACTCAAATTCAACCCCGAACACACAACATGAGTTACCTTGGGGTTGAGCGACTTTGTGGTAAACGCGTAGCACTTGCGTATTCCCTAGACTTGCAAGTGTCTGCACCTCTGCTGTGATGTTGAATCTGTGGATTTGGAGTAGCGCCACATCCAAAGTCCCTTTCGAAGGTTCCGAGTGGGTACGCTCGATAGCATAGAGGAAATTCTCAAACGCGGCTAATGCGTAAATATGTGACACCTGGAAATAAAGACAGATCATAAGAGCTTTTCTTATGATGCCAAGAACTTCCAATTAGAAGGCTTAAGAGACGAGGGCCTGTCTGCATATTTGTTAGGCCACACACTGGACGGAGAAGCCTTGTGGCACGGTGACATGGGCTGGATAGCTCAGCATCTGCGCTACATTTAGCAGGATGATACTCATGAAAAGCGACATGACTGGCTGAGCCGTGTAAACTCAGGGGGCGTGACATCGGGGACACGGAGAAACATGAGCGGGAATAAATAAACAAGCAAAACTAGTGTTCCGCCTCTCTTGACGATATTGTCTGAGGTCGTCCATTTCACTTGCGCTCGTTGTCGCCGCAATATTTGAATGTAGACTACCCAACATAATTCAAGGATGCGTACTCTTGTCCTTCAAAGCGTTTACACAATGCACGAGAATCCCTTTCTGTGAGCCACTGACAGTTTATCCTTCCTACGTACTCGACAGAGGCCAACATCAATCATACTACCTGAAAAGAAGTGTCAAACATAATTCTGTTTTTGAAATAGTTCTTGGGTGAATATAAAGATCCATTTGCCTGAAATCATCTTGTGATGAATGGTCACAATCTGTGATAAGAACTCATTTCAAATATATTCACATCAACACTCACCAACAACTCTAGGCTATCGCGAGCTGACCTTTTGTGTCAACACGACAAGAGAATTATGTATGCGGGAAGAGAATGCGCCACCTGTCTTATTGTGATAAAATGGGAGCAAAGCAAAAGGCAGTCACTCACTTGGTTTCCCTGGATGATGTTGACTCGGTTTTTGCCTTGGTAATCCACAACGTCGATGTAATCCAGGTAGGCGTCTGCCCAATACACCAGCCTTTTGACCACGTCCAATGCCACAGCTGTGGGCTGCTCAATGTTATAATCCACCAGCCGGGTCCTGTTGGTGCCATCCATGTTGCAGCGCTCCACCTTGGCCACGTTCCCGTAATCGGTGAAGAACATCATTCTGCAAAAAGGCAAAGTGCAGCGTTGCCTTGACACACAAGATGCGAGTACAGTATCTCAAATCATCTTTTCCCATTGAAATAAATACAAAGGCCATTAATTCGCTCCAGCCTCCCTAGAAAACCCAACAAAGTTGTGAAATCTATTTTAAATGACGAATCAATAAATAACCCATAAACCTAACCGTAATACTACTTGATCAAAATATATGGTAGTAACGTCATTTAATTGAATGTAGTCAAGTTGTCAGCAGTGTTGTGAATGTGAGAATTGGCAAAAATGAAATTGTTGAAATTGTGTCGTCAAGGAGCCTGGATGATAAATAAGCCCCCAGAGGTCACGCCATCAAAAATACAATAAAAATGCACATGAATGTTTTGAGCTCTGCTCTGTGAAATGTAAAAGTGCCTCCTTTCATTTCTGAAAGACAAATGTGGTGGAAAGAGGAAATCGTGAAGTGAAAGAATATAATGGAATACCAGAATTACAAATGTCAGAGTGCTGCTTTAGGCACTTTGCGACAATACCTTTTGGTTAATGTCGACGCCTAGCGTGGGAGCTCGAATAAAAAAGCTCCCTCTGATTTGGCCTCACCTATTCAAATCACCCACTGGATTAAGCATCTCCCAATTTAGAGACCTTGAATAAATGAAGTGTATATTTGTTTTACATTTATGTGGCATCATTAACAAGGTGTCTCTCTTTCACAGGCAGTTGTTCCTGCTAATGCTAAGTGATGGATGAGCTGAGTCTCCACCGGCTAATGTAGCTCCCCGCCTGATCGCAGCATCTACGAACGCTGATCATCATACACAAAAATATGTCAAAAGGAACATTGTCAAAAAAGTCTTCCTGATGATTAAAATGTAACTTAGTGTGTAGAATTGGCACTGTATCGATAGTCCTCCTGTTTGTACACCTCACATCACAAGATAATCTGTCAAGGTAATCTTTGGAGACATCCGATAATTTGTTGATTGGTCACAGTGGGGGATTGGTCTTGAAATTGCCTTGAGCGATTATCTTAAACGTGTATAACGGTTTTGAAAAGCACTCGCTCGGGTGGAGCAAATTCCTCGTGATGTCGTTTTGTACACATCCTCGATGACGACAATCTTCTCAGCCAAATTGTTTGCGTACGCATCGGCTATCCTACGTTGGCGCTACAAAAGATTGAACAAACAAAACATCATCCTTAAATGCCAAGAGGACCACCCACGGAGGAGCTCCGATACCTGAAGCGACTCTGAACGCCAAAACAGCATTGTCTATTACTTCAACTGTAATTGTCGGATATTTAAAAAAAGCGTGCTGCGGAGAACCTCGGGGTATGAGAGCACAAAAGAGCTAAGTACCTTTAAAACTGTGTGGCGGTGGGGGTGTTGAAATCAATTCCAAAAGACACAGGGAGAGAATTTCACACATAAAACAGGTGTTATGCAGCACATTTGCCAAAGAAAAGTCTTAATGACTCCCGGCTACAGCTGAAATGGCTTGTGGATTGACATTCTGTCAAACCATATTTGGCCCGAGTGGAGCCGCCATGTGCCGCACTGTTGTTACCGATGTCCAATCGTTATCGAGCTTACCTATCACTGTCACGTTTGTTAATCTACATCCCGAGTTTGGTCCTGAAGAGCCCCTTCCAACACACGATCAGCTCATCAGCAAGATTTGCACGAGCCTGATAACGACCCTGATGTTTTCAACCCGGTGCATTAGGGTTGGAATTAAAACAGGCTGGATAAGAGCTCTCCAGAAGCGGACTCGGGGCACTCCTAGTCTACATAAAAGTGACACCGTCCAAAGCTCTGGGCCTCTTAAACCAAAATCAAACAATGACCCTGGCGCAGAGATCGAGCTTAATGCGCACAAGTCAGGTCAGCGGAGAGAAGGGCTTCCCTCTAAATTGCAGATTAAAAAGAAAAGAAAGGCCGCATCAGCATCAGCAAAGCGTTCCCCTAACAGGTGCACATCCGTGTAGCATGGAAATGATCGCGGCAGAAGGTGCTGAGGCGGAATTTTCCATTCAACGTTCAATTGCGTGGGAAGAGTTCCAACTGAAAACACAACATGTTACAGAAGGATAGAAAATAGCTGCAGAAGTGTGGTCATATTATTGAAATAAACAAATTAAAATGGCAAACAGTTTTAGATATGGCCTTTGCGATTTAAAAAAAACATTTTTTCCCAAAGCAAAAAAAAATGAACACAATATATGGGTTGAAAAAAATAGAACTAGGAAATTTAGTCGTACAAGTGAATATATTATTGTATAATACAAGATATATTGTATATTAGGAGTCACGTCAATATGAATCAATCAATTCGCAGGCACATAAACAAATCTCAAGTGGCAAATGGGATGTCGACATCGGTTCCTCCAGTTGTCTCAACGTAACAGAAATGTGTTCTCCTCAATCATAGGCTGCTTACAAGTGTTTGCTGAGGGAGCCATTTCCATGAAATGTCGAACAACCTCGGTTGTAAGAAACAAGGACGCGGTCAACGCAAGTAAGGGTGAAACTCTCAATTTACCAGATGATATACGGGCCGGGCCGACATTCGCCCGAGATAACGAGCTGAAGCTGACTGAAAGAATGAGGTCGGAGTTTCCGTGGCAGCCGGCAGCCTTGACGTGAATCAATCCCAAATCATGTCATGTTCAAAGAAGCCCGGTGTCGAAAAAGCCCACAGTGAACAAACTCAATTCCGAGGGGGAACTGACTGACTGACAAAGAAGTGATCAGCGGCCCGTAGACCACAAAGACGATTCCGAAAATCCAAATTCCATTTTCTGTTCGACACTTGTTCACTGGCACGGAGCAGGCAAAGACCGAAAACATTTAGCTTACGACTTAGAACCCATTTCATTATGGTAATAATTATTTTTAATTATTGTAGATGAAATAAAACCATCTTGTCTGAAGTTAGTAAGCAAGCCTTTTTTTTTTTTACTCTGCGCTTTCCAATCCAATAGTAAAGCACCAAACTGTTCACACAAAAATCTACAGCTTCCGAAATAAAACTTGACAACCCAAATGAAATTTCAGCTCGGATCGACGCAATTGCTTGGATCGCTTTTACCGGCCAAATCCGACAGTCTGTGACCCTCCGTTGCCAGGCAGGGTTCATATCGGGACTCCACGCACGAGTAATGAAGAGCAAACAAAAAGCAGTTTGCAGATTCCAACGTCAACCGTGAGGAAAGCCTCGTCTTCCTCCAGCCCGAACTTGTTTCTATCTCGGCTGCGGTTTTGATTGGAAACAATCGTCATTCATTTGAATGCACCGTCGCACAATTTGCCCGCTCAAACTGAAAATCCCGCTTGCTGAATTTCCTCACGAAGGATGTAAGGTGACAAGTGTGACAGCAAATGTGTGTCGAGACAGCAGAAGCATCACCGGGATGCAGAATAATTCAAATCCCGTCTTTGTGAATCATTTGTATGCTTCCGCACAAGTCCTTTGTTACACATCGTAATTAGTTCCTTCTTCACTAATTTTCTTTTCTTTATGAAAACAAAACCTCAATATGTGTTTGCGGTGCTTTTGAGATGCAGAATTTGCTCACCCCGTGAGAGGATCCAGAGCGATTCCTTTGGGATTCAGAAGGTCGAACTGGAGGAGAGTCACGCAAGTGGCGCCGGTCTGGTCGCACACGAAAATCTTGTCGCTGACCCGGTCGACAAAATAGAAGTTGCCCGTCAGCCAATCGATAGCCATGTGCTCGGCATCTGGAAGGAGAAGAGCTTGTTGAAAGCGTATGTTGCGCCTTTTAATGTCACTAAAACATCTCCTCTCAAACCATTCGGCATGCAAAATGGCAATCTTCGGAATTTCGAGCAGAGCCCAATTGTGCGTTTCCAAAGCTGAGTGCTTGCTCTCAAAGTGCGGATGGCTGCACAGGCCGACGGTGCTTAAGGAATGTTTCCTCGGGGAGAAGATTGTCTTGAAAGGCAATATCGGGATGTGGAAGCGCCTCAAGATTACACCACCATGAAGGCCACTTCTTTTGTCCAATTAGATTTACAGTGTCGGCTGTCTTATCAAAGTGTCAACGGGGAAATCGGATGGCAACGATAAACGGCGCTGGTGTTTAAGTGAGTGAGTCAGTACTTGACCCAGTTTTTGTTTTTTTATAAAATGCAAGTATGGTTAATTTTTTTTTTTTAAATTGCAAGAGGCTTTCATAGCAATATCATGTCTAAAAAATATGGAATTTGGTCATATTTGGGAACTAAGGCAAACACCCTAGCTATAAATTATATTATTATATATAAAAAATATAGTATTAATATAAAATTTCATATCACCCAAGCTTTTATAGGTCAAAAAATTGAAAACGTGGCAGAGGCACATTTGAAATGTAATTTAAATGTGTTATTGTATACTGTACAATGAAAATAGAACCCAAAACTTACTGTGCAAGTGTTTTTGTGTGACGATTTCCTTTTCCCGCGTGAGTCTGCGTAGATTCTTCATTTCAGCACAGCGAAGTTGCCCCGAGGATTCTTTGGCCAGAAGCCAGCACAGCTTGTCCTGCTTGTGCTGGAAATCCATGGCCAGACTGGCATTGACACTCAGAGACCTCAGGGGCAGGAAGCCCGTTCCGTTTAGATGGCCGATGACAATCCGATCCGATCCGCCCATGAGAAGCACGGGAGGCTTGTCGCCGGGATCTAGTTTGGAGATAGAGAAAGAAATATGCTTGCGAGGAGGCAAAGGAACACTGGCACGATAAAGCAAAGCAAAGAACGGCGTCGCGTAGCATCGAGCTAATAAAAGCCACAATGTAATAATGGAGCGATAATCAAGTGACATGCTTAATCAATCAAGCGTCATTTGTCCAACACAAGTAAAAGAAACGAGAGACCGACCGCATTGCACCTGTGGATAAATCGCATTTTCATCATTTGGAGCTCAAAGCAAAACTATGACTTCAGAGTTGCAATATTTTAATTGGGTTTGACCCCAATGAAAGAAGATTAGATCAAGATTCATTCTTAAATCGCACTGTCGAGTTGTACCTTCCATCTTCCATGGAGTTTTTTTCTTTTTCTTAATACCCTGCTGCTTCTCATCTACTGGCCCCGGAGAACTGTATCTGAAAATTTATATTCATGAGCTGTGGCAAGTAATGGTAAACCAGTCGTTATCAGAGTAGCACTATCCCTCTATGCTAAATGAATATTAATGCGGGCCGGCATTGGGTTCACTTAAGTTTATGGCTTATCATATTCACTTTATTCCTGCTAGGAAAGCATTGGTATTGATTAAAAGCAGCAACGGAGGCGTTCCTCCCTGTTAGGTGAGCTGCGCCGCCAGCCATTTTCAAAATCTATGCCGTTGAGACAACGATAAATACTGTCAATTAATGTTTCTGAGTACAGTTGCAGACAGAGTATTGAATTTCATTGATTATTATTATTATTATTATCGACCACCTAAACATTACATGGCTGTATTCTTTCTAAGTGGGCCTTTTAATTCATTTGGGTGTATTAACACCTCCAATCTGGCATTGGCATAAATCAGGGTTACGGCGGGGATTGTCTCGCCATTAAACTCTGTCGACTGCTCCCACTTCCCTCGTGCTCATTAATTTTATCATTATCCTGGCCTGACCACATCTTGCAATTCCCGCGTGGGTGATGGAGGCGCATTCATCTAGCTTCAACAACCCGGCCGATATGATCTTTGAGAGGATACACGCTCACCTTGTTTGGCTTTGCAGGAGGTCTTGTCGGGTTGCAGGACGTAGCCTTCCACGCAGCCGCAACTGTACGAGCCGTACGTGTTGCTGCAGCTTTGGCTGCATGAGCCATATTGGGCGCATTCATCATGGTCTGGAAGGAGTACAGAAGAAATTAACCGTGCTCTAAAATGACCCAAATACATGAAGTCCACCGAATCGGGCCTCGCTTGCGTGGCCATCGAGTGATCATGTAGTGCATCGGTGTCAAACTCAAGGCCAGGGGGCCCAGATACGGCCCGCCACATCATTTTATGCGGCCCACGACGAAAATGAATTCGACACCCCTGACGTAGTGGATGGCTTCGGTGTCTTTCCCGAGTTCTCCATCACTTAATGTTCTACAACTCAAGTCTGAAAGTCTTGAAGTTGTCCGTCCTGTGGTTAGTTAATCGTCGTTCTGAGAAAATGAAAAAACGAGTGTCCGGCGTTACGTAAGGCTCATTCAGCACCGCTGTAGACTTTCAGTGTTTTTGTAAAGTATGCAAAAACTCTCAGGAGGCACCTTTTGGCATCGAAACGAGATCCCCGACGGCAGAAAGCTGGCTCACGCTGTATTTTGTGATGAGCAAACAAAGCCACAGTAGGACACGTGGCGAAAAAGTGCGCCGAAAGTTGTACGCCGAGGCCAAGAAGGAAAAGAGGCCCCCGCCTATCGACAGATGGTCTCGCATAGCTTCCGCCTCCCGCTATTTCGCCTCGGGGAAAGTCCGATGGAGGGCAAAAGGGGAGACCAGCGTGGGCAAGGAGAGAGGAAGGGGGCGAATCTTACCTCGGCAGCTCGTGCCGTCCTCGCCGACCTCGAAACCGTCAGAGCAGAAACAGAAGGTGCCGTTCCTTGTCATGACGCAGCCGTAGCGACACCGCAGCTCGTGGCAGGCTGACAGCAGCTCTGCGGGGGAGACGGCAACAAATAAAAATGGGAAAATTTAATTTTAAAGTTTTTTCTTCCTTTTGGACCTGTGCACGTTTCTTGTTTTGACTTGACTCCACGGTAAGAAGAAGAATCCGACGGACATATTAGCATGATTTATCGTTAGCCTAATGGCAATGGTGTTTATGAAAAGGATCAAATGAGACATTTATCTCCGTTATCTTCCATAGCCCACGATGGAATGCTTCAATATCAGGGCATTCAATCATCCAAATTGAGATGCTCACTGCATGTTTGTAATCATGAATGTTAATATCGTGTTGGTGTCCTTGCAGGGATCAGGCCAACTCCGACCTTGTCGTTAATCCCGCAGATTGACGATCATCATCAGCATGACAATGAACAGCATTTTATTTGCGACGTCGGCGATTTTAGACTCCCCCGGGAAGTGCTTTGGGATTTTATTATTTCCTGGGTGAGATCAGTGGTTGACACTTGATATGTGTAGACAGGAAGGGAATCAAGCTAACGCTGTCATAATGAATAAACGGGACTGATGTAGGCTCAAGCCTTCAAACAAAGCTTCGGCTGGCCCCGAGACTGATAAACCATTGCTGAGCATTCATTAATGTCTCGTCGCAGACAACATAAAAGCTCCGTTTTTTTCCCTCTTTGTTAAGAATTTAAGACATTCAGCATGGAACACGATGTCTCTTGAAATATAATTCATTTCACGACAAGAATAGGAAGAAATGACACTGAAAGCATTCTTAACTCCTTCGGAATTCACGGCCACATTTTTCGTCATTTTAAAGTAACTGTTGAGTTATGTGCTCAATTTGATATCATATTTATTATTTCTTGGTATGATTGAAAATGACACCTGTGTTAATGAAGTGGGTGTGTTTCATAAAAAGTATGACATGAATTTTATATTTCTATTTACAAGTTTCTGATTTCTTTGCAGAGAAATGTACACAATGTTTTTGTAGTTTTCACTCACTTGCATTTTCAAGGCTACCATTGATGAAGCCCATAGATCTGAGTTTTTTTTTATTTTTTATTATTCAATTGAGGGTCGAGATCACACAGTGTTCGGAATGGAAAGACCTTGCCCGTGTTGTGCTGTGCGGCAAAGGTCGCGCAGTGATTTGCTGGCAGCCTGCGATCTTCCCGCTGTCCCAACAATCTTAGTCAGCGTCTTTTTATTTACTACAGTCAAGTGGCCATCGCAGACAGGTACATTAAATAAACATCAGGACCGATGCCAGAAATGTTCAGATCACTAATTGAAAGTACTTTTTAATACACAGGGACATCATTGTCTATTAAAGTCAAAGTTTACTCTCGGATTGGTTGGAATTTCATCAGCGGGTCACGTTGGGTCGAAATCAACTCTAGCAAAGAATAATTGGTGACTAATAAGATAGAACTGAAGTGCAATTCTACTGTGAATTTTTATTAATATCACTTCAAAATCAAAATTGAGTCGAGAACTTGATTAAAAAAAAACGGTGTTATCCAAAAAGCATTCGACGATGCCGTCGCTCTTTCAGTCGCTTCAGCAACATCGAGAGAGAAAAATAAGAGCTCGTGTGACCTTCACCATGAAATGATGCCAACTAAACCGCTACATGGCAAGGACAGAATCGAGACCGACCTGAAATTGACAGCAAACAAACAAGCATACAACCATACAAACTGCCAACAGCCTTCAACTTAGACATACAATGGATGTTGTTGCAACTATTTTTACAAAGTGAGTCATTTCCAACGCAAACATACCGTAATTACCACTAAAGCACAATTTTGGCCTTTGGTAATTGTCTCAGAGTTTTCTTGAATGTCTTTATTTGAGCTGCTCGATAGCTCAAGTGGCAATTATATCTCACTAAAAGGAGACGCGTGCACTATAGAAGCAACTTGCAAATTGTTAAAAGCTTCTTTCAGAAAATGGAATGACGTTAGCATCAGAAGATAAAAACGTGACGGCGTAGAAAGAAGAGTGTTGCTCATAAACTTTTCAAAATGTAGGCGTTGTGTTTTAAAGAATGTCAATACAGTCAAGGTCAATACACAACTTCATGAGTGAAAGTCTTTTGAGAAACTTCCATGAAAAATAATGAGTGACGAATGAAATGATGCAAATGCTTCTGGGTATTTTTCTAAAAAAAAAAAACATTCAGCTTTTTTTTCTCCTCACGGGTGTGCTTGCTCTTGGCTTGAAGAGCCAAATTCCATTTACAGCAGTTTTACAACCTTTCAGGGCAATTAACACAATCCGTACAAACGCTTTGTAGCTTTAAATGAAAAGTGAGCGGTATTCTCGATTGTGCTTACAGCAAACCGGCGGGGTGGGCTGCCGATGCCTTCAAGGTTCAGGAGTTTTTTCCCCGTTGGGCTTTTTTGCTTTTACCTTTGATTGATGACCTGACGCCTTTTCTTCTGACTGATTTGTTTTATATGGAAAAAGACTGCAAAAGCAAACGGATCTCACTCAGCCACATCTGATACCTGAGCAATCTTATCGTTGCTGACCTCAAGGATCCAAAGATATCACAGTTGGCTTTTCCCTGAAACAAACTTGGCAAATAAAGCCATTCATCTGTTCCGTTTCAGCATGGCTTAGCCCGTTCGGGGTCACAACGGAAGCTGGATCCAATCGCAGCTGATGGTGAAAGGCCGATTGTTTTCAACACCGCCATCAAGAAACTACAGCCAAAATTATTTGCAGATGGACACAATTCTCATCAATGAAAGGATATGTGACGACTTACTTGATGCATCACACTATTAAGTAATCATAAGTAATGGGACAAGTAGCCACTCAGTTCTTCCATGGCCTGGTGGGCACGTATGGTTGCCGAGGCAACCGGCATTTACTGATGCTGTGATTCATGTTAAAAGCAGTGGGATGGATCATTTTGGGATCCATCCACTTGCTGTGCAGCAATTTGCCTGAATCATTCCAGGCTGGTCTAACACACTCTTAACACCTAGCTTCCAGGTGCACGCTGGCATTTTTCTTTCGATACCGGCTAAGAAAATGATGACCTCTTATCCGAGTAGAAAATAGATGTAATTCGAAGCCTTCGTAGGGGATATTTATTCTTCTTTGTATAAGTTGACTTCTTCAAATGAAGATAATGCACGTTATAGTTTTTTTTTTGTACCTGCGGGAATAGTTGGCAAATTGGAACTTGAGATATGCTAATCGCGATAGCGGAAACAAAATACAAAGAAATCCATGGAGCGGGCCTTGAGCCGGCTCTCCGCAATCATCCAAACAGATGGCCTAGCGTGAATGAAAAGAGCGGCGCCGTTCATGTGCCATCATCGGAAGAATACAGTCACATGGCCCCATCTGGCCCAATTAGGACTTCCATTCAATTAGAGTCAAGGAATAAGCGGCTTCCCAAAACTCCTTTTACAGTCACCTTCTATCACTGATGAGGGACCTGTATGTGAACCAAGGGCAACAAATGAGATGCACCCAGGATCTTTAATGAGTGGCTTCCCCAGCTACTAATTAGGAGCTTTCCCTCGTTCGGTTGGTCTGAAACTGGAGTTGGAGCTACAAGATTGATTTCAACCAGGATGAAATTGGGTCAAATATTCCCAGGGGTTCCAAAAGTCTCAAATTCCCAGAAATATACCAGGGGGGTAATATTTTCCTAAGAGACAGTTTATGATTGCGATGACACTATTTATTATCGAGGTCGTGGAGAGAAGCTTAAGTGTGTCAGCTTTGACGTCACATTGTGTCCGAACTTCAAGCTGGAATGTAAACGGTGAGAATACTCGGCGTTTGAGACTCCCTGATCTAGCCGTCAATATTTGCGGGCGTCGGGATCTCCCAAGCAAACAATTCAATTTTAATTCCGAGCACTCCAGAGGAAGGCTATCTCGTGTAACCGTTTGCCATGACACCAGATTGTTTCCTCAAATCAGGGGGTGCGCTGACACAGATGACGATATCTCGACAGTGCGAGAGAACAAAGCGGGACGCATGAAATATTGATCGGCGGCGTCTTCTCGCGTTTGGAGTGCAAAGCCGCCCAGCTTGGCACCGAGCCCGCGTTGCGCTTATGGGGATAACGAGACACTGTGTCAAAAATAGATTCATTCGAGTTTTACTTAACGCGTTGGCTCAAAAGCCGCATTAATGGAGGCAGATTCAAGAAATGAAACACTCGAAAAGGGCAAGGCAATTTTCTCGGACCAGCGGAGTGACTGCTTACTGTAAATATTCCATTAGCGCCGTAGCAATTTTCACATCCTATGGTCTCCCTCGACAAGGATGCCTGATATATTTACAAGCTGAGAAACATACAAAAATATATCAACGGGCCTTCTGAATAGTAATAGAAGCATCCATAATTGAAGGCGACTTCACTGCAGAGAAAATACGGTGGATTGAACCAAAAGACAAAAAAAAAAATACTGCAGTGAGTTCGGGGGAAAAAAAGTGATTTCAAGATGATTGAGCGAATAAATCAAAGCAAATAATTCATCCAATTTGACAACCTGGGATGTAAATGTACACAAGTTCATCTTAGTCTCTTGGTTAAGATGCTACATCTGTTTCCTTTGTGAGGGAGATTGATTTGTGCGAATACAATCATGCCAAATCTCCAAAGCGCATCTTGCCAAGCTTCAAAGTGATGAACGTGCACATCAATCAACTTTATCTGAGCCGATAAAGGAGACGTGCCAAAGGAAGAAGTCAAACCGCCGGCTCGGAAAGTGCGGCGGGCCTCAATCGGCCTTTGCGCCGAGATCTGATCATTAAAAGCAATGAAGAAGCTCGTGGATGTCTTGCGCAAGAGATTTGTAAACACATTGTTGCTGACAAGGTGCTTAGTCTGAGAACGACGTCATGGAGATCTGCCGTACGACTTTTTCACCATCTCATCATTTATGGGTGTGGCCGGAATCGCAGCTGGTAATGCGCTTGAGCTTTGATCGCCTAACGTTTCAAGATAATCGCTGAGGAGAATCTTGATGACTGAAAGGAATGAAAAACCAGCGAGAACACAACGGGTGGGGCGGAGTGCACGCTTTTAATCCTGCGGAGGTCGACTTGTTGCCGAAAGGAAGGACGCGTTGAAATGAATTTGCATGAAGCATTATTAATACGACATCAGTTGCTATGCTAATCAATCCGAGCGCTGGATAAGAATTCCTCCACGAAGCCGCGTTGGGGCGATACTGTGGCGGATTTGCCAGCCAACGTGACACTATGGGCTCCCACGCACTTGGACGGTCTCATCTCAAGCGTCATTAAGTCTCGGTCATGACATGCTGAGGCCGCTTTCTGCAGCTCGCCTTTTTCCGCCACGTACTAATATTGAGTGTTTCCTTACAAAGACGAGCAATCAGACTTCTCGAAGTGATGTTTGTCGCCGTATGAGCTGAGACGAGCTCGCCAAGCAAAGAAAGTCAAAGGAAAAAAGGTCCAATCAATGAGAGCACAAAAACGATATGATGAGTGAACACTCAAGGGCGCAACAAGTGGAACTAAATGGCGAATCACTGAGCTCGCTATGTTACTAAGGGCGAGAGAAGTCTTTTGCTTCAATTAGTTTAAGGTTCAGAGTATCAATTCGTCTGTTCTGTGAATGTCAAAGTGAAATTGGACTTTGCATTTGTCATGTCTCAATTCTTGTTGTTTGAAATCAACTTGCATAGGTCAGAAAACGAGTTCAATGCAATTATTCCAAAAAATGGAAATGAGTGGCAAATATCAGGATCCATAAATACAACTTGAAGATTTCTGAGAGGTTAGCCAATTCTCCAATTAGGTTGAATTTTCTTTATGAGTCGGCTTCATTTGCAGTCTTGACCTGTGTCAAGAGGGCATTCCAACTCGTTATTGCACAAGTTGAATGACTTGGCATAAAGCAGCTGATGTGATCCAACAAGCAAATCTTCCCTATTATCATATCAAACTAGAAGACAGCAAATGACAGAAAGTAATAAAGGACTAGAACATTTAATAAAGCCCACATTCAGAAAAAAAAATCATGTGGAGCAACATTTAATCAAATTTTTTTTTCTTATTTGAAAAGCAATATTTAACATCGCTTAGAGTGTCGTGTCACAAATGAAGTTATAAGTAAAATATCAGCTTATTTATCATCCAGCTGTGTAATTTCCTGTGCCGTTCACCGACCGGGCTGCCATATTAAGCATGCCCAACCGTGACCAAAGTTTCGGCTCCAATTGGGAGTCAAATGTTAAAATGCATTTCATCACAAACAGCCTTCAGAAAATTTCTAAGGGATGGAACGTATTCAAATATTCCTACAAGGTCTTTCGTTTAAGTTAGCATTTAATGACAGTGTCAAACCTATTTAATGTATTTCAAAACAAATCAACAAACCGCTTTACCGGGTCTTTAATATTCACTTTTCGTCCGTAGCCAAATTGCGCTAAATGGTGTGAAAAAAAAAAAACGTGCGAAATGTCCTCGTGGACATGTGACTGGGAATGAGCACGTTTCTTGAAGGTGAATTAAAAAAGAGTTTGGTGGGTTTCCATCTGGGCACCTTCACTCAAGTCCCCTCGGGATGTGAGCATGTATATTCATAAGCGGTGGGCGGGAGAGGTAGGTGAGGGAGGGGCAAGGGGGGGAGGAAGAGACCCAGCTGGTTGTTTAAATCTTCTCCTTAGTGACCTGGATTCCGTCGGCTCCTGTCCGTGCGACGAGGCGCACTGTACGTGCGCGGCAAAGCAGATGGTTGGCACCACGCCGTCCCAGGTGGCCCTAATGTCAAATGATTTCAGGCCGTAAACTTAGTCGCACTGCGGAAAATGTGCCTCCGTGACGAGAACCACCCGAAGCAAACAAATATTGGAGCTTTGGTGTTCGTCTGATTTATTTTTTTTTCTTCCTTTGGATTTGTTGAGTCGATCAAACGTCCTGAATTTTGCTGGGGGAATATTATTATTTACACATATGGCAAGCCGTGTGTGAAACAAAATTTGATTTTGTGGAATACTTGGGGAAAAAAAAGCCCCTGAAAAGGGCCATCAACAGTATTCTTAGAGGTCACCTTTGCAAAATAAATTTGAAAAAGAAATAAATATTAACCAAATAAATCTATGTTGTTAATAATGAAAGAATGAAAACTGGCCTTGAAAGCAAACAATGTTCAAGATATTAAAGTATGGACGATAAATGTCATTCATTCAACATTCATCAGGCGCTGTTGTAATTACATTTAGATGTCACAGATTCGAGTGTGTAAAAATGTTTCAAAAAAAAAAACACTGTGCAGGCTCGTGCATTAAGACTGCCGGCCATAAGCTTGACGTATGACTCGCATCATCTAATGGAGCGATTTTAATGGCTCATCATTGAAAATGTAATAAAGCTCACTTTCATTTTGCGCTCGCACAACCTGGCTGACAGCATTTACGTCAGAGAACATTTTGTTTCAATTGCATACATTTGATTTTTTTTAATGTTTTAAGTCATCCAGTTAAGATCTCAAGTTTGTTGTGATTAGTATTGAAAAACCGCTTTAAGATGAAACTGAACTACCCGAGTGGTTAAAACAGATCTCACTGGCATGTTTAATGAATCCCCTAAATAGCTTTTTTTTACTGCCTTGTGCAAGAAAATATGAGGACTCTTGCACATCAACTGCGGGGAAAAAAAAAGCGTGCCCAATCGCAAATAAATTACAGAGTCATATAAGCGGTCACAATCTTCCAGACGCAGACCAATCTGTTTGCATCTGACTTTTTGTTTGCTCATGTAAAACTGCAGTGATGTTCTGACCTCGACAGTGGACTCCCTCATCGTAGCCGTCCTGGCAGTCTCTTGCACCGTTGCACAGTTTGTTGAAATGAATACATTTTTTCGTCCCGATGCACTGGATGTGATTGAGCGGACATCTGATCACGACTTCTCGTGCACCTGCAAAAAAAGCAAATGCTATTAAAGATCTGCTAATCAACAAAAGTCAATCATTCATATTTCAAAATTCCAATATACCGCAAAGAGGGGTTAAAAAGCAAAGCGTGGAGAGTCTCTGTTGCAATAAATGGTGTGGTATTTAAAAAAGAATGCCGCTGTGTATTCGGTGCCTCAAAACGAACCCCCGATACGTCGGTTTGCGATTGTGCTGGACTGAGCTCCAGCTCACCCGCCAGCCTACTGAAGAAGTGGAAAATGAATACGGCATTGTGTTTAGCATTTCCTTTCTATGCAGGAAAAAAAAAAAGGTTTCCCTCTTTTGAGATCCCCTTAAAGGATAAAATATTTTTTGTGGGAGCCAAAGTAACCTCAGTGTATGCAAATACATTTCTACTTCACAGCCTTGTACATTGGAGATGTTTGCACAATCCCTTTTCAAAAAGGAGAAAGATAAAGTCCAAACTCCCGCCGCCAGTCGGGCGCACACACGGCGGAGAGCAGCTGTTTAAGGATTCATGAGGCACATGGGTGACCCTCACTCATGTGGGAGCAAATCAAACACAGCTGACCAATGTTTCGCATCTCTACCTTAACTACACCAACATGACCATTACAGAGGCACCGCTGCGTCCGCCTAATGGGAAAGATTTATCACTCGAGCAATCTGGGAAGTTATCCGGCTCGTAAGAAGTCACATATCAGCACACACGGAGCATCTCGCGTGGCTGACGACTTATTCAAAGCGTCCATTTCTATTTTGTGAGGGACAGACTGTTTGGATGAATGTGCCCGTTCCAATGAGGGGCTGTCACGCCGTGTTGATTTACACAAAAGCCAGCACGCTGCCATGGCTGCCGTAATGGCACAATAAAGACTCGGGCTTGTTTCTCCTCCCACGCATTTCTATGGAAATGTTTCAGGGACCTTGGTCCTTAATGAATATTACTTTGCCGTCATCGTCTTTTTAGTAGCGCAGTTTTACACAGTATTGTGTTAAGCCAGTGCCCTTGTCGTTAACAAATGGAAAAACTGTTTATAAGACATTTTGCATCGCACACACACACCTGATAATTTGGTAAAAGACTTAATTTGAGACCAGCTCAAAGCAGGTCTAAGTTGTGGCGCAATGTTGATGATTTTCAATTTTCAGCGGTATTACATCAGTGTAGAAATTAATTCATTGACATTCATCCTTATTATATTTTAAAAATATATATAAAAATATATTTTTATATATATATAAATACCACATGCGGCATAATCGGTGCGTGTAAAACCCACACAGGTGCACGATCATCTGTGTTCACCCCCACAACAGCACAAAAAGGTCATTTCTGTTTGCAAAATATACAAAATGTATTTCAGAATTTTCCAATATCCAAGTAGCACAAGAGCTGTACTTCGATGTGTACTACGTTCTGGCAACAAAGGGCATTTCTCTCACGAGGGAACACACAGTGTCCCGGACCATTCAACACGTTTGGCAAATGTGCTATTTAACGCACAGCTGTAAAGGTCCCTGACAAGCTAAACGCGTTGTCAAGCTCTCTCCTCTCCGCTGGCCACATGGGTTCTAATCTAATGTGATAAGGGGAGGATGGCAAATGAATATTCAGTGGTTCGGATCTGTCACGCAAAGGTTCACAGATGCTCTCCCAACGGTTGCTCTTCCCGCGACTCAACTTTGATGAATTAAAGCCAGACGTGTAGTACAGTAAAAAAAATAAAATAAAAAATCACTTGTAATCGTTTTTGAGAGGTATGACACGAGCCGTTAATGTTTTTAAATGCTTCCTCGAACAAAGGCGATTGAGGAATTTTGAACTATGTACCGTGAATCCTGTACGTTGGTCTCTGATGCGTTGATTTTCATTTTTTCCTGTCAAACGGTGACTTTGAAGATGTGACGTGATTCTTTTAATATCACTCTTGGTGGAAATCTGGATTCGACGTATTTATTTCCTGACGGTTGTCGTTTTTTATCCCTTTTTTTTTAACTCTGCCTGATGAAGTTGAGGATGATTCAAGCAGACACTTATTAGTAATTACGTTTCCAAACATCACAAACTAATTTGAACAACTCCGAGGTAAAGTTCGGCAAGGTGACGGCAATTAAAAAGCGTGGGTGCGCATGAACATCTTGGACGCGTCCGTCAGGCAGAATCAACATAATTAGCCGTCTGCGCGCCTCATCGGTATGCACGAGATTTTAAATTACTCTGTGACAGACTAAATGTTGTTTTGAGTCCCAAGACATGTTTGAATTGATCAGGTCGTGTTTAAAATCGTGCACGTGCTTGCTTACTCTTTGCTGCTGTTCACTGAAAAGGATTAGAACCTAAAGAATAAAATCAAATGATGAATTTGACTGGGTTTAGGTTTGGATCAATTGACTAGATGCTGAGATGAAATGGGCAAATACTCCAAACAGCAGCTTAATCATCACCTCCACTAAGAGGCAAGACAATCCCCCGGCATATAAAAACAGGAAATATATGCGCTCGCGAGCAGAGCGAGAAACATTTAAGTTCTCCGTCAATATTTATTCAAGTCTTTAATAACACAGTGATAAATTTGAGGAAAACGGTCCTGCCTCGTCAAAACGCGGCACATACATTAACGGCAAAGAAAGCCACCGGGCGATATCAACAAATATCATGAATAAGAAATATGGGGAAAAACCTTTTTCAATACGTAGAAAAGAAGGAAAACGTGACGTGTCGGTAAAAGAGGGAGATTGATGAGCCGGACAGAACAATGGAATGGATTCGTTCGTTCAAATTCAATATTGCAGCAATAATCTATCTGGTAGTAATGAGGACATCAGATTTTTTTGCTTTCATAAAAACCTCGCAAACGATTCCATATCTTTGTAACGGACTTTCTTTGGGCATTAATAAATGAGGCCACTGGTGTGGAAGAATCGTCTCAGTACGTAGAAGGAATTCATACTTAGCTTCATTTAAATGTGCGGATTGGAGCCGTTATACGGGAAAAAGTGATTCTTTGTCACAAAGGATGCGTTCAATACACGTATTCTTTGTTTAAAGGAGGATTAGTTATGGATCACTGAGGAGGGATCAATGAAGTCTTATTAGAATCTCACAAATTGGCCTCGCTGGATATAAATGACGGCCACGTGAACTGGAATGTTTATTCATTAAAATAATGGTGAGTACAGCTGTGGCAAAGGGACTGCAAGTTCATTTGAAAGCAATCTGGCACAAACAAGAGATGTGTTATGATGTGAAAACAGAACCTCTGACAAAATGTGACAAGAATGAACAAAAAAAACAAGTTGAATCTTACAGCGTTAATGGGATGGAGAGACACAGGTGGGAGAGCACAAGAGAGGGCAGGGAGCCTTCTGAGGCGGCAAAAAAAAATCATTAAAGAAAGCTGCCTCACTAATCAAACAGTAGGTAGAAAATGCCAAAGGAAAAACAATACGAAATTAGCTGCCTTACTAAAATATGTCGAATAGGCAAGGACATTTGTCAAATTTATAAAAAAAAATGTAAAAAAAAAAAGTTTTAATTATTGTATTGTTTTTTTTGTATTGTAAAAAAAAAAATATTCAAAACATTTGCAAAAATCACACATGGATTCTTATTTTAGATGTACTCAATGTTATGATCTGTGTTTGTTTTTTCAAACTTGATATGAAAAAACTTCTGTTTTGCGATTTGAGCTTGTATCTCAAGGCGACGCCGTACGAGCTGACCGGTCGTTGATCGTGATGCTCCTGTGTGGCTTTTATTCAATTTTGAGCTTCATTGACCTTCGAGATGGGAACATCATCAAGCAAGTCATCGCAAAGGCTGCCAGTGTTTTCACAAGGTGATTGAGAAAGAAACATTCAATTATTCGTCGCTAATTGCTTCGTGCGGAGGGGGAAAACATTCCAGCGCTTTACGACTTGCTTAACTTCAGCTGTAAGAATCGTCGTATTGTTTTCTTTGTTAGGCAACACGGTGTCTGATTATTCTGAATTCACATCTCGGTATTCATCAAAAACAGCATTTGGCTCTTTTTGCAATTATAGACTGCAACTCTTGCAGACAGAAAGCAGTGGGTGGCTGCAAAGTCGTTTGTTGAAATGCCAAATAACAACCGCATGGGTGATATTATTTTAAGACGCCAGTAAAAAAAAAAAAATGGTGATGACACTGATAGCAGACCGTATGTTCGTTCGAGAACACCGACGCTTTTCCAAGAAGCTCGCTCAGAACGATTGCCGAAGGAACACAAACAAAAGTGCAAAGCTGTAAACTTTGAATGTAGAGCTTGGCAGTAGTTGGCCTAACGTAAAAACATTTATTTATTTATTTATTTGTTTTCCACCCATTTTCTGCTATTTATTTATTTATGCATTTATTTATTTATCATCAATCAGTCTCATCAGAAATCCAATATTGGCCTGGTGGATCAGAGCTTTTCTTATGCGCTCGCCACGCCCTGCCCTTGCTTGTAGGCCTTTTGCTGCTTACTCTCTAAGTAAGCATCATTTATTCTCTTTGTCGATGCAAAATCAGCGATGCAGCTTTTCTGCCGTCACGTTTGTGCTGTGTAATTTGAGCATCAAGGAGATGACTCCAACGCCACCACCCTAGCTCAGAATGGGCAGATGCTTGTTTTGCTGACTAGCTCACTATGACGTAATCGGGAAGTGTGAAATGACCGTGTTCCTCTCAGTGAATCAGTTCTGACGTGGGTAATGTTGAGACAGCCTGTTTGTTTCCGAATGACCAAATCCACTCACGCTAAATTATAAGACAAGTCAACAATTATGATAAAAGTGTGAAATAGGTCACTGGGCACCCTTTTAGCCCCGCCCCCCCCAAATCCAGAAGATTGACTTACTCAGCAATTCATTACGTTTTTAAAAAACTCATCACGCCTTTGTTTTAAATAATAACTCGGCTGCGGCAAAGAGCTCACTTCATAAGTTTAATAGATAGCAAAGTGCAATGTGTCGCATTTGATGTCAAATCACACAAACGCTTTACCAGACATGACATGCAATTACGACTGGAACGGAATACTCCAGCGCTTGTGTGATGTCGTGGCAACTCGCGAGATCCCCGACTCAGATCATCGTTCGCTTAATACGGCAGCGAACAGCACAAACATGCATTTTTAATGAATTTCAGTCAACATTCAAAGACTCCTCGAATAATTTCTACAAAATGCATGAGACGTTATCAGCGTGTAACCTTGGCGCCATATTTCTGGAGTAAACAGAAGGGCTGCACCTCAGTGGGAAGCTAACGTTACATTATGCAAAAGGCCCTGCCCTTCAGCTTAATAACAAGGTTCGACGCTACATTAATGTCGAAAGCGCCGTCCGATGGCTGCCAATTCCCATGGCAACCGGCCACATTTGCGATACATTACTTTCGGTATAGGAGTTCCCGAATAAAATACCCGCCAGGATGTTTATAGGCTGCTTGAAATACATGACGGATATTGCGGATGCTTTATAGGACTTTGTATTTTATCCCTTCAAGCTATGCCTGTAAAATAGCTTTCAATTGTGAAAATTATACATACTCCACTGAGGAAAAAAAAATGGCCAAATGTACAGGTACACAATGGAAAATTGCATTTTGACAGTAAGATGATAACTTATCACGGTGGCTATTTCCTTTTATTGAGGAGGCTTCAAGAGAGATGTTTTTCTCTATAGAGCAAAGCAGGTCACCAGAACGTAATGGCTGGATAATAACGGGCTCCACGAGAAACAAAATGCAAAAGAACGATTTAAGAGTGAACCCCTCATGCGGCAGAATCACCTGCAGACAAGGAGAATTAAGATCGCTTGCCAGCGTTCGGAAAAAGCAGTAAAGAGCCACGGCAAGAAAAGCCAATAACCCGAGATGAGACTGACGAGACCAATAAGGAACACCGGAGCAGGCTGACCAAAGATGCCCTTAAGAAAGTTCAGCAAATAATAACTACAGCATATGGTATGGAACAGCGAGTCAAGAAGTCCAAGGTCAGGATGGAATTTAAAGGCGGCTGATATTGACCAAGCCCAGATCATGCCGGACCTGAATTGAAAAAAAAAAACATGAAGCGATGGAATTAAAAGTCTGCGGAAGACAAAGTTATTACAGAGCTATGGAAAAAAATGGAATGATCTGACCAATTGGTTTTTGATTTCTGTTCCTGGCATTTTAAAAACGGATGGAATCAAGGGTGTGTCTAATCAGTCGATCAGCTTGTTCACCGCGGTTTTAAGTGTCATTTGTCTCCCATCACCTCTCACTCGAGGCTCTAACTCTTAGGAAAGACACAACCTTGTTATTTGATGAAGGGCAGCAAGTGAAAGAAAAATCGTCTCCTCTGGAAAAACCCATGACGATCGCCAATAGGCGTGAAACAATGCTCCTCTGACCGACCACGTATTTGAAGTCGGCCGTTGACCCCTTTTATTATCTTTACCTCTGGCATTGACAATTCAGAGGATTTAGTGGTGGAAATGTCCAGAAGATTGACAAAGCTCTACACAGCAGCATTTCTGACATGAGCCAAAAGTCTATCAAATCCTTTCCCAGAGGATTTATGAAGGATTTTGTTCCTAAGACACTGTGTGCTAACGTGCAGAATAAATACAAGAATGGGTTGAGAGACACAGAAGCTTTCATGGAAATACAGAGAAGCCATCATCTGAATGGCATCTGTGCTGCCTTTCACTTTCCCCAAACCGCCTTGGCATTTGGAATTCCTTGTTGACGCTTTCGCATCAGCGCATCGGATGCTCAGCTGCCCCCAGTCAAAAAAAAAAAAAAAGGTTTGACACTGCACTCATCGCACCGACTTGGGAGGATTGCCATTTTACCGGGGTTTCTTTTGCAATTCCTGGAGGCTTTTTTTTTTTTTTTTCTCTCCCTTGGAGAAAGTGTCAGCGGCCATCCAGTCCCAGGAGGCCAAAGCGCTATCTCCCCTTGTCCACTGGTTCTTCCAATCTGAGGTAAGCCTCCCTCCCTTCTCTCCTTCCCGCCGGCTCCAAAGATGCCAGCGATTACGTCTTTGTGACCGAGAAAGGAAAAAGATCATCAACGATCACAAAACGAATTAATTCACAGTAAAATCGAAGGATTCAAGCTATTTCAATGACTATCTTAGTTTCTCACATCCTAAACACGCTCATTCTTCCCATTGTTCCATAATGCAGCAGCCCACCTTTGAAGAAATATATTCCAGTCGTGCCTTCCGTTGGCCGGGCAAAGCTGATCTAATTCTCCTTTCTATCAATCCATAATCCATGTTAATGAGCTATGCACCATTCCTGAATGAACACGCAAGGTGTATTTTCTCTTGGCATTGTGAATAAAACAGAGCCTGCAATAATCGATGCGATGATGAATGGCCTTCCGGGGGGAGATGAAATGATTTGTCCCTAAGCAACCGCGCAGAGCGAGGTGGCGTCATATTTCTCGTGAGGGTGGCGGATACATTCGACTAAAGCACGCTAATGCACTCGACAGGGACGCTCGCAGTAAAGGTGATACTACAGGTCGTATCTAAATTTTATTTATGCCGTTCAAATCAAAGAATATGAGTGGATTGACGCTATAAATAGCCAGGGTCAGTGAGTTTGCCCTCATCACAATAGATATGAAATGACAGGAGAATTCAAGAGCGCTCGCAAATCTATAGATGGCATCCGCAATTTCAAAAACGACAGAGTAGCAATTAGAAAATCCCCTCCAACAATGTTTGTAATTCATACAGCCTGCAAAGGGAACGATAATGGTTGGTATCCCGAGTAACGTTGCATTATCACAGCAGTCAGCGAGGCATAAACGCCCTCCGCGAGCCTCTCCTCGATTATGTTCAAGCGTTCGAGAATGTCCAAGTGGCTGCGAACGTGATAAACAGCCGCTGACTCTAATTACATAACGTTGACATCAACTGAGCGCTTTCGTTCACTTTCTGTCAAAAGCGTTTCCACCGTTGCCTTCTTGATGAGGCAACCTCCGCTCAAGGGGATTCACAATGTGTGGTCAAGTTCTGCCGAATAAGAAAAATACAGCCTCGACAGAATCAAATCAAATATCAACTCTGATAATCCATCAGCGTGCATAAATAATAGTCTCCGAGTACATAAATCCTAAACGAAGGAAGATATACGGTACACGCCCGCATTTTGAGTCGCACCCGGATTTACGGCATTGAAAACACGGCAATAAAATGAGTATAATTGAAACATATGGCAGACATTAAAATACATCGGAAAGCCAACCGTTTGTTAAGTGTGTTATACAGATCGTTTGCAAGTATTTTAGTAGCGCAGACTAAGTGCGTGTTTGGCACAGCTTCTGGATTTTGATCACATTAATGGATTAGGAGCCGGCGGGCCGGCGGGCCGGCGGGCGGGCGGTGTTGCCGCACTGCAAACTTATCATATGCTTCTCTTGGCAAAATGGAAATAAGAGGCTTACGCTTGGTTTATGGAGCCAATTCAGGGCTAGAGGAGCAGAGAAAACACCAGCATCCGCATCAGCGACTGGATGTGGAGCAACGGTATTTCATGCTTGACTCAACACGCCACACTATTAAAAGTTGCCCATCCGCGCCTTATTTGTGGACAGTGGTCGTCTTTAAACCGTATTGGAGAGTTGGAAAATGTCTAGAAAGTGGAAAATGGAAGCATTAAAAGGTTTTCAGGAAGCGGTAGTCCAGTCTCGTTTTTGGAACGGTTGATTCTGATTGCGGTTAGCGTTGTAGCATGCTAGCATGGGTGTGGATGGAGATCCATGACTTCAGGCCATTGGGTGATGGTAAAGTCAAAGACAATTGAGACCCTTCAAAATGATCTTTGAAAATGTTGGTGTGTGTGTGAGGAAATCAACAATAGACACTCTTCAGTGCCATTGGCGGTTATAGACGTCAAAGATATGAACTGGGTTGGCAGTGAATGAGTTAATGACTGACGGAAGAGTGAGTGGTGCGGGAAAAACAAAACAGGGCTCGGATGGAATGATTGACTTACAAGTCACGTCAGATTCATCGGAGTCATCGGGACAGTCGGGCTCGCCGTCGCAGAGCCAGGCCTCGGGGACGCAGCGTTCTTGATCGTGACAGTGAAACTCGCCAACGTCACACAAGATGGCCTCTGGATGGGTGAAGGGGAGGGAGGCAGGGAGGGAGGGAGAAAGGAAAAGAATGAAGTATGAGATGAGAACAGTGAAAGTGGGTCAGATGTTTTGAGCACAACGTGAGTTTATGAGGATGATTGGGAGCCGACCTGGCCTGGAAGCGCTTGTGGCAAGGTGACATCAGCAATCTCAAAGAGTTTGATGCCTGATTGTGGCCATAGCGCTCCAAAATGCTCATCAAAGACTCAGGAAGTGTCTTGGACAGCTATTCGAGAAAAGACGCTCTGTCCTTGACTTGAGAAAACGATTACGAGGCGGTTTGCAGAATTGCTTTTATTGCTCCGTCTCGTCGTTGTTGTGCTTTGATTTGACGGAGGGATGCCGACTTAGGAGTCATAGTAGTCTTTCATTATGGCATGTATCCATCAAAGTGTTGACATGTTTGCTGCCGGTAGATGTCAGAGATTCGTCTTGATCAACGACACACTTTGAAAGGAGGAAAAAACAAAGTGGAACGCTTCATCCTCACGTTTCAGACACCATTTGATTTTAGCTCCAAATGTTTTTTTGTACTTTTAGCTCACTCTCGCAGAGGGAGTGACAATTCCACATGCTACCGGCCCCCCTGCAGCAAATTCACAACCAGAACTGCAGAGGTCAAACGGCTTATTCATTCCGGAACTCCTTTTTTTCCTGGTGATGCAATGCATGTGAAATTTTGCCAATCATTTCATGTTTGACATGAAGGCATTTTTAACAAATTTGAATAATCAAGGAAACCATTAACAAATGCATCTTTAAGTCATAATATTTGACATGATAAACGACTTCGTACGTGGGTGACTGGGCTACTGTAAAATGACAGACTCTTAGCATCTTAAGTGGCACACTGTCACCATGGATACAAAACGGAAAACAATACGGGTGACATAAATTGCAGTCATTTTACATGTAAATTTTGTGTCGGACACATGTAATGAGTCTTGACGGCGTCACTTGGAAGCAATGAACATCTGCAGCGCCTAATGAAAGCACTGCACGCATCTCTCTCGGCGTGTCACTTCCATTATTTAGCGCTCCAAACTTTCACCAAGGCATTATTGTTTGTCTGCCATACCTTTAAAGGCCAAATGATTACCATTGGTTTGTGACAACAGGGCCGTTTTCTCGAGAAAACCTTGAGCCGGACCCCATTGCGGCCCTCCTACCTATTGATGTTTTATTTCCTTTCAAGCCACTTCACCTTGAAAGCGACTGGGCCAAATATATGTCTACCAAATGACCTCTTATTCCATTTCATCTTTTTTTTTTTCCTCCAGGCAGCCTCTCTTGGACAGGTGCGGTTGGAAAAAAAAAAAAAAAACAGCATTCCTTCACCCTGCATCATTTTATTTGAAGGAATAAAACAAGAAAATAAAGGCACGTCATTTATATTCAGGTAGCTGAAGGAAAATAATATTGGAGAGAGGGAAGAGCTGAACAAAACAAAAGAACTTGCGAGGAGTGATAAAGAAAACAATCCAAACGGGTTGAATTTCCATAAGAGTGTGGCAATGAGCCCGGCCGGCACATTATCATGAGCTGCGTCGCTGTCACCCGACAGCCGCTACTGGCACAGCATCCAGGCTCATTAAAGTCATGCGGCTTTTCAAGTGTGCCGGATATTCGCGGGAACAAAGGAGGCGGACAAACAGAAAAGGTTGCCGTACTCCCAAGAAGCTTTACTAGCCAAGCAGCAGCAGCATATTTTTCTTTGTTTATGTTGTTACTTGAGGTAAGGCAGAGTGGCAGGCAGCCCAATTGCTGCCAAAATCGAGGACAGCGCGCCACTTGGCCATTCGACTAAGGGCTATCATAAGGGGGAAAAAAAAAATAACAATAAGTACATTTATACCGTAGCATACTAAGCCGTACGATAACCGACGAAATTTTGGATGGTTGCATCACGAGTAATTCTATTACAAAATATATTGATGATAAATAGCGTCGTAGCAACTTCACTGTCTCTTATCTAATTCACAGAATACGTTAGCAAGGACAAAGCCAGCTCACTCTCATGCACTGAGATTAGTGACAGTGTGGAATCCAGCCCAGGTACTGGTCATATGCATAATGGATGAGCACCAGACCGCCAGGCAACCTAAGCAGACTATTAAGTGTAACAACAGTATAATGCAGTCTCGGCGTGAGCCTTCACATTGTTAATCCACTAAAAAAAAATCAAGTGATGCATGCTGAATATTTGAATATGCCATATTTTTTACAAGCGTATTTCTGGATGTGACATACTCCATGTGGTATTTAGTTTAAATGCCATTCCCGTTAAGTCTAATAAGAATATTACGAGTGGAAGGAGTAACGTGACTCTGCTTACTGATGAACGATTTTCAGACGTCGCGGTCCGAGCGGCTGCACAAAACATTGATTAGCCATGCGTAGAAAGTTGAGGGTTTAAGGAAGTTGAATTCAACTTGTTCTGGGGGGGAGCTCATTCCAAACTTTATCTAATGGAATGAAACTGGTAGGGTCAGGGTTAACATCCCCAATTATGATAGGGTGTGCATACTTGTGCAACAACCTCAAGTTGTTTATTTTAAGACGTACAGGTTAAATCTTGGTCTTGTTCTTTTTTTTTCCATCACGAACTGCTGACAAACGTCTTATATTGCCCGAATCAAAACAGAATCAAATGGTAAATTCCCTCCACCACAGAGAGGGCTACTGTTCATAAGCATTAGAAGAAGCACGGCAAATCAATGTATTATTAAAAGTGAGTACAGTGCTGTAGCCTATAAATGTTTCAGAGGACAACGCAGACACAGCCAGAAGCTCTTTGACATTAATCCCCAAACATTAAAATGAATTGTTCATGCATATAATTCATGCTTCACATGTGAGTCTTGTTAGGTTCATACGGAAAAGGCACATTTTCACCCTTCCTATGATTTGACCTTTACATCGTGATAAAGCCTGAAGTCAATGAAGACTTCACAGAAAGGACCAAAACACATTTCCTTTAATTACACACTTGGAAGCAGCACTTTAATCGTATTTTTTTTTGTCAGGTTGTCAACATGTTTACAGCATGACAACGCTTGTTGTGATTGATGCCAAGTTGCCAACTTGTCAGTGCCAAATGTCTCCCAACAAACCTGACAGCATGAATCTGGGAGTTCACCGTAAAAGTACATTAGCCGCTCTCAACTTGGAGTGCAGTTCTCTAAAAATAGAACTCATTTAAAGTATTGGAAGCCGCAAGTACTTGCGAACAGTTGAGTGTTGTGTTGACGCACTTCTTGAAATGCATGTCTGAGATACCGTCCTCTAATCCATAAGAGTTGTGAAAAAAACATGACACATCGACTGAAAAGTGTTGACAGACGTACGCATGTTATCAGCGTAGGTGCAATGTAACAAAATTTTATCCTACAAGGTGAGACTTAAATAATGAAGCGACTTGAATTCACGTCTAAGAGCGCCAATCAAGAGTGAGTGAATAAAGTGGAATACGTTCCTACAAACAAAAGAAAACAAAAAGCTGTTTATTGACAGCTCTCAGTAAAAGTTTAGTGTCAAGATAAATAGAAAAAAAAAAGAACACATCTATTAAAACAACTAGATTTAATAGGTCGCTTCAGCTTAATGCTAAACAATGCAAAACCTCATAGACAGGCTAATGAATAGCATGGAAGATAAATAGAAAAAAAGAACACGTCTACCTAAAACAACTCCATAGATTTAATAGGTGGGTTCAGCGAAATGCTAACAAACAATGCAAAACCTCATGAATAGCATGGAAGTCAATGGCATTTTGTTTTGATTTCAATGAGAAAAGATCATTTGAGATGCAAGATCCATTTCCTGGAAGCGAGCCTGACAAGGACAAATCGGCAGTAGTCAAGCTACTGTGCTTATTGAAGATCATGACACACGACTGCATGTACAGTACGTTCAAAATCAATGGAAATGTCAAAGGAAATAAAGATGGGCTTCGGAATTTTGATGAATCCAAGCCCAGTCAGAAAGGCTGGCACTAAGAAAACACAATCAAAATCCACCCACTGGTATAGATCAGTTTGTCACAGTGCGCCTTGCAGTTGTAAATCGTGCCGGTTGTTTTAACCACAGCTGTGTCTGCTCTATACTGTAAATTGGGTGACATCATCGCAGCGGAAACGCACGATAAATCCCAGAAGAAAAGAACCGTGCCGTAGTGCCGGCCGGGGCTGCTTACTGACATTTCCCATAAACAAGGAAAAGAAATGGATTTGAATTTTTTGGAGAGGAACTGTTATTTTAAAAAATATATATATACACACACTGTACAAAGGCGGATTGTAACAGTCAGTGGATATGGGCTGCAAAAAAAAAATCAGTTTCAAGCACATTGCTCAGTGAGATTGTGTCAGAAAAATATTTAATTACACATAGAAGACACATTTATCTAATAAACTCTACTCTTCTGTGAAGATAAAAAAAAAAAAAGGTCTTTAAATCAACGGGTGGAAGAGCGAGCCCAGGCCAACTGAACTGTATATAATGTTTCACATTTGTGTCATTTATGTAGCGTATTTTTCCGACGATAAGGCTCACTGGATTAGGTGGCGTCTCAATGAGCACGTTTATTTTGGGGAATTTCCATATATAAGCTTGTACGGTGTATTACTGCACATTGAGGGAAACAAATCAGACCAGCAAATGAGTCAAAGTCGATTTAAAAAAAATACCGTATTGTTTATTCCCGTTTTGTCCGGTGGAGTTATTTACTAAATGCGATTTGGGCGTCGGTGCATGCAAGTCGTTTCATGAACTCTGTCAGCGTAAACACAGAAAATTGGGATATGTGTCACTCGAAATGTGCACGGAAAGAGCCGGAATATTGACATTCAATTGGATTTGCAGCTGCAATGTAAATCCAGCCTTAAATTAATCAGTGGCACACAAACACGACAAGACGTGTCCTCCCCAGCGGCGTGTACTGCTTACGACCTGCTCGAAGGAACAGGCTACCGTCATGATGGAAATGAAAACGTATTTCCAATGTGCAAGAAAGCAACATACAAACTGAGAGGCACATAAATGAAATCTAACAATATTATACCTTGCTTACGTATTTACTGGAGGCCACAAAAGGTGTCCTCGAAATAAATGCAATCTTTCCGCCAAATTGAGGTGTTCCCACAATTTACAGTGAATGATTGATAAGTTGTTTTGTCAAGGTAAAATTGATTTGCTGTTGAAAATTCATTCCGTCTGTTTTATTTAGAGGAACTTTGCAAGGCGACTCATTTTGACCCAGAGGACACGAATATTCCCAATGTTTTATTCAACAGCCAAAATGTTGCTTTAGAGACCAAATGACTCAGTCAGCAAGATTTTCTTTCCCCGCTTGTCTTTATGCTTGCGTATTAAGCGTTATACAACATAATCAAAAGAATGCTACGTCTTCATTGAAGCCATCCAGTCGATGAATAATTTATAATATCAAATGTATTCCAATACAGTCAACGCCTCTCGCCGAGCCCGGAATTTGTACAGTAATCGCTTTGTCAAGCTGGCATCGTTTCTTGCCACAGCTCCACCCCGCTAGTCGTGAAACATTGATAACGTCACACGAGGTCCGGCGAGCGAATGGATTTGATACCCCCGCCCTTAAATCATCTTTGGTACCAAACAGACCGGAGGTTGGTGACCCCTGACCTTCCGATCCAGTATACTAGGTCGGCTGGGCAAATTCTCCTTTCCCACTGTCGCTATTAAATAAGACAATTTGCTTTGTTTATCCGTTCAAATCTCGACAAATAAGTTATTTGTCCCGGGTAATATTCTACGCTGAGGTAACAGCTCAAGATTTTTTTATGACTGATCTGTTCCCTGAAATGATTGTAGCGGCCATGCGTGAATTTCATTTGCATGACAATGCGTCATTATAGCGTTGATGATAAGCCATTCATCCTCGAATCTTCCGGGCACCCCGATTTTTTTTCCCCTGCCCCGTCCAAGGTCACCTAATAACTGTGCTCCTCTATCTTAACCAGCAGCAGTCTGAGGGATTTATACTCCACTCCATGTCGTGATTACCAATCAGGTGGAGTAATAGCTGCTTAAGCAGACAGGGTTTCCGCCATCACCGAGGGGTGAAGTGTCTGTCAAGGTTGCCGGTGAGTTTGTCCAAGGCGCGCCGATTCTCCGCGGGGCATGTCAGCGCCTCGGCCGTAGCCTCCAGATTAAACCGCATTATCGGAGGTGAGGTGAGCCAGAGCTGTTATGGGGAGGGATTGCAGAGCCGCTTGTTATGGAGATTGAAGTACAAACAACTTCTCGATGGACGTAACCCAGAGTTATGCGTACAGTGATGCAATTCACTTCAGTTGGGCGCTTAGCTTTTCAGTCTGCTAGCTTCACGCGATACAACGAGGCGCTTTAAATCTTTTAAGCAACCGATTGAAAACAAACGCACACTAACATAACAGTACTCGCATTCATATATTCAATCGAACCCGTTTTAAGAATTGCGATTGCCCTCGAGTGGAAAATCATCGTAACTACTAAAACATCAAATTTTGCATACGAAGGAATGTAAGGCAATGAGGCCTTTTGGAAACTGTATGGTAATCGTACGGATTGAGCCACGGAAAAGATAAGAACAATGTTATTTCTGATAAAAGGTCAGCAAATGGCATCTCGGCTCAATTGTCTAGCTCTAATCAAGCAGCCGCCATTGCTAATGTGACATTTGTGTCGCAATGCCTGCCACCTCACTATCGACGCACGCGATTAAGATGGACTTGCCCTTTATTCAAGCTTCCATTTTTAGCCAATGTCGATCGTCCCAAGTTGCAAGGTGGGGATCATCTTACGCAGATCTGATTAGCGTCATTCCGCAGTCAATAAGGTAACCTGTCTCATTCGGGCAAAAGTATTGAGACACCCTCAGAAACATTTTGGCAACTCCAGCAGCGTCAAGCTACAAGATTTTTAAAACTCTGCTTCAGCTCTATAAAAATGATTTGAATTCTATTTTTAACTCGTTCTTTTTATTCCTTTTAATGTGTTTCTTGAATGCCTCTGTAGTGCCTGATTGAAAAAAGCTGGTTTTCTTGGCTCACCAGGAAGGTTGTTGTTTTTTGAACAGCCTACAGGGAATAAAATGTTTTGACTTTATTTATTCGCAATGCCTGAAGGTTAGACAGATTCGCATCATATCAGAGATTGTGGATTAGACTGTCAATCAACATTTCTGCCAGCGAGGTTAATGATGTGACTGGTATCGATCCGGAAAGCTGTGCAGAACACAGATATGCTCTTTGGACCAATCGACTTTCGCAAATATCTCAACATTTTCCTCCTTAGTCTCTGGACCTTTTTTTTTTTTTTTATCCTGGAGACTTTGATGTCACATTGCCTGATGGATTGAAGTGAATTTCACGTTGGCTAAGGTGCAGACTGCAGAGACGTCTGCACATCCGGTGTGGGATTATCAATTTCCATTGTGCGTCTGGGTGGTGAGGAAAGGTTTATGCAAGAATAATGTATTCCTCCCACTACCTGACAAAGCACCCTCACGCATCAACCCAATAAGAACCTCAAAAAGGATAAGACAGTTCCAACTTGAAAAATAGGTGAAAACCTTTCGTAACCTGTCGTATACATCTAAAAATGTATACATCTGAGAAATAACCATCGGGTTAGTATGTAATCATGCTCATCCCTCTGTATTTGTTCATTTAAGCAAGTATAATTAACACAACGTTATTTAATTCAATAATATACATTATGCATTGTTTTTTAATTTGAATTGTTCGCCGCTAAAACCGAAAGGGGATCGCGCCAAAGCATTTCCGTGCCGTCCGAGAGAGATCAGAAATGTGAATAAATAGTTGCCGTTCAAACTCAGGTGTTGTTTTTCATTCACCAAACTATGTCAGAAAATTGTGAATGCAACATCTTGCGCTCAAATCAAATCTTTTCTGCATGTAATTATCATTACGGCGCATGATAACCACGATGTAAATACATCTGCGGGCAAATAATTCAAATAGCAGTGTTTTACAAACCAACACACGTCACTCATGTATTAAAATGCAAATGCGCACGTGGACGCACAGTGCATACATTTATGAGGCGCCGCGGGTCCCAAGACTAATGAACGAAAGGAAATGAAAAACAACGCATGATTCTTGTTTAACAAATTCCAGAACAGCTTGTTTTTCCACATCTTGTCCTCCAGCAAATTTTAGCCAGGCTGCCTCAATTATATCTGCAATTATAGAATATACTTACCTCTGTGAAACAATGGGTCATTTTATTCCGCTGATATCTGCCGGATTTTGGATTACAGTTTTTAAAATTACAAATACAGAAATAACAGTTTCAACCTTGTCAGTTTATTTATTTATGTATTTATTTATGTGGATGAGTAGGGGTGTTATGGTTAGTGTTTGGTTGGTAACCCTAACCCTATTTAATTGTATTAAGGAATGTTTTAATCATTATTAGCCACATATTACAGTCTTTGGTCATTTGGTAGCAGTACGGGAAAAAAAATACGTCTCAAAAGTATTCTCATGAACAAGGTCATATTTTTCATCCAATTATTTTTTGCTATGCTGTAAACAATATTTCTCAGATGTCTAATTAAAAAATAACAAAAATAAAACAAAAAATACTGCATATTTTAAACCCGTGCCCGTTTTATAAACTGCTACAATGCTTCATTTGTAAGTCCTCCATTTAGGGTCACTTGTAATTATTTGTTTGTGTCAAATGCGTTTAAAAAAAATTGCACGTCCTCACTATTAATCTTAGCATTGAATAAATGAAAGCAAAACGCAGTGGAGGTCCGCAAACAAATCACCGGTATTGACATTTCACCGCAACCTGGGATTATTTATTAAGTAAACAAGACTATGCAAATGCACAACTGCAGCATGGAGGGCAATCTAAAGGAACACGAGCGATGCAGGAGAAAAAACGTTTTCACCTTCATTCCACGTATGCATCAGACACGAGCTGAAAAGTTCCCCATTTTATCACAGCGGCTCGTCTTTTAGTTGGACTATTTGAAAGCAGATGTCAGACTTGGTCTTTAGCGACACTCGACAGGAATTAAAGGATGAAGACATGAAATGAATTAAGAGAATGGAAACATCAGAGCAAACAGCGCACCGGCATCAGTCTTTGCCGGATGAAATAGATTTGCTGTATCGGACGGCACTGTAAGCGTTTATGACTCAAATCCATTAGAGGAGTCGATCGGGTCAGCCTCCTTGGGCCATGAAAGTGAGTCAACAGAGGGAGGATCAGATCTTCGTTATTGCCTGATTAAAATCAATTTGCTGTGTCTGACACGCAGGGTGGAAAGCCAAAATGAGATATGGGCGGTGGTTGCACGGTAAACCGCCTGGATTATAAACATATGGCAAAAAGAAATCCAAAGGTCATCAGATGTGGCCTGTCGTGCAAAGCCATCAGGATTAAGATGAACGGGACGGGCACGATTTCAGATGGAATGCCAATGATGATGATGATCTTGATGACAAATTCAACCATATGTTGGCTCACGTGATCGCAAGTCAAATTCCAACCAATGCACACAGGCGGGCACAATGGAAATACATCTGCTGACAAATCATTCAAATGGCTGTGTTTTAAAAAAAGCAAATAAAATCACATAAAATTCTTCAATGTGTATTTTAATGACGAGAAACGTCATTCTTCGCAGAGGATAAAGAATATATGACTGATTGCTGAGTACTGTGTTTGTGTTCATTGCTATTTAGCTTTAAGCTCGCAAACGGAAAGATTTTGAAAACAGAAAGTTGAATTCTCTGTTTACTTTCGTTTGGCAATAAACTTCAACTGTGATAAACACTTGAGCCTCCTCTGAAGTGTTATTAGCGATCTGCCAAACAGCCATTTAGCTCATGCTTGTTATCTTCGCTTGCAAGTCAAAGCAAAAATATCATTTCAGCAAAGGCTCGTATCCCAAAATACAAAAAAGCTCCACTGTGTTTCCTCTTCGGTTTGTTTCATATTGATTAAAAAAAAAAAAGTCTAGTTGATGTAGTGAAAGCTTTTCGTTCACTTGGCAGTGCAATTGGCTGTGAAAACAGCGATTGCTGCGACCAATCACCAAGAACAATGTGCAACTTGCACCATCATTAGGCACTTGACCTTTTAGGCAGTTAATTAATGAGCTTGACGGCAGCTCGGCTTCTCTTAAAGACACGCGGCGCTTCTTTATTCCATTCAAACGATGAAAGGGGATGTAAACACCATTAAGGGACCTTGCTTGATATCACATCAACAAAACAAGCTCGGGATTTAAGAATATTTTTTTTTTTTTTTAATGGCAAAACAGCAGCAGCTCACTCATTGTCTTCTGCGGGTATTTGTTAGCACTTAACGGCGCGCTAATGGAAGGACGTCAAAGAAGTAAGTAAAGAAAAGATGGTGCCAGCAACGCTTGTGGTCATGGAGGACACTTGGATGAGAAAGCGGTTTATCGTGGCACGGGCCAAAGCTTGTGCAGGGGAGCGGCAGTCTGTTAAAGCTGATGTGTTATGGCCGAGGCGGAGGGCTCATCTATCACTGCCAGACGTTGACTTTCTACGGCAAATTACCTGTCGATAACGGACACGCGACGTCGGAGAAGAAAAAAAAAACGATACATGCGTTCTACTTTTCGAAAGAAGTTTTTTTTTTTCCCAGCTGCTCTCCAAATAGTGATATTAGCATTGATTGATTTGGTTTGGTCAGCGATGTTTTCATCCATTTAGCACGACTGTTATCTTAGCGGGAGGTTATGATGTGTCGCAAAATGGACGCATGGCTATTTCATTTCAGTTCGATTAAGAATGACAGCGATGGAACACGTATTTCATTATCGCTGAAGAAAGGGCAAACATCTCACTTTGTTTAAACAGACTTCTTGTTTTTCATATTAGACACAGTGATATTTAACGCAAACACAACTTCCGATCCAACTTGATGTAATTCCACTTTCATTTTTTGAATGCCTATTAAGAATCTTGTCGTTTATTCCATCTCATGATTTGGTTGTTCGCCATCTTCTACAAAGCTCAGTTTGATCATGATTTGCTTTCATGTTTAACAATCCACCTTCTCCAATCCAAGTTTCGCATTTTAACCTCTGCCCACCGATTGCTCTGCCCTCAGCATTAACACAACTAGAAGGTGAAAAAAAAAAAAAGTCGGATCTGACAGCTTGTGTTGTGCCACCTGACCTGTGTAAGATTCAGGCTGTGAACACCCGCAGTCAGTCCGCCAATGGAAAGTGCCCATCTGAAGGTGATAGACTCTGCTGGCCCGGGGTCACAATGAGTCACTAAATCCGGCACGCAGGAACTCCAGAAAGTGCAGAGGCTGGGCCGCAAGCAAGGTGACTCAAGTTCCCACTCTTCAAATGTTTTGCCACCTGGCATTGCTCTTGTCGCTATTGCAGCAATCTGAACAGCAGACACTGAAATGCAATTTGTTTTTTAACCTCGGGATGAGGACTCACTTCACGTTCAAATTAGTCGAATTATGAAAACTATTTTAAGCATCAGCAAGAAAATATGAAAGGATAGCTGCTCTCAGTATTTTGGCCGAGGTGCTGTTGAGTGCATCTGTAGGAAGTCGGGCAATAATCCACACAATGTTAGCCGTCGGAAAAAAAAAAATCTATTGCAGTCTGCTTTACGAGTCGCAACTAAAGCTTTTACAGACTCCGGGTTTTTACTTTCTAGCTACAGTCAAGGTTGCTCTGACCCTCTGAAAATGTGTTATGCCCACTCATGCTGGATCATGTCACTGAAATGAGATCAGCTCGTTGTTAAAAAAAAAAAAAAAAAAGAATCAGAGCTATGGTCTAGTACTCGTATGATTGCAATTGTGTAAACAATTAGAAAGGACACCGCTGACCAGTTGCGAATTTCTTATGAGATTTGCCTTGGCATGAGAATGGCAGGTTTGAAATATTCAGTGACCCTTTGGTTTACATTCAGAACGGTTTTATTTGCCGTCGCCTAAACAATGCAGGCAAGCAAATCTCATTTCTAGCTTAGACGTTCTTCTTGAGCATAGGTGTCAAAGTCAAGGCCCGGGGGCCAGACATCATTTTAGGTGACAAATTGTGCATCAACTTCATCTGCAAATACTAAAGTTAGTCTTCACTTTTTAAAAATACAGACATTGCTGGCTAAGTTTTGTTAGTTTGACACCCCTGTAATCTTGACGTTTAACACAAAACCTTAAGAAGTGCAAATCTGAGTCAAAGCAAAACAAAAACAGGCAGATGATTAAAGTACGATTTTCACTTTTCCCAAGCGCATTTGTTAGAGCTCCATTAGCATGAAAGGCAGGTAATCATGACAGACGTACTCTGTTTATCCACACTCATTTTCTTTTTGTTTGCCTCTGGGTAAATTGTCAAAGCCAGCAAGGTTTCTATGTCTGCATTTTTCATTAGTGATAAAAACCCTTCTAAGCACGGTGAATGCCAGACAAAGCCACACTCTTCTTAAGAGTGACCTTTGGCGTTCTGGTAGATGCTGGCTTAAAATTAGTGCTTTTCCCCCCGAGGTTATGACTTGATATCGACATTTCGCACAATGCAAAGCTGCATTTCACTGCCTACATACATCCTATTTGTTCCAAATGTGCAGTAGAAGCAAGGCGGAGATGAAAGTGAAGCCCTGCAGTCTTAACAAGGAAAATGTAGCTTCAAGGGCAAATTAGCCCCAAGCATCCTCCAAGGGATGGATGGAAATGGAATGATAGAGGTCTCAAATTAATATATGCCGCATGTTTTAGTTAATCTCTCGGTGTGGCTCCTGTGAGAAAATTGCAACTGCATCCACGACGTGAGCGTAATTGTTTCGCCGCCTAACGAGGAAGTCGTTTGAAAGCCAAAGGGACCGAATTCAACGCTAATTCACTTATGCGAGTTGTTTGGCAAGGCGGCCGATGGGACGCCGACGCGGTGTTTGTCAAATCTCAAGACGAAATGAAGTGTTAAGACAAAAGCGCACGGCCTCGCCGGGGATTCGTCCTCATCCTCACCCTCCCGGCGCAGACTTGATGAATGGTTCTAATCAAGTGGCGGCCCTCGACTGAAACGACCCCACGCAGACCGCACCTAATAACACTCTGACAACAAACAACTCCAAATGGAATATTGATGCACTCGGCATTCATGGGCCTCTCTTGTTTCATTGACAGCCCCTGGATGAGCTTAAGACGCCCTCATGAATTGGAACATGAAGACGGTATTTGCTTTTTTAACTAAATGGGCTAGGGACGTTTTATGTGTTATATCAGATGACAGCCAGGACAGTCTTTTTTTTTGTCAACGGCGCGTTGTTTTGTTGGTTTTCATTTTAACTCGGGTAATGGGAATCAATTCCGCACGTAAATCGACTCATCCGTTGTGACATCAACATCTGGCGCATGAGTTGAAGCTCATTCTCCCCACGACTCTGCCTCACCCGTGACCCTTCAAGTTAATGGCTTAGAAGAAAAGAGTAAGAAGCGCCTGGGCGGTAGCTCCTCTGGCAGAAAACGCCAAATACTCGGAGACTTTTTGACATCCGCCCTGCTCGTTTCTCTCGGCTCGCATTCGCCATCTGCCTTCCCATCTGGGCACTTTCCTGTATGGTGAACGCCATTGTTGCACTGTCCAATTATCTTTGGATAGAAAAAAGTAAGCAGTTGGCAGCGCTCCATTATAGGCTGGAATTTTGTGGACCTTGTAACAAGCTATAATTTAGCCTACTTCACAAGTACCATGTTTTCAGATTTGAAATCCTACCGTTTTCTCAAAAATGAACAATTCGTCTTACGATCAGGGGTGCCTTTTGTATATATGTCAAAATGAAGTGGAATTATGGAAATTTCCCAAAATAGACCGGTTCATTGAGACGCCTTATCGTCCGGAAAATACGGTAAATAAGATAAAGTCCAACACGGAGTATTTCACACAATTCATCACAGGCAATGCGATTTAAGGTACTCACATTTCACGTTTATTTCCAATTTAAAGTCGAGCAGCTGGGTGCCATGATAGTCGAGCCGCAGCCGTCGAAATGAGCCTCGTCGACTTTTGCATTTGAACTCCTTAGTAGAACATTTGTACAAGTGTGCTCACTTCGTGTTTTGGAATAATAATAAACAATTGACAACAAATGATAACAAATTACATTGTGTTTGATTTTAATTTGTGTCATTTGCTCGTCTGAACTGTTTCCAGAAATTGCTCGCGGGGAAGATTGTCAGCGCGCATAATTAGCATTCCAACAAGTCCACTCTGATGGAACCAACGGCTTACATCAAACTTGGATTATTGTTATCTCACTCATTATAGCGCCACGCTTGTGTGCCATGATTATTGTTTGGACAGCAATGTGAAAATAACATTTTGTTTACGCAGGTAGGCTATTAATTAGCTGCAAATGATTACTGTCACCCAAAGGTCAGTTTGTCTTCAAAGGCAAGAAACAATTTTTTCCGTGGCTTCATTAAAATGACACTTAGTCTGACACAGATTGAGTTTGCACTGATAAAACAAACAAACAAACAAGCCGACATTAATGCAGTGACAAAATTGGCATAGCATGGTATTTTCAACTCTTACAATTGTGTCGAGTCGTACTGATTGTATGATGATAAGTGATTTTGTTTCTCGTCATCGTCCCTGTGTCTCTTTTTTAACTTTGAAACTTGGTTTTACTTTTGATTCATTTGTGACTATGTTCGTAAATCAAGGCACCTTTTTCAAATTACGTTTCTCCATTGACATGAATGGAGATATCCTTTTTCCGTTCCATCCTCTTGACCACTATCTTTTTTTTTTAATTATGCTAGGCTACATGCAAATTTCAAAGCACATGTATCAAAGTTTTTTTTCCCCCTTTAGACTTATAGGTTTCCTGACCCATGGCATTGATGATTTTTTAAATAGGACCTTTGAATGTGAACAATTAATTAACCTGCTACAGTTAATCAGTTTTGCAAAACAACAATCCATTGCGGACTTATTTTACTTGCGTGACATTTGAAAATTAGTCTTCCTAATTATATGTGTCATTATGATGAGTGGCTAATGCCGAGCCCGAGGTAATTGATTTAGTAATGCTGTGACTTTGCAGAAATGTTTGAGTTTTGGCCTTTCCGTGTGTTTGAAAGGCACACTTTGTCATCAGCCTTTGTTTCTTCTACCTGGATAATGTGTCTGTAATTTATTTCAGATAAATCAGCCCCGGGTCTCGGTTGACACATTAAAAATGTTCCCCACGTCAAAAGGCATTTGCACAGCCCAGCGGGTCTGAAGGAATCCGCAGAGAAGCAATCAATCCTTGCCATAAGGCTGAGCTTGGGAGGAGGACACGAATCCTTCTCATGTTTTTACATCACGACTTGCAAATAGAAGGTGTGCAAAGGACCACAAGAATACTCGGAATGTCCTCCGTGTTTGATTAGATTAATTACAGGGACTTTTCAGGAGCAAATCCTTCTGAATGATGTGTTTGAATGCATCGTGTCAATCATCTTCCGGCAGAGTTGAAACGGAGCTCCTTCCATTACCGGATGCTAATATGTTTTTGTATCGAAGAGAAACATTGATAGCGCCTGCAGCCTCGCCATTCACAGCTTTGAGCCACTCTCCTGCGTGAATTGGAAGGAGTCAGGAGGTTGGCTGCTCTAGGAAGAAATATTTCACGCTGCTTCCTATTGTAAAGTACTTTCTACTTTTATATAAGTACATTTCACAGTCAGACCAACATTTAACATTATTGGTTGAGTCCGTATTTCTATCAGTCTTGGTCAAGGGTCGGTAATTAGCTAGCTAAATGAGGCTAACAAATCCAAGGTTTAACAATTGACGATGATTTTCCTCCAGATATTTTATAATACGACGTTTGGTCACGTACGGCCGTTACAATGATTTACTAAACGTCGTCGCAGTCATCCCTCCTGCACACTGTCAAACCAATGTCAGTCGTAGAGCAGGTGACTGCTTTTTATTGTTGCATCCATTAAACATTTTACTACGTAATCATATTAATATGAAAATGCCCATTTGGTGCTTTGTCCCATTCAATCATTTAGACAAATGACTTGACATTAAAGCATCGTGCCAAAACTCCCATACGTTTGTTTTCGATAGCGTCCCGGTACCACGTGGACAATTTAAAGCCTTAAATTAACCACGCAATAAATCAGACAAGGAAAAACACTCAATTGAATTTTTGAAATATCTTCACATATATTCATTGAAAATATGAATTCAACCGACCTCAGGCCTTTTATTTTCAGGCTAAGCGATTCAGGTATCAAATGTCCTCTAACACCGACATTGTAAGGAGGGCAACTATATTAAGGCTACTTATATAGGAACTCCTACCTGCAGGAACATGAGGTAAATGTCACCCTTGATAGCCTGGGGCTAAACTGGCTTTTATCAAGAAGCAGCGGGGGAGGAGTTGTTTGTGGTTATGGCACCTCGAATTAAAAAAATAAATAAAAATCAGTACGCTAAGACCTCACCTTTCACACACTGCCATGCTGTCTCTAAAGACTAAAGAAATCCCACCACCACCAGCAGCAGCCGCAGCAGCAGCCGGCAGCCAATCAAATAGTCATGCATAATTTACCATGTCATTTGGCTCTGCAGTCAAATTGAATATGATTTGCAATTAGGTTATTTCAGCAATATCACACACGAGAGAGAGAGGCCTGGAATTACCGTCATGATAGACAGCACAACGTTGCGACCTCAAGTGTGAGATTGCTTTTAAACGACACAAGTGCCATTTATCAGGTCATTGTAAAGGAAATTAGGAGTTGTTTATTTATTTATGCAGATATTCTGCTCCTCAAACGCAAATATTTTGGTATAAGGTGGCGTAAGATGTACGACAAGGAATTCGCGGTTAGTCCACTTTAAGTTGCGTTTCGCTGTGATTTATTTCGTCTCGTCCAGAAATGCTATTTCAGTAATTGACGCGATGTTACTTTTACTTTACTTTGTCGTAAAAGTATTTCCCACCTGAGGGCAGTATAATTCAGAAATGTATCTAATCCGACCACTCTGTCAGATTTCAAAAGTACTTTCTATTTTCTACCTGGAAAAACTTTCCTCACGACTGCAGTACTCTAATATGCTTTCCAAGTCCGATATTTGACAGCGGGAGTGAAGTGCGGGAAAGTTAATGACAAAGCTAAAAATAATCAAATCCCCTAACTTCATTGTGCAAGGCCAGCAGCAGCAGCAGCAGACAAGAAGCTCCGTGCCTGGAAAATGCGAGCAACCTCAGTGGGAGAGCTACGTATGCACGGCTATGAAAATTGAGGCCTGCGGGTGCAAACATTTAACAAAAGGCATGCTGAGATTCCAGCGCGCTCTATTCTTAGCGAGCTGAAGGCAGGTAGAGCGCAGCTCCCTCATACAAACTCTTCTTCTAATTAAAAGACAACGGTAAATTATGGAGCTGCGACAGTGGAGTTACCCACTTGGGTCAGCGCCGGCAACGGGAGACACCGGAGTCTTCTCGTTCATTGTCACTTATTGCCGCTGGCGCTGTCAGTCAAGCGCTACAATTGCTCCTTCTCGTACTTCACGTACCTGGAGCTGTGTAAGGCTTCTACGTCTAAGTGCACAGAAGCCAGCGTGTGCGCTGACTTATAAATGACGACGTACGTCGGAGCTGTGAGCCCTTGGGCTCTTTCTCTCTATTAATTGTGTTCATTTGCGGCCTAACAGCAAGGGCACTCTGGACGTCGTTGTCGATCCACGCCACCCGTCATTTATTCGGCACCGGGTAAAGAAATGTTGCCAATTTGCTTGTGGATTGATGTTTCTACCGCAGTTGCGCCTTGAGATACAAAGTGAAGGTGTAGCTCATATCTCAAAAACTACAGCGGTGACGAATCGAATCGTGATTCCGCTGAATCGAATCGCTCCACCTAAAAGCTTTAATTGTATCATAGCTGGCGTCAAGAGATAAGTATCAAATCGTCTTTTATTGGAGAGACGCACAATCGTATTAACGACACATTTCGGATCATTTGAGACCAACCAGATTATTCCGCCAAAGATTTTTTGAAGCAAAAACCGTCCTGTCAAGAGGTTGCCGTATTTTTTTGTATGGAGGAGAAATGAGCCGTAATGACCCAAAGTGCCACTGCTGCTACATGGCCTGCCTGCAAAAGCCTCATTCCTATTTGCAGCAGTGCAATTGTAGATGGTAACGCCTCCCCGAGGGCGAGAAGATGAAAGCCGACACACATCCCGTGTCATTCCCTTGTAAAACATTTTAATGCAAAGCGTCGGTCGGGCCACGCCGGCCTGTCGTGGCTTGAGCAAGACGCTCGTTCATAATAAAGAGCCGAAATAATATCGCGCTGAAGGTCCGATGATAAAAAATCTGCCTTTCGCAGACAGTTTCGATGAAAAACGAGGCGCTACGCACTGTTTAACGGTTGCGGCTCTCGTAGGAAATGGGCTTTATGGCTGTTCCGCACCTAAAATAACAAGCGATAAACACTGGATCATAATTTGCCGCTGTCTAGTGCCATTTAGCGGAAATTAAGTACAACTACATAAAGTCTTGCAGGGGGAGTGTTGGGCTTTTACGAAACACTGAGGACCCTCGGAATAGCTTTTCACGCTAGCACGGTACTAATTAATACTATTAAAGCTGCTGGTCATTGATTAATCTGTCACTCATCGAGGCCTTTTAGTAATAGCGGCTAATTAAGGTAGCAACCGGTTTTGAATGCACCAACCATATACTAATTTTGTCAGTTTTTCCACACCCTGTCAGAAAAGTATTTTGTTTTTTTCCCCCTTCCCTGTCTGCTTCAGTCCCACCTCTAAGCATTTTGACGTGCTTGTAATTATGGAGACGTTAAGTCATCAGGCTCTATGCGTGAGACGCTGGGAAGATATGTTTGGTGGAAATCATAGACTTCATTTTTTGCAAGTTGTCATGAATGCATTCCATTTCATCCATTGGACTGATTTACCAGAAAAACAGGAATTGGCACGTCTGGATGATTTCAAGTCTTTGGTGGACCGCAGAAAGGTCAGACGGCTTAAATGTTTTCGCTGTCAATACGGTCCGAACTGCGAGGACGCTATCTGACCTTAACGATATGTTGGCGTTAAATGGCATCAAAAGCTTGGAAGAGGACGAGGAAGCTCTTCTAATGTGATGTCATGGGCGCCATCAGTGATTTTTTCAACCTTCTTGTGTTCCCAAATGTAGTTTTTGTATCTTTTTCTTTCATTTTTTGTTTAGAAATTCGACCTATAAAATGGTTTTGATCATATATTGTCATTTACAGCGATGACGTTTCAGAAAAAAAAAAAAATATTCTAGTTGCTAAACCTGAATCACAACTCATAAAACTCTGCAGTGCTGCACGTTGCTTCCATGAATCTCCCGTCCCGTGGCAAGGAGGAACTCCCAAGCTACCGGCACATTGATTCTGCTGGTAGTATATGCTTGTGTTTATTAATATTTCATTATTCATTGTGTTTTATGTTTTCATAACCTCCGTTTCATTGTACCTGCAATAAAGTCTTTCTATTGCATTATATTTATGTGCAATCTTTATGTACAGCGCTTTGCTCCAGCTGCGCTGCGCTCTGTAAATAAAAGAAGACTTTAGTGTCTCAAACATTAGTCCAGATGGACGTGCACTGTCAAACTGTGAACGGCTCATTAAATCAGATCTGTTACTTGAGTAACTATGGCAATTATAAAGCTCGTACGTCATTCACGGTAACTTCGGAGACGAGTCCATTCGATCGACTCGTAATGCGAGAGAAACACGCAAGCGCGGGAAGAACGAAGGAAAGCACAAGGTGAGATTCGAACCCAGAACCTCCAAATGTGACGTTTCTGAGGTTCACCAAGTTACTGTACTTTGAATATGTTGCAATTCATGGTTTGGCTCATAAGCCGAATTTCTGGATTTGAATTTCTCCAGAACATTTCTGACTGAAAATGAATTCCACCCGCTGTAATTAAGATGCGATACGGCACAGCATAAATTTAAAAAGTTTGCCGCTCCGAAATGAATGCCGCATGAAGAGAAAGGTGAAAGGGTTCTATTCCTGCCGGATCCATGTTTATGAGATATTCAAAATACTGCGATTCAAAGCGAGCTTTTTGCATAAGTCACCGTGGAAGCGTTTCAGCGAGGACGCAAAGTTGCGTTGACAAACACTTTTTAATAAAGCGACTATTGGGAGTGTTGGATGTTTCTTTCAATGTCATTATATCGGGAGAAAAACTCCAGCTCATAAATCGGCCATCCTCTGCTGTTGCAATAAGGAAATATTTGGCAATAACAAACCTTTCAAAAAAGAGCAATGCGAGGTGCTTAAGCACACAGGCGAGTCTTTTCCATTTGAAAAACCTGCATGTTTACCAAATTGTCTTTTCTCAAGCGTGTATTGGAAACGGATGATAATGACTTATTAATGTCAAGCCTACCTGTTTTTTTTTTTTTCTCCCCCCGCAGAAACACATCTCCCGCTTTGCTAATGATCTCTGACAGACTTGACAGGACCTCTCTGCTGAGATTTCTCATAAAAACAACCACGTGAATCGATCAGCTGGGCTCCACACCGGCCTGCAGCTGATGCATATTTTATTAGTGCGCACCAAACCAAATCAAGTTCAGAACAATCTCATTTCCAACTACTTTGGCACACCCAAATGGAAATGTTTCTCGTCGAATAACGCCGACAGTTCGCCGCCTGCGAAATGCTAAACGGCTTTGATTCCGATATACGATAAAAGGTCACGCCGACGTAATTATCCCGGAAATATTGACCTTAACGTCGGCCACCCCGAGCTTCATTAAGATTTTAAATCTGAAGTCTGACACGAGAAGGGCGAGCGCATTTTCATCGAGTAATGGGATCTAGACGCGGCGACCTCCAGGAGTAAATACGTCGGATTTCCCTCCGTACTCTGTTCTTCAATACCCGAGCAAAGTCACTTGAAGGTGATACCTGGGAGAATAGGATCCCGAGGCCTATTGACTCTGTACATTATTAATTCCGTTTCAAGCTTACAGCAGCGCCCGCCAGCATCATTTCACAAGCAGAGAGGAGAAATTGGAACAGTTGGGGGTGTAATACTCTGACTTCTCTTTCTGCCCCATGTCAATACCACGCCAAGAAAAGATCGAGGTTACAGCCCACACGCGGGGTCGGGGAGGAGTGCTCGCCGAATCCAAATTCGCTTCTGGGTCCAAGTGAACTAAAGTCGTTTCTGGTAAACTTCAAGTTAGCGAGTAAACGGTTTTTATTTTCATACAAAAAGCACAAAGCAATTAGAGGCACAAAATTGGTATCGTCGCTGTCGGGCAGAATGCTCGCATCTCCAAAAAGGCTTTTTTTTTTTTTTTCAGGGGAGGAAAAAATGAGCAGCAATAGATTTACCTCCCCAATCATTTTGCTTACAGCGTATCACCCAAGAATCACATAATAGCGACTTTCCGTGGGCGAAAAGAACTGTGGCTTCTGCCCTGTCGTGATAAGAGGTGCGCCGTGTAATAATAACCGCCTCGGACAATCCATCAGCAGATCTATAAAATCTTATTAGCGGTGCAGGTAAAGCAGTGTCGATACAAGGCGACAGATGTGTTGCTCGAAGTTGCTTTTGTTGCAAAGCCACGTGCCGGTGACAAGCGTAACCTTTAAATGCAAGCCTGACAACTTCAATCTGCCTACTTCGCCCTGTTGTTGTTGTTGTTGTTGTTGTTTTTTTCGGCGGGGAGGAGACGGCGGAGCAAACGCCGCCCGCAGGAGAATTGATTAAATGTGAATAACGCATGAGCTATGAGCAGCGAGTCGCAATGTAGCTGGTCAGTACTACGGGAGAGAGAACAACTGTCGGGATAATTTGACAGCGCCTCGCTAAGTCGCCGTGGCATCTCGGAGTCATCAGCCGCGGCCGAGATTAAAAGCGTTGGAACACGGGCGACGTTTTTGACAACTCTGAAGTGATGCATTTGTCAAAACACATCATGACTAATCACGAACTCAAGCGGGCTTGAACATCTACCACAACGTCACACGACAAAACAAAAGGATCTACGCACGCACGCTTATGTTTGAATGATGTTTTGAAAAGACATGGCCATTTGTGCCATTTGGAAAGGCTACGTTCATATACAACATGCTTACAAATGTCTTCTCACGGATATGCCAAGCTAAATAATGGAGGTGTCAGCCTCAATGTGAACAAAAGAGGCAGCCATTACTTTTCTAAAGCCCATGACCGGCTAAAATACTGCTTGACAGTCTGCAACTGTCATCAGTTGTGTGAGGACAGGGTTTTTGACCCAAGACGACTTTTTTTAAAATTACTCTAACACAATGGTGCCAAACCCGAGGCCCCGGGGGCCAGATTCGGCCCACCGCATCATTTTATGTGGCCCGGAAATTTACAATCATGTGTCAACTCAATGTTTCTTGTCAGAATACCAAACCTCTATATTGTCTTTCCTTTTAATAACAATGAGATATTGCAAAAAATAATTTGTTATAATCCCAATTTCAAGATAAATTGGAAAATTCTGTTGTGCGTGTATGTGATAATATCCACAAACATTCATTTCTATTAAAGTCATTAACGGCCCGCAACAAAAAATGAGTTTGACACCTTTGCTCTAACTCAACTCACCGATACGGCGGCACCGTGAAATACAAGTGACCCAATTTCAAAGTCGTTCATCCATCTTTTTTTCTTCATACTAACCAGGTTCAACGTCGAGCACGTTCTGTTAATGACCGAAATGTACCCGCCACCCGGAAGCCAAGGTTTATGGTGGCGATCGTCTCTAAATGGCTGCTGATTTATGTGACGTGAACATAATGCAAGCAAAAGAGCTATTCCATCACGCTACACCTTTTGATTAATGCTCCAAATTGCACCGAGGTCATCAAGCAAGAACTATGAAAGAGCAAGGCCACGAAGGCACATACGTTACGGGAGCCACGTACTCGCCATAGGTTGGACCGAGACCGTGAGGGCTCTTACATTATGATTAGAAGTTACTCACTGCAATACTAGTCAAATCTTCGGGACAACGTCACAGAGAGCTGAAGATTGCAGCGAGCATTGAAAAATGATTATCCCCGACAAGAAACGTGATCGGTCGGTCGACCAAAGTGGCCCTTTTGGGAGAAAACATCTTTACAATCCCGCAGAGAAGTAAATGGCTTTCCGACAAAAGGTGTTGTCCGTAGTGCCGTCGTCTTTTGTGCGGGCGGTTCTTTGTCTCGCAATGATGTCTTCATCAATAGCCTCTCTGTGATTGAATTTGGGCATCAACAGCCTGCAACAGATCAACGTTTGCAGACGCCCACTAAGCTACGCCGTAATCATGTTTGGACAGAGATAATCTAATTCTCAGTCAATTATCTTGGCTTCCACGGAACTGATAATGCTTGCTCTTAAGCGGCAAATTGGCAACGTTCGAATGTAAACACCATGTTTCACGCTAAATGTGTTGGCTCAGTCTATCGGGGTTTCCATTTTATGGTTTGCGGGCCACGGCGGAGGTGCTCGACAGCACCAGGGTGCACCGAGGGGGGTCCCGGACTCCATTATCGTTATCGGTAAATCCCATCTTAGACAGGGAGCGGCAAAGCAGAGGCTACGGCTAAGTTTGCCTGCCGAAACGCATGTGACAAAATGACAAAAGCAGCCACGCAGTCACCACCAAAATGAGATTTTCGCTCGCAGTCAGTCAAGATGACAATTGCAGATCACATGACACCTACACATGCTCTAAAAATATTCCCCGCAACTGTCCAAGTTAGCAAATGGAATCCTTGAGTCTGTCTGCCTGTTCAGACTGTCACGACAGCGTGCATGCAAATCCCGAGCAATTATTTGCTGAAACGTAGAGGCTGAGACTTTCTCCACGGCATACCAAAGAGCGGCATGTTTGTTTGGCCCTTGGGATGTAGCCTGAGCTTTGAAAAACAGTCAATTCATTACGACTTGGGTGTCTTTGCCGGCCTGGAATTACAAAACAAATTTCAAATATTGATGTCGGGATGGTCGAGAAACAACAAACCGCATACGGACCACGTTCCAAGTGGCTGGGAGCAGGATCATAAATACGTTTCAACAATTCAATTACAGTCGATGGGCGCTGCTTGCGATTGCCCGGACATGACTGCCACACGATTAGCGCTCGATGGATGGACTTTTATTTCGTTCCGCTGGAAAGATAAAGTGGATAGGGGCGGTGATGGTAACAATTCCGACATAGCCCTCATCAAAGTTGTCGCAGTTCTCCAAACAGAAAAGGAAAAAAAGACAAGTGGATCATTTGAAGCAATATTCGAATGCTTGTCCCAAAACGGCACAATGGTGTTTGTTGAATATTCGAAAAGCGCTCCTCTGTAGTGCTCTTCACCAGAATAATGAACGCCATCCAAGCTATGCCATTTGACTCCCGTATCAATAAAACAGCAGGGAGATTCATCTTCAGAGTCTTTTTTTTCCTTGGCATATGGGATTCCAAGCTCAGTCCTATCTCCTAAATTGGTATCTTCAGTCGACATCCTCACTAAGTTCAAGGTGGAAATGCACAAAAAGATGAAATCAATAGACGACTAAAAACAAAGCCTTTGTTTGGCATAACAACACAAGCGGCTGGAATAAAGTCATCACTTCAACTCATGTGGTTTCTGCAGCACATTTCCTGTTCTCAACCTTTCCCTGCGGACTTCCCGGCAAATTTTCACTCTCGTGCTCTATAATGACAATTCATGTTGGGCATTTCATTTCAAAGCATCTGCATCAATAGAAGAGACCACAATTCAGCCAGGAAAGCTTTTGAGGAAAGAAGCTCACTAGTTGGGAGCAAAGTATCATCAAAGCGGCTTTCGCTCTTTTGGCAAAAAAAAGTCCTGTGCATCTCATGCTGGTATTAAGCCAACGCTGCATTTGAAAATACACAATAAAAGCTTTACGGCTGATATTGCAGAATGTAGCGACAGCCGTCTTTTCATATGGACTGGAAAGCGATCCTTTGATCCGTTGACTTATTTCTTGACTTTTGGCGCACAATTTGTGCGGAGCCTCACTTAAGTGCAACTTGAATCGCGAATGGGTCGTTTTTCCTTTCTTTAGCATTAGCTAGGCGCGTTTGTGACAGAACATAATGTAGCACTCCACCGTAGATAATGACTATTGTGATGAGGCCTTCTTAGAAAGAGACGACATCTAAGCGCTAGTAGCTTAAGAGTATTTCTCCGTAGCCGCTTAGCGTTTCAGTAGCAAAGCGACTTTTGTAATCATGTATAGTACGGGAGTGTCGACAGAGGCTCCTTTTTTTGCCCCGGCAGTTCTAAACCTTAAATGCATCTCGTTGTCTGATGTCACACAGCTATCCGCCAGAGATGGTGAGGAAAAAGATGTTGTGAATCATCTGATAAGGCAGGGAAGCTAGCGCACAGCTGGATACAAAGGCACAAGCGTAGATCGCGTCAATCCCCTCGGCTATACCTGAACAAACGACAACACGACTTTTACATTGGCAATCTCCAAAGTAAGATGGCGTCAAGATCCAAAACAAATGTCAGGACATATGTTCGGTTGAGCAGGTATTCACTCCACAAGTAGCTTAGCCTAATTTGCTACATTTCTCTTGTGGGTAGCTTCAGAATATCACTCGTTCTATTTTCCAGGTAGCTTTTCCAAGCATGTCTCTAACATTGAAGATTCACACACACGGGCGGCAATTCACTTACGAAAGCTGGTGATCTGCAATGGATTGATTGTATTGTGTGCCTGTTGAGTTCAAGAGGATGAGGTCACAAGTAACGCTTGAAATTACACCTCCATGACGGAGACATGAAAGGAAATGTCAACCTCGCTTAGCTTGTACATGCATGAAAACACAACTGTAGCGCTGGCCTCGGGCAACGGAGGGGGGGGGCATGCTGTCTCGGGGTGCAAAGAGACAATTGCATTGTGGTCAAGTTGCACAGATTGCATCAACATGTGCCGCGCCTGCTTCCGTGGATTACAATCACTGCTGCGTTTGATGCAAAAGAATCAAATTAAAACGGTCAGTGCGGCGGGAAGCCAGCTTCCCTTGTGATGACGAAATCCTGTCGTTCATTTACTCAAAACGGCGGTGTTGAACGATAACGATACATTGCTTCACGGCTTCGAATTTTTTGTTTTATGATACGTGAGAGTTCCGCCCGTCATCGCCGATACGGAACGTAAGCCATCATTGTCACGTCGATGAGCCCAAATTCAGACTTTCACTTTGACTGAAAAGTGAGCCTAAAGTGAATTTAAATTCCAAAGCACTTTTCTCTTCTTTTCTTGCACTTAAGCTCTGTTGCGAGTATCTATAAATAGCCATCAATATTTAATGCCACAAAAAGATGAGGCCATTTTCTCCTCGGAGCAGATGCTATAAAGAACAATGATGCGCCGCTTTGGCTCCCTGCTACACAAGAAGTGCAAAATAGAAATGCACTTTAAAGGCAGCCGGGTCTCTCCAGGAAGTCATTAGGTCAGAGAAGTGTGGAGGATGGCCGACGAGGGGGCTTTAATAATGAAGAGCTGGCCGGCCGTAGGGAGACGCTGCCGCAGGCAGCCATTTACACAGCCGTGGAAATGAAAGATATTGCGGCGCCCCCAAATGTCCCAACTCTTTGAAAAAAAAATGGCCAGCCAACACTTGTTAGGGTAAACACAAGCACCCAATTACTATGCAATAATTAATAAGTAAAAGAATATCAAGCTTGAAATCAGAGATGATTTAAAATTGCATGGCACCGGCTTCAAAATTAGAGCGTTTGTTTACACGCGTGCTTTAATCCAGATACGGTTCTAATTTGACAACACGTTTAATCTGACTCTTTGTTTTCCCCAGCATACGGCATATGCTCGCGAGAAGGATAAAATGATTATTATATTATAGCACGGCATCATATGGTCCCGTCCATTATTCTATTAATCTTTCGCAAATATGCAGCAGATGTGACATTTTACAAAGATGGATTTGGATTAGACAGCAGTGTAGAATCTGTTTTTGTTTTGTTCTTGAAGAAGGTATTCCGATCTTTTTTGGATTATGTATTATGTTTGGATATGAACTATGAGCATAATGAGTTACCTTGCGTATGCGAAATGCAGCGTGTAAATGAAAAACACATTGCTTTGCTTTACCCGAGCCTAAAGGACAGTCCAACTTAATTAATATTTGGATTAAAGTTGATTTATGTTGAGTGGAATCAAAAGGCAATTCAAAGCTGCGTTCTTCTTTTTTGGTTTTTTTTTTTTGTCCATTCACAAGGCAACTCGATGTTCTTCACCTAAGCAAAAGCAGCATTTGCAAACAAAACAACTGAAGAAAATCAAAGGCAAAGAAAGGAGAACAAAAGAAGCTCATTAAATTCACAAAATGAACAAACATGGACGTGCTAATGTGTGAACTGGAGGCTTTTTTATCAAACATAATTTCTTGTGATTTTTCACCATGCATTACAAATGAAATGTATTATTTTTATTGGAGAAAGTCTCCTAAAATGTCGTCTGCGGCTCGTTAGTTGCACTCCTCGTCTTGAGCGGGTGTTTACGACCGATGGAGTGCGAAGAGTCAGATAGCAAGTAAATGCATCCTCGATAAGCGCGACGTCATTTACTGTTGTGTGTGTGTGCGCGCGGGCGAGTGTGTGTGTGTGACCTTTACTTGCTCCTCGTGGACCATCGATTGGCCTCCTCCTACCGTGTGAGTTTTCATTTGCACTTAATTAGTCCCATACGCTACACTTCCATGTCATGGGCGCATTTGAACTTTCTTACGCCCACACATGTTGGAGTTTTCTGTGCATTTGCGTTTGTTTTGTTTTATTGCAAAATATACGCACGGGCAAATGAATCAATGATTTGTTGGCTTTTGTTGACAGAAATGATCAATGTTTGATGTAAAAAGTGATTCAATATTTAGGGAGTGACACTGTTTTTAAAGACGAGTACAAATATGAGGTTAGTTTGGCTAAAGCAGCGAGTTTGAGCTTTCAAGAGTGGCGCTAATGTGAGCCTCATTTGTTTTTCTTATTCAGATTGAAGCCCGCAGCACTAAGCCGCATCGTCAATGAGCTCATAAATCCAAGATGAGACTATTTTCTCAATGATAAGACCGAAACGACTTTATTTGAACAACACCAAAATAACGTCGGCAGCAGCCAGGGAGGCCCGCGGGCTAAACGTCGACAATCACGAGTAGAGCTAGAAAAACATCAAGAGCATATGCTCACTCGTTGTCACAAGCGTGTTGATGAAATTGACAATTGCCGACAAGATAACAACAATTGATGTTCAATTGTGGCATCAATTAATCAATAATGACTCCTGGATTATTTCTATTTTTATAAATAAAAGAATTGTTTTCTGCTTTGCACATGGACAATGTGTTTCCTATTTACATATGTCTAAAATAAAAATAATTTATTTTACACAGTGGTAGGTGGTTGATGATTTCAGTCACATCTTGTAAAAGCAAGTCTGGTCCTCAAAAGGGCCTTTTTTTTTTCCCTCTCGCATGTTTGGTGTTAAAATCACCGCTTCCACTTCGAGTGGAAATCACAGGAAGTGCGGCGCGAGAGGCGCTTGTGTCGACATTGTGTTCACTTTCACCTTTCATTTGAAATCTGAGTGTGAATACAATCAAATACCAAACGAAATGATGAAGAAGCCTGTTTGTTACATGTTAGATTGTACTTGAAAAAAAATAGAAGGAATTTTAAGAACAAAATAGTTTGAGTGTGCGACATCCAAGTACGGCTCCTGAAGGTCGACGTAGACCTTTGTTGTTTTTTTGCTTGTCGGTACCTGTTCAGAAACAAGTGACTCTTATCAGCGGGCGGCTAGCGGCGGATACACGCAACGCATTGGAGGCGCCAGTGCTTAATCTCTTGTGGGAGCGGCGAGGTCCATAGCACCTAACTTGCGCACATTTACAATCAGCCGGCAAGAAATCAGAAGGCGCCGAAGCCACGCAAGGCGGCGGAATTGCTCTAATCTTATCAAAGGTGTCGTCTCCAAACAAACACGACTGAACTGGGATTGCTGCGAGCGCGGTTAATGAGTGTGCTCGTCCGATGGAGCGAGAGAACAAAGATGGTGAACCGCTCAGATGCATGTCAGGGAAGCATCTTCAATCTGACGCCAGATGCTGCTGTGCTTGCGCACCTTCTCAAATTGCAACACAAAAGTAACGAGTCAAGATTCCACGGCAGGCGCCCGCCGACCAGGGAATTGCCGCTGCAGGTAAGGCGGCCTGGCTTTTTCTTTTAGATCTTGCAATTCACCAACTTGTTCCATCAAAGCGCATTCAATTATTCATCTTTCAATCTCACAAATATTTTACACCTAAAAGCCTGTTAAAGTGCAAAGTCAGGCTTGGAGCGACTCGAGATATTCTTAGTGTGTCTAAATGCGACGTGCCGGACAGTAAACAAGGTGCAGAGTTGTTGGGCGTTCGCACGGTGACGTGAGAACGATGCCGGCTTTCGGCCTCCGTTCGCCATCGAAGTCTGTTGGATTACAATTAGCTCTGGCAGGAAAGGAAACGGCTACACACTTTGCAGATTTTCATTTGAGGCTGAATGTGCGTGCCGCGCTCCGTTTGTGTGTCAAAGCAGCTTTGGATCGCATGTGTCTTCGGTTAATGGAGTACAAGGCAGCATACTAATTTGTAGATTTAGTCCTTTTTTAACGTTGCCTATACATCTTGTGATTAAAGATGGAATCAAAATGGAGATTTTTGTTTGAGTGTGGTCCCTGCTGCCTTTCCAGTCTTCAAACCAAAGGAAGTGGAAAGATGTTAATGACTCGGGTTTGTAATTTGTTCTTTAAGAGGAACGCATCAACTGGCTTTAGGCTTGTCTGCTGAATGAATTTCCTCGGGGGGATGAATCCCTCCCTGTGTGTCGGGCTGTTTTGGGCCAAGGCGGCGAGATGGAGTCCAGTGAGGCCTCGGCCCGTGCCAGGTGGCAGCTGGGCGAGCGAGTCCCCGGCGAGCTTTAGTGCGCCGTCATCGGGTCCTGCCGCCGATTTCGCTCGGGGTCGCGACGCTCGTGATGTCACGGGCCGATCATTTTGACATTTTGATTCCATTATCCAAACTGTTCGGACTCCTGATTGATTCTCATTGGCTGAGGGAATGAATTATTATAAATGATGTGTTCAATTTTGGACAGAAGCTTTAAGCGGCCTCACCAGCAGCACCGAGGAATCAATATGCCTTAATGATCAGAGCGGCAAACAAAGAAATTGTCTTAACTCGTTAAATGCCAAGAATGTTTTTTTTAGCAGGGAGATAAGCAGCGAGAAAAGTTCAAGATAATGTTTAAGGCTAATGACACAAGAAAGAATAAAACATCCCTTGGCAAAACAAGCTGCTTGCTATGTTTGCTACATGACGGCAAGAAGCCAGATAAATAGTCAATTTCTTCCGACAGTACTTGCTCCTGCGGGCGTTGCCCTTTGCCCTTTCAAAGCGACTGACTCAAAGACACTTAGTTGAAGGCGTGTGCATTTTCCACTCCTTCCGACACGTTATATTTGTTTTATTCGGGTTTCGCGTGGCGGTATTTTCAAAATCCTGAAAAATGAATTACGTGTTCCCGAAAGGAATAAATCATAGTATAGGTCGCCTGACCAAAAAAAAAAAAAAAGAACCTCAGCAGCCTTCCTGCAATAAGCCCGCATACTAATTTTAACCTTTACAGCGCAGCTGATTTGTCGGCAACACGTCTGCTCTGACGGTTTAGTCCGCGTTTTCGTGGGGCATTTTTTTTCCCCAGCGTGACGTCAGGCTTACTTTTCAATTCACGTTGCATTGCAGCATATCCATCAGCCAATAATAACCTCGACGGCACCCAGCTCATTTTATTTTACCGTTGCCCCTCCGAGACCTATTCTCATTAGAATATCTGGCAATAAAGCACTTGCATTTTCCTCCATTCATAATTGATATACTCTTTTTCGTTCCATTTCTCGCCACGCTTTCACGATATGACCGAGACACTTTCTCGGAATTGACTCCAGCATCGCCGGGCCTCTCGGCGGGAAATTTATTGATTCATTAATCACATTTGCAATTAAGTATCACGTGGGTAAAAAAAAAAAAAAAAAACTCATAAGAGCCCCCCCGGCGCACGCAATGAGTCCTCTGAGGATATCAAAGTGTCAGATTATTAGATTTGAAAATGTAAGGCCCCTTTTTCGATTACTAATCAATGTCATGTGTCACTTTGAAGCCAACGACGTTTGTATTACCAGACAATCTAATGTTGGTTCAATTGGAGCCGGTTTGATCTGCGAACTGATTTTTCTGTCTCCCACAAATGTATTTGAATGTATTCTGTACAAATTATTATTATTATTATTTAAGTGGTATAGAAAATGGATGGATGCTGGATGATTGTTATTGTTAATCATTATTATTATTTTATTTCTATTTTTGTTATTATATATATAAAAAAAATAAAATAAAATCGCCAAACTTTGCAGACACATTGAGCCCGGTGAAAATGTTTTGATTTATGACCCAAGTACTATAAACAAGAAAATGGGTCTTTAGCGCCCCCTACAGTAGTACATTTGACCTCCATTGATTTCACTCAGCAACTCTGACCGAGACGGACGGCTGGTGTCCCTAGGAGTGCAGCTGGAGGCCATACATCACCTCTGCCCCGACCAGGATTGATGACAGCAACACTTAGCTGACATCACTGACTGGATCTGTCAGCTGTTTTTAAGTCTCTTCAGAGCGTGCCGGAGACCCACATAGGTAGGCAAACGCTGACTCGGCTATTACCTCAAACAACCTCGCCAAACCAGTAACGGCCGCTGAAATGTCAAACGTGCTCCAACACTCCAAACGCTGAGCTTTGCCTCGAGTGTCTCATCTGCTCAATGCTCATTTCCAAGTTTCTGACGACTCGTCTGGTTTTTCAGCCAAGAACAAGCGAGACTTAAAGAGCACCTGAGGCGGTTGGGCGGGCGGGCAGGCGGGCGCCTCTTGGATGGAAGCAACATAAACGGCAACGGTTTTTCCCAATTATGATGCTGACTCATGTTTTGACATCACCTCTTTTTCAGTCCAGCACTCGGACCTCCACTTTGCAATTTCTATTGACTCTGCATTAAATGCAATCCACATGTGGTTTCGCCAAGCACTTGGTGAAAAAAAGTGCGGTCATAAGGTGGCGCCCTGAGGAACACCAGTGGCTGAGGTTGAAACGCGACCCCAAAGGAGGCTTTGGCGTGCCGGCCGTTGGTTTTGTGTTAATGTCTCCCAGTGAAATATGTAAAACCCAGATGAAAAGAAAGAAGGCCAACCTTTAAAGGTCAACAAAACACAGAAGTGCACCGATGAAAGCAACTCTCCAATTTTCCGTTCACATTCATCTTGGCCAAGGTTGAATTTCTCAATTTTGGCTCTGCAGGGGCACCTCCCTTTTGTGAGGCAGCACCCGTTAAAAACAAATTTGAAATGAGTTTCGATTGTGTAGTGAAAAAATAATTTGAGGTCGTGTGGGAAATTTGTGTCCTCTTGTGGAGGTTTTTTTTTTTTTTTTTTAAAGGAAGATATGAAAAGTAGTAGTAGCTTGATCAAGACAAACTGAATCTCCAATTTGGAAAAAAAAAATATCTATTCATTCGAATTAATTAAATAAACCATTTTGCATTCACTAAAAGAGTCATTCTGGAGATCTCTACACATTTGTTAAAGCGTCAAAAGGAGATGTTGGATGTCATTAGGAATGACTAAAATTCTAAAAATCATTCTTATATCTTGAATGTTATGTAGCTGGCTGGAATAATGAAATAATAATTTACAATTGTAAACGTGCACTTCTCTAGACCTCTGTGATATTATATAACCAAAAATTAATAAGTTGCTAAACATGTCCGCCACTACTGTCAAAGCATCCGTAACCGGGCACACATTACAAACATCCTTGATTTTTTTTTTTTTTGCTGATTCATTTCATTCACAGCCAAACAATTCCATCAATGAGCTTTCAGAATACTGGAAATTGCAAGCGGCCGAAAGCACGAGCTCACCACTTGGCATTGGACATGACAATGCTGGCTACCACAAAGCAAATTAATATCGGACTAATTAGGCTGACAAGCAACTTTGCTGTTACGAGCCGTTATCATTACGAGCCTTTTCGACAGCACTCGCATTAATTCTCGTTGGCTTTCACAAAGACCCTCAAAGCGAGTGTACATGTGAACATTTCAGAGGTGCTCTTATGTATTTCCCTCCTCGGTGCATCCTCGAGGTTGGTCTTTTCATTTCATGCACAGCAACAGAGGTAAACAGTAATTTGGTGTTTTCTTTTCCCTCGTGTGACTGCTGGGCAAATTATAGACACAAACACAAAAACTCACACTTTTTTTTTTTTTATATATCACCCTGGGTTTTGAGAGGAATTCAATAAGTAAACTTGACATTTCTGGAAAATAAGGAAAGTCTGACAAACGTGACCCGACCTCCAGGCTCAAGTGCAACAAAGGTCATCACATCATTAACTCCACCAGAAAAAGTTACGTTTTCAAAAAGATGGCTTGCCTCCGTTGCTTATGGAAACTTTGACGAGATTTTGCTACATGAGACAAATATTCAATATTGGACAATATTGGTGAGCATATTGACAAGATATTTTGTACACACACACACACACACACGTACACAAACTATTTTAAATATATATATATATATATATATATATATATATATATATACACACACACACACACACTTACATACATATATGTATATAAATTATAAATATAAATATAAAATATAAATATAAATATAAAATATAATATATATATATATATATATATATATATATATATATATATATATATATATATATATATATATATATATATATATATATATATATAAAACATTCCCAGCTATATATGAACTAAAACTTGAAGTGTTCTCATCAAATTGAATGTCCATGTGATTCGATTCGCAACCGAACCGGCTTCGCGTTTTGCATTCCCACATGCGCTGCTCCCACAGTGCCGATTAGGAGCCAAATCTCCACGAGAGACAAACACAGCCCGAAGGAGACGTTCACCTGCTGCACTGTCTGATAGCGCGTGCACGCATACGCCGAACGTGACTATGCCCAAGCCCCCCCAGCACCACCACCACCACCAACCCCCCCGCCCCGATGCAAATACGCAACTCCATGTGCTGCTTGCTGTACGTCACAGTGTCACAACGGCAAAAGAAAAGAAGTCCAACTCTGCTCGTCACCTCATCACGCATGCACGGAACAATTGACGAATGCGGTTCATGCACAATGCGCACGTTTACCACTGAAGGTGCCAAGTTGAGCAAGCGCCCCCCCACTGGCACCCCGCCCCGACTGTCCCTTACCTTTGCGCTCATCCGTCCCCGGCGACGGCTCGATGCATGGAAATAATCCCGAGAAAAGGGCTAAGAAGGTGAGGAGGAAAAACTCGGACATGTTTTCGGAGAGCGGGCTTATCAGGAGCCACGGCGCGTCCCCCCGGTCCCGTTGCTCGCTCCTGGCCCAGGTCCAGCTCCAGCTCCAGTCTCCCCCCCTCCCTCCTCTCCGGTCTCCTCCACCACCGCCACGCGGTTGTTAAGCGCCGTTATTCGGAGATGTCCAGAGGATGCGGTGCAGCCAGCGCGCCCCCACCGCTCCCCGACGCATGCACTCGGCTCCGTGCGGCTGATGAGAGCGAGTGCGAGAGCGAGAGCGAGAGAGAGCGAGGAGCGGCCAGGGATGGGATGGGATGATGGGATGGGGGGCGAATGAAGATGGACAAGTGGCTGGGTTCTTCCCGTCTTCTTTTCCCTCACTGATTCAATGTCGTCAAGGTGGCGCAGCTCATCGCATCGGTCAGCCGGGTGCCGGGTGCCGGGTGCCAGTCTGCTTGGACTGGATCAGCCTCACAGGCAATGAATTTAAACTCGGGGAGGTGGGGGGCAGGAGTGTGCAGGGAGGAGGGGGGGGGGGTGAAGTCATTTTGCTCCCTCACTTTCTCGCAAGCAGACTTTCATGGCCTCATATACTCAGCAGCCTCCTGGAGTGTACTTTTAAATGGAATTTATATCCAGTCACTCTTTGCCCATTCGACTACATGGAATTGGCATCAATCCGTTCCAGCCAAACACCTCCAAAACTAGTTTAATAAGGAAAACATACAGTATCAGTCTCTAGTTTATATTTCTTATATAGTTGTATAAATCATTTAGGAGAATGGCAACAATTAGACAATTTGTGAAGTCATTATTTTGGCTCCCTGTGTAGTATGCAAACCAGCCACCGGGCGGCAGTAGAATAAAGTCATGCAAAGAAAAAGAAGAGTTTCAACTAACTGTTGCCTTAGTATCGAGATAGAAATAAGTCTTTTCACCAACAGCTATATCCTATTGATATTTTGCATTTCTTATATTATTATAATTATTGTTAATAATAAGAGAGATGGGTGAAGTCACATATCCAACATTACTACAACTACTAATTTTATTATTATTAATACTATGATTGCATATTGTTTTAAATATGGCCTTTCCGTCGCAAATGCATCGTGGCTCCATTCCCCGCAGATGAAGCCGCATTTAAAAGATGTCCTGTCGCGCAGTTGGAAATGCACTGCGCAAAACAAGTGTTTTCAATGACAATGAAATGTATCATGGATGAGATGTGTCATGTTTTATTCGCGACATGTCAAAGAATGAGGTTGTCAAAGTCTTTAAGGAAATATCAAGCCCTCCTGTGGCCACCATCACCTTATTTTCTCTTTCCAAATGTGTGATATATTTCATGGGGTCTCCATTTCCTTTTCCTACTGAGAGACGGCTACGTTCATATATTGCAGTCATATTGGTAACATTTTATGTGAGCTATTGCCCAAAGCGCTTTTGTCAGTATAGATATTTTTTAATAATGAAAGTGGCGTGAAGTAACAGCTACCTAAGAAAGGTGCAATAACATTGTTTTTTTGCAGAAGATAAAGAATATATGCATGTGACTATGGAGTCCACATGTTTTGTGTTTAAATATTTACTACTTGGAAGGGTTAACACCACCGTTATAGATGCTAAGATTTAGCCCCCAAGTGGCGTTTTCCACTATATGTTAGCATTAAGCTAGTAAGGCTAAGTTGTTTTGTTGACAATTAACAGCTTGGGGGGAAAGTAAGTAAAAAAGGGAAACAAAATTTATCAAAGCATATGATTGCCATTCATCTTCCCACATAATTAACACAATGCATGATTTGAAATGGCTAAGTGGGCTGGCGGCAGGTAAAAGATACTCGCATGCGAGCGTGGCTGGTGTCAGAGGAAATGAGGAGCCCGGCCGGTGGCAGGCAGCGGCCAGGTCAGCCTAATAAGCCACTCGTGCAATGCGTGTCACTCACTCGCGCCGCAGGTCTCGACATACAGGACGCCCGTCATGAGTACACACTGACACGGAGTGGCACAGCCGCTCGTAAGCGCCAGCCGCCTGACCTTCACGTCTATGTGAATTGCGCGCACTGCGGGTCTTCTTTTCAACGCCTTTTGAGTGACAGTGACATTTTTTTTTCCAAGGAGCTCCTTATAATCCTGACGCCAACTAAACGCACCTTTCAATCCCGTGGGAATGTTATTTTTATTTCAACATCGCCAACTAAATATTCATGACTTGTTCAATTGAAAAGAACAGTTGAATGAGTTTGAAGATTAATCATGGCTGAACAATCAAATTAGAATCAATATGGCAATGAAGTACTCGAATGCTACACCCGTCTTTCATTTTAATTGATGGGGCAATATTATCGTGCGCCATTTTTTCTCATTACGTTTGCAATAGAAATATTTTTCGTGATGACGCCCCCTCGGGTTCCATCTTGCGACCTCCGGTTTAAGACCTAGTGGACTACACCGCTGACTTTGGATGACGGCGCTGTTATTTGCTGACCCTGCTTGACCCTGTCATCTCTGCAGGCTCATTATCAAGCTCATAAGACCGCCGCTGCTAGCTCGGCATTCTCTCCGGTCGGGTTCGCGCGAGACCGCCCCCACCCACACCGGTCAAAAGGCGTTTGGTGAAAAACAGGAAGGAGAAAAGATCGGGTGCAGGGTCCGTCACGCGTTTTGTATCTCTTGACAGTTATTAGGGGGAGAAGAAGTTCCATTTGGTCAAGGAGGAAGGCCGAGCGAAGGATGAGGATCCATGGGTAGCACCCCCCCCCCATTTACCCCAACCCGCCCAGGTGAAAGTCAGGCTCACTTCATTTGAATGATTAATATTTAAGGCATTAAGGTGTTTTTCTTCAACATTTACTGGAGTCGTGACTTCTACTTCACACCGATGAAATTAATGAGTGATTCATAATGAAACAAAGTGGCCCAACACTGGCTAATATTTTCATGCAATGAAGGAGGCTTTTCTGTTGCTGTGCAGACATGCTCATTTGTCAGTTCATTAGGCAAACTCAAATAATCAACTCGACACACTCTTTCAGAATACAATAGCCCTAAAAAAACACCCATTCCTGCATGGTTGGTAATTTTTTCTTTTTTTTTAACCCTCTCAAGAGGTCATTATGTTTGTACTAGTATATGTGTATGCATGCGTGCGTGTATATATTTATACTATAAAAAAATATATGTGTGTAGATAGATAGATATATGTAGATATACTATAATATATTTATTTATATATAAATATGTATATATATATATATATATATATATATATAGTATAAATATGTATTTTTAATATATACAGTATAAATAGATATACTGTCCATAAAATCAGTCTCTAGATATAGATAGACAAATGTATGTGTTTTGCCTTGTTTCCATAGAAATCCATCAACCGGGGGGAAACAATCACGTTATTGTGGGGAGTTGATTGTTCTTCAATCCAATTTCATGCATATCTTGGAGGAAATGAACATATTACATCCACATCTTTCAAATACCGGAGTGCTGACGTGTAATAGCGTTTCCTGGGCTCGTATTAAACTGTGAGGAGCAATTTCAACAAAGCAATTTCGAGTTAATTTCCTCTGAAAGAGAGCAAGAAAGAGAATCCTCCCATACGTCCGTATTTACGGCTATAGGGAAGCTGTGTCACAATGACATCTCGCCTTCACATCTCTTTTTCCTCTGCAGTATTTCCTGTAAATTTATTTGGCAAATTTGTCTCATCACAGGAACACTAAACAAGATGGCATATTCCATCTCCGTGCATCAGATACAGTCTCATGTTTAACTCACTACTGCCATCTAGGGATGCATTTCACCGCTGCATTCAAGTCTGGGTGTTCACTTGTGGATAAATCAGACAGATTTTGAGGGCATGAGAAGAAAACAAAAAAGCCACTGGACCCTCAGTGAAGCCTGCATGAGATTCTTGGAAGGCGTTTCTGAATGGACGCAAATGGTGGCGATGCCAAGAACAAAAAACAAGCAGGGGAGTGAATAAATGAGGGGAAGGCACCTTCTTGCCACTGATTGAGATTTAAGAGGTGCGCTTCGCTGGAGTTGAAAGGAGCGAGCCGGGCTGGTGGGTCAGCGGACCTTTCTAAAAGCCTTTCAACTCGCCCGCTCCCGTGCAAAGTCCATTAACGGCTTTCGATTACATCCACGATAATTACTAAAAGCATTAATAATAATTTAGACTCTGCCGGGAGTAGGTTTTGCAGAAAAAATTCACGATACCAAAAGTCTGTGACTTTGCTGAGCCGTTCGAGTCGGATATTTGCGGCAAAGGGCAAAAAGATTTTCGACGTTTTTTGTGGATTTTTACGATTCGTCACTGATCCAATGAAACACTTATGCCAAGGCACGGCTGTAAAAAAACTGTACTATCATTTCCATAGACCACAGGTGTCCAAGCCAAGGCCCGGGGGCCAGATACGACCCGCCACGTCATTTTAGGTGGCCCGCGAAGACAAATTGTGCATCGAATTCATATGTCAGTTCCAAAATTTCTAATTGTTTTCACTTTTAAAAAATATTGCTGGCAATTTTTATTACCATTCATTATTACCAGATTTCAATATTTGATTTTTAAATATTTGAACCGTTTTTATGAGTCTCTGTTTTGAAAACATTCATACATTTATCGTACGGCCCTTTGAAGCAAACTATGACGATGAAATAAGTTTGCCACCCCTGCCATGGACTGACAGCGGCCTCTCTAATCTGGCCGACCTTTTTGTGGTGCAGAAGTGTACATTAATAACCATTAGATCCTGACACATCCTGACGACATATCAGGAGATTTAAATAATCGATGAGGAGACGCGGCTCTCAAGCGCAAACGAGCGTAGCGACTGCATGAGATTTGTGCAGCCACCCGTGTTGGCACAACTACTGTGTAAATAATGAGACCTTTAAGAAGCAGGACAAACATACTGCTGCATTTACTGGAGAGCCGGGCTTTTTTTTTTTTTTTCTTGGTTAATGGAGCAACCAATCTGTGTTGAAGCACGACCGCAATATGTAAATAATGGCCGACTGCACCGCTGACTTGGAAGATGATTTTTAATTGGCTCGCGGCATATGTGACAAACAATATTGAACGGGGAAAGCTTTTATAATATTAACCCTGTACTTGTTTGGACCTTGTTATTGTTTTGACAGGACTTGTGACTTGAGATACCGCGTGACTCGTTTTTTTTTTTTGACAAGCTGATAGTTTTGAGGGTTTTTTTTTTAGAAGTGAGAATTGCACTTTGCGGAAACAATAACGTCGCAGTCTGCTCAATTAATGCTAACACGAAATTGCTTCGACGTGTAGGCAGACTATAACAATTATATTTTCTTTATCTTCTGCGTAGAATGAGCTGAGAAATGAGTTGAGACGCCTCACGATCAGTAGATTTTTGTCTGCAGTCACATTTTTTTCTCCGAATGCATAAAATTTAACAAAGACAGTCTCGTCCTCATTGAAAATATATCGCTGCGGTATTAAATATTCAGCACCTAAACTGGCCTGGATTAATCTATAATCCAAAACAAGTTGAAGGTGTCTAGATATGGGAAGACATTTTATGATAAATGGAGGTCCGCACGTGTTTGTTAAAGGTTACAAACCTCGCTGCTTTTTACCACTCACCCATGTGACTCCTCACGCTTCACTTGAACAGCAATGAAGAGTAAGTGCGCAGATTGTTTACGAGAGGAGAGTGATGGCCTGTTGCTCGTCCATCACCCCGACCGTACGGAAACTGTTGCGAGAAACAAGCTCTCCGCGCTCGCTAATTTCAACCGTGATTGATGCGAGGGACATGGAGCTTCTTGCCAATATCGGAACATTTCCGTTATTTGGCTGAGAGAAATGGATATATTATTCGAAGGTCCAGTCCATTTGGTAAACTATCAACCGCGATTACCGTTCTTCTACTGCTGCGAGCTCTTCTTCCATTTCAAATATGATAGATAGATAGATAGATAGATAGATAGATAGATAGATAGATAGATAGATAGATAGATAGATAGATAGATAGATAGATAGATAGATAGATAGATAGATAGATAGATAGATAGATAGATAGATAGATAGATAGATAGATAGATAGATAGATAGATAGATAGATAGATAGATAGATAGATAGATAGATAGATAGATAGATAGATAGATAGACAGATAGACAGATAGACAGATAGACAGATAGATAGATGGAGCGATGGCTGCAAAATTGCAAAACAGGCTGGCCAAATAAGATCCAAAGACATTTGTAGATAGATGAAAAGGCACAGGGGTTAAGAGATAATCAGAATTGTACTAATTACAGTTAAATTGTGTTCTCCTCCAAATCAACCATCTGCTCTCACAATAACATAGCAGCATGGAACGGGGTAGACAACAAACCGACTCGATGGGAGACATCCTTGAGTGGAGACAAATACATCAAATAAATGAGCACGCTGGGCAAAGAGGCGGTGGGTGGGCGCTTGGGTTTGGCCAACATATAATTACAATCATTTTGCTCCTAATTAAAATATGCTCTCTTTATTGCTCTCCCGATCCAAACGTACATTATAGTAAAAGAGCAGATGCGCAATGTCTCATGAGGGATTTCACGTTCTACACGCCCGCGCTGTGACAAATTGGTCACATTTCCGCACGGTGACCATACACGCGCTCGCCGTATCGCCCGTTTCTGACCCAGTCGTGTTTCTATTTGCGGAGCCTCATTGATATGCGCCGGGGTTTGCATTGATAATTACCTGCTGAGCTCCAGATCGGTTCTGCAATTCAACATCTAATTCCACGGTGTCTGGCGTGTGCGCAGACTTCTAAAACCTGCATAGGTAGTATAATATTCATAAAAGTAAGAAAAGACAGCCAAAGTGAACGCTTGAGTAACAAGGGAAATGAAGCTTTTCTTTCATCTGCGCCGTCTTTATTTTGATTTTACACAATGTCTCTGGAGATACGCTTCATTTCTAAAAAGCGGTAACCCGGGTCTGACCTCACGACGTATTGTGTGTATACCGAAGAACCGCTCGCCGCAAAAAAGTATTTCTTGACTCCCGCTGAAACTGAAAGCATTTTTACTTGCTCCTGAATCTGCTGGCGAACTGAGAAGAGAGTAGCTCAACCGTTCTGGATGAGTTTTAAAACCGGTTTGGGGTCATCTTCACGCCAAAGTATATATCTAGGTGATGTTTTATCGAGGGAGGAAAAAAAATCCCTTCGGTGACATACTTAGATTCGCTCGCACGGTTGTAACGCGATGGAGTGCAAAGCCTTCCCAGAAGACCCGATGCTATTCTGGCAGTAAGTGGCCGTGGTTCAGACAGGTGCAATGGCCGCCACTCTCTTTACCTTAATTACATCAGAACGACGTGATGGTAGAATCATTACCGTCTGAAATGTCGATTGTTCAAACGTTGATCTTCGGTTAACCGAAGATGAACCCCCGGTCGCCAAGCAAGCGGCTGAAAACGTAACTGGGCAATTACGGCAATTGAGGGAGTGCGAGAAAACCGAGTCTGTCTTTGTAAAATTAGAGCCGACAAATTGAAAAGTATTTTCTTGTCAATGACTATAATTAGATGCTTTCTTGCACACATGCAAAAAGTGTCTGAGATAATTAAAAAAGTTCTCCAAACTGACAAAAGTGATGCCTTGGGAATGCGGTCTCATTTTTTTTTTTTCCCGTTAAGGCATTGTACACAGAAAGACGATTTCATAAAATCAATCCGAAGGCAGTCTTGACTGTCAATCATCATTTGTGTTGGAATAAAAACACCGTGCGGGAGACTAAGCTCTTATACGTAAAGCTGCTTTGCAAAGGGTTATTCAAATTTTCACGAACAAAGTTAAGTAGCTACAAGGACAGCCCATGTTTGCTTGCCTCCCCGATGCGAGAGTGAACAGGAATGCGGTGAAAGAGACAAAATGGCAAGAGAGAATGTCAAAGTGGAGGTGTCGTCGCTTGTTGGACGAGAAATGACTGGAGAGGAAATAATCCATTCTAAAACAGCTTTTTATCACAGCCGTATGAAAGGTCAGAAATGGATTCCGTCTGATCTGTGAGGGGAATCTAATTCATAGTGATCCGCGAAATTCTCCCTCCCAGGTAAAGGACTTCAAGACGGCTTTGGAATGACATCTTAGAAGACACGGTTTGGCCTCAATACTCATTGCAAAGGTGCTACCGACTATACCGACTTCTTGATTCCGTACTCAAACAGCAATATTTTTTTTTCGGGGCACAACATCTACATTTCAAGCTCAAATCCAATCAAATTGGATTGTCGATACGGAGATAATCGTACATACGTTCCGGAGCACTTTGGAGAAAGCAACCAAGAAACTTTGGGGCCCAGAGTCGTGAAACACTTTGCATAACTGCAAGATTCTAAACGAGCCGCTTAAAAGCCTTTGTAAATGAAGTTCGACTCTCAACGTTTGGATGTTTTAACCTCCGCAGGAGTTGTGCCTCCCGGATGTATTTGCACATCTGAAAAGGCGAGTCGGAATTCTTGCCATGGGCTCGGATGCGTCTACAAACGGGCCATCTGTTTCTGGATAGCGGGAAAATGCAGCAAAAGATGAAGACAGGGACCGTGATCTCAGTGTTGCATCAGCTATTGCATATTCAAGGACTCCATAGAAGTAGCTGCTTGCTCTCTGTCACATCCAGCTCGTTCGTTGTTTACTCTCCCCCCCCCCCCCCCTCCCCCCTCCCTTCTGGCTTTGCTGTTTATCTCCTATGAACTATGTGCACAGCGTTTACGCAAGCTGACAGTTTGCGTTTGCGGCCCGACTCGTCGCCTAATGGCCTACTGTGATTGACGGATAGATGAGAAGTCGGTTGACAACGTCGGAATATTACCTGCTACGGTTGTGTTCTCGCAATATATGCGCAATGAATTGGTGTTCTAACAAGGACGGATGGGAGAAGAATTGAAATTCTGCAAACCTATCAAAGTCTTCATTTGGAGATGAATTACAATTGTGTCGCAAACATTTAATTAGGATTAAAAATTTGGAGTTGATTAGATGACCAAGCAATGTTGGAGACTCTCCATTTGGCTCCAAAGTGTTGAATAATATTGTTATCATTTTGTGATCTTCACATGATTATCATTGTGAGCCGTTGTAATTTCTTGAGTTGTAATTTTGTGTAGAAGTTGTTTATGCGGGTGTACCCGAGCGATTCGATACTGCGACCTCGGCTTGTTCAAATGAGATGTCAATCGCTCAAAGTGAGCACCGAGTGGTGAAGATAAAGCTTTCTAAGAATCAATATGACAGATGGCAGTAAATGACTTTAAGTGCTGTGATTTCTGTTTTACCTGGGAAAAAAAAAAAAAATCAGAACAGATGGCAATTGTGAGTGTGCTCTGCCAGGATAACTTTTCAACTATTAACTGCTCTGTTACACATGCTCTTCCAAACTTTTGGGACCTTTTAATTAAATCAAATGAATTTTTCATAGCTGAAAACCAAAACGATACCCCAAAGTTGCTGAACAAAATACATCCTGTAGTTGATGAGATAAAATATCAACATTACTTTTTTTTTCTCGGTTGTTGCTTTTGTTGTCTTCCAAGTGAAAGCCTTTGTATTTTAGTCTCCAGCGACATTGGCTGACCTTTATTTGATGATCCCTGGCAAAGTGTCACTCTTGTTGCTTAAGGGATTGTCCTAAATAAAATGAAACATGGGGAGAATATGAAATCCAACTTCCCTTTGTTTTTCCCGCCATGAACATAAAACTAAAGTGACTTTGAAATTTGGGTGCCCAGAGCCTGAGGACTTGCACCAGAGACCCATTAACCCTAAAATTGGGATTAAAGAGATGCCTGTTTGCCTTTGTGAGCATTTCCCGGGTGCCAGAGCTGATTTTGAGCGTGAGCAACCGACCTTACTCAGTGTTGCGCGTAAAAGCGAGAGTCAAATATAATCTACCCTAAGGGATACCATAAAGGTTCCTATCGTCTTTCAAAAAATGTCATCTCAAACAAACATAAAAACAAATCAATATTTAGGAGTTTCCCGAAATCTAATTTCATAGTCATTAAAAGAGGATATATGTGCAGGTGAGACGGTTACGGATGGAAATCAATTTTAGAATCACAGATGTGGGCGGGGTCAGCCACCAAAGGCTTGCAGACCCTCGCTTGTACTAAAACTGGCTGTCCGAACTAATCAGCTCAGGCAACTGCAAGCTGCCAAGGAGTGTCGCTCAATTCAAAAACATCTTCTTTCTAAACGGTCACTTGGACGGAGGAGAAAAGTCCAAATAGCCACTTGAGCTAGGCTGCTGCCAAAATGATTGAAGGCCAACACGTTAACCCAGACCTTCCAACCTTGGGGAATCTACTCGGGGCTGCTTTATTTATTTATTTTCCTTCCAGTACTGTGATCTTCCTCTCTCATTGTGATTCCAGGTAAGGCCGCAACAACAATCCCGAGTCCTCGGACGAATTGTGTTTACAGATCCGAGGCATTAAGTTCGCATTACTTCACGGGATAATAGACGAGGTTTTCTCAAGACTAGAAGGTGTGCGGTCTCAATGAACAGGTCGCTAAGTTGCGTTATTATATTCATTATTATTTATTATATTAAGTTCTTATTATATTTACATGATTTATATATTATATTCATATTATATATTTTATATTTATTATTATTATATTTGTTATTATATTTTATTAACTCATGCACTGAATGAGTTAAGGGAAACAAACCAGTTCTGCAAATGTGTCGCATATAATCAATTTTAATTTGACAGTCCTACATAAGGCGCAATGCAAATTCGGGATAAAATGAAATTTTATAGTCAGAAAAGTCTGTCGTAACGTGGTTTGGTCTAATTAATGATTCCCATTTCTTATACGGCCAAGCTACGGTTTTCAAAGATTAATGAGACGCGAGAAAGTACACACAGAAATAGTTTAACGGAAGTACATAATCGAGTATATATCCTGCTTAAAAATGGAATGCAATATTCATAAGCACGGTGCGGCGTGACACGTGATATTACTCTTGCGCAGGTGAGATAAAAGAGCTCACATCAGCTGAGTCAATGGAGTGGAGGTAGGAATGAGAATGCTCTGCCGCCTTGTCTCCTCATCTTAGACAAAGAGTTCACCTGGAAATAGGACTTCAGGGACTGCTAGAGATACACTTTTGGAAGATAAGCCTCATTAACATGGACGTGCTTTGATAAGAAGAATGTGACCCAGGTATCCCTACTCGCACTCCACGCAACCGAAGCTTCATCGAAAGAAAGTCAAGCCTCGACAGAAACAAGACAATTAGTTATACTTCGTACACGATAACCTGGCTATGACATCATTAGATGTAACTCCGCCCACCCGGGTTCGAGCAATTCGAGGATTTCATTTTAGCTTCATGTTTGGTCCTTTAGCCTTTCCCAGGATTTGTATCTCTGCTTTTGTCAGCAGGACTACATTCTCTTTTCTCCGTTGGATTCAAGGGAATCAGAAAATCTTGGACACGGTACTGGAGAAAATTTGACCAGGTATCCCCGGGCCACCACGAGGGTGTAGATGATGACAACGTAATGGAAAGCAATCTATTAGTCGATTTCCCGAACTAACCATGCGAAGGGCCAGTTGTTAAGCGAGTACATGCGGCTTTATGGTCAATTGAAATGTAATGCCGCAAATGAGATGAAATTGGTAAACGTGCTTTCGTTGGCGTTTGCAAAGACAGGCGGCGTTATGATTTCCATTGAGTCGCATTCCTATGAGTCAGTCTGCCAATATTTGATCTTGATAGCTATTTGGGGGCTTATCTTCATCCGTCTATCCTCTTGCCTTCCCGAAGCCAGAATGTAGAGCAGCTGGCACTGGGAGGGAGGAAGATGAGCCCGGCCCAGCGCGGCGCGGCGTGGCGCGGCGCTCAACGGACCGGCGGCTACACTCGCGTTAAGATTCATCTTGCTCAAGTCAGCAGTTATCGGAAGACTCCTTGTTTAGGGTGGGAGCGCCCCGGAATTACAATCATAAAGAACATTTTCACCAAAGACTCATTTCTGGTTATCATCTATTCATTTTTTTATTTTTTTAAATCAGTGCTCAACCATTCACAACACTCTCAAGTCGCCCGTGAACTCCAATTGATTAGCGCTTGACAATCCCCGACGACGATTCAAAGCTTCATTAAAAGCCGTTGACGTATGATAAGGAACCTTTCTCGGGCTGCTGCGCGCATGTGAAAGGAAGAAGAAAGGCTTAAACATGGGCCGTTCTCCCGTGACTCACCTGAGCGCCGCTTCATAATTAATCAGCCCATAAAGAGTCTGAACAAAAGAAAAGGAAGCAGCCGGATCTTGTGACTCCGCCAAGGTAATTAGCATCTCGACTTCAACCTGCGAGATCACAGCTTTCTCCAAATAATTGCCTGTAACCCCCCCGAGGAAGCCTGGTGATCTCGTGTTTGTCTGTTTAGACGCGGAAAGGTAAGTTGGCGTCGACTATATTTAGACGAGAGCTTGATTTCAAAGACTCGTGAACTCGTTTGCGAAAACAGTCCGGTAGTTACCTGTCAGTTTAATAATTAGACACGTTCATTATATGGCGTATTTTTAGCATCTATGTAAGTTCAGTTCAATGCGGGAAATAAAAATTGGATGCCTGAATGAATAAAAGCGAATTTTTTTTAGTCCAGTGTGAACGGGACTGCTTAAAAGTTGCATTTGTCAGCAGTCCGTGAGGTGTCAAAATGAAATCGCTCGATGCATCCCTCGTGCTTTGTTGAAAATAGCAGCAGCATTAGCACCCCAGGATTGAGGTGAGGCAGGAATCCAGGGACTTGGCCACTTCTCATCTCGTGCATTTCAAGTCACGTGGTGGCCGCACCGCCCCATTTGGATCTAAAAATATGAGCTCGGAGGGCAAATTTCATGTGGCCGTATTAAACATTGATTGCTGATTGAGAAAGCTGCGCTTGTTATATTTAATAGATGAATTCACACAGAGTGTGTTTCCCACCCGCTGAGCCGCGGGTACACAACAACAAAATAAATAAATAAAAGCCGCAAAGTATATCTTTATTTTTACGCTTCAGGAACATTAATAAGGGGAGGGGGGTGGATCCCTGAGTGCAAATGTCTGCATTTCAAAAAATACGATCCAAACAGTAAGCACTCCTCTCGCACGACAGGATTTTTTTTTTTAGGCAAATACTGGTGTGAAGCAAGTAAGTAGCATAATAGTTGCAGAATTTGTGATAGCTTCATTTTTTTTAGATAAATACTGGTGGGAAGCAAGTAAGTAGCATAATAGTTGCAGAATTTGTGATAGCTTCATTATTTATTTGTTTAGTCAAATACTGGTGGCAAGCAAGTAAGTAGCATAATAGTTGCAGAATTTGTGATAGGGTTAGGGTTCTTTTTTTTTTTTAGATAAATACTGGTGGGAAGCAAGTAAGTAGCATAATAGTTGCAGAATTTGCGATAGCTTCATCCTGTTTAGCATGACAAAAGAGGAGAACGACGCCAACAAGCTAGAAATTGGGTCCGAGAGCTCCTCTAAAGCGCTAATGACTTAGCATCTCGCCTTCCAACTGCACAACGTATTGTCACGGCCAAAGCGCCATCCGTCTTTGTGTTGTATTTGACTCTTAAAGCTCAAAAAAAGCTTAAATGCTGTTCCTCAAAGTGTCAAGAGCTTTTATTATCTCTGTCAAGTATCCGAAGAGCGGCACTTTCAAAATGTGATTTTCAAAAGGTTGTGCTAAAAGGCCAAAGCAAAAAGTCGTTTCATACTATTGATAATCCTGATTTGGTCCGTCGCCGTGAGAGAGGGTGAAAATCGAGGTCGACAGCCAATAAGTTTGTCGACCCGAAAATGACCTCATGGCAGCTTGTTTCACTTGAGGGACCTCGCTGCGTTGAAGGCAATTTTTCATGTTTGCGACATGCTCGCCAATTACTAGCCTTCCGTAAAGCATGGTGTTTTATTGACTTTTCGGCAAATCTCTCTGGACCTCAAAAAAAAAAATACAGCCCAAATGACCTAAAGTGTCAGTCAACGGCTTGTGTGATTGCTGCGTGGCTAGCAGCTAACCGCTAATCGCTATAGTGTCGTGAAAAAAGTATCAATGACATCATCAATGTTGACTTCGTTGAGTTCGATGCTAGTTGCTAACTCAAACAAATGCTAGTTGCAAGCGCAAAGCAGGGGTGCTAACCACTAGGCCAACGTGCTGAGCATGAGTACGGAACTGTTCACACCTCATTACACAAGAGGACATTTAAAAAGCAAAAAGTTTCCTCTTCCTCGCCCCAAATAATTGAATAGAACCCCATCGTCCGTCGAGAGTTGCGACAGAAAAGCGGCAAGTAACCGAATGATATCAAACTTGCGAGTCCCTTAACTGCCACGTGTCACCGAAATGAAGTATTTGCACTTGGCGCACGTCCAATTGATGCAATCGCGTGGCAATCGGCCTTCATTGGCATGCGGGCGGGCTTCCGTCATTGGCTCTGACACTCGGAGCTGATTTCTGTGACAGATGAAATCATGCGCCGCTGATGATTCAATCGCCTAACCGAGGGGATTTCACAATGCCAAGACATTAGCCAATAGGGAGGTTTTGTCGCGCTGTCAACACATTTGTGAGTAAAACGTCTTTATGGACTCTTACGACCACCGAACTTCATCTCGGCAAAATTAAACGGGATCGTTTGAATGATTTACTTTGTCATCTGCGCGGCGTTATTGTCATTCGCTGGCAAAGTGGCGCAAAAAAAAAAGGGTTTAAATGAGTGCAGCACAAAAAAAATAACATCAGGAGAGACGTTTGTGATGAAAGCTGATATTTTTGATCATCAACTGACATTTCTTCTACTCTGTTATATCAGGAGCTCGTTTTAAAGCTAGTACCGCACATGAATCATAAATATAAACCTCATCGACACACAGTTATGTCCGGCCCGTAACTAAACAACTACAGTGGCCGTTAATCGTCCTAAAAACGTATCATTTGGAATATGGTCCAGCCCGTCGACGGTTATCCAAATTGTGTATTTAAAAAAAGAAGAGCAACCTCATTATGTCTGTCTGAGGGAGACAATAAGAGACATCACAAGGGAAAACGCACGAGTCCAGTTTGATCAGAGTGGAAGCTGCCTGGCTGTGATGCAATCGCAGATTTCAGATTTCAATTCACTTTCCGATGTGGACAAACAAAACGCTAAATGGATTGTATTGGTAAACAGCACTTCTTGTAATCAAGGTAGCGATGCATAAATAGGTACTGAAAAGCAATTAGAATAAATTTTTATGACGGAGTCATGTTGTAAATAGTTTTTTGTACACGAAAATAATAAGTCCTCTAAAGTATTTAATAGAAGTGATCCAAAGAGAATTTAATCAGCCTCTGACCGATGACGTTCATGTTCAATCCATGCTGAGAATATCTTTGTCGCGTCTTAAAGTTATGTTAGAAATAACTTTTGTTTTTGCTTGAATGTCGTTAACAACTGACCAAGAGAAAAGAAAAGCTTCTAAAGTGATTTGCGTCGACCGAGGCGATTGTTGTCAGCGCCGACTGCGGCTCCAGACGGTGCCGAGCAATCTCCCTCCAGCGAATCCCCGCGGCGCCGTTCAATCGAGGCGCTCCGCGGGCTATCGGCGACTCCCGGCGATCTGACAAGCATGAAAGGTTGGCGAGGCGGGCGTGAGGTATCGCTTTCAAGTCTGCCACATGAAGGCAAAGAGATTGATTGCCACGGCGACAACAGTGATTGACTGCAAAAGCCACCGAGCCATGTCATCGGCTACGGCGTCATGTCGCGCAAAAAGGCGCCGGCTTGGATTCCGGGTCACTCGGAGATTTAATGGGGGTCGGACAGCGGGACGATTTTACGAGATGCGTTTGGTGATATATGAAATGGCGAGATGGAGACATGATAGGAATTGTTGCTTTTGCCTTGCGGATGACAACCGTTGTCAGTTTTCGAGACTCGACGTCGCTGTTGCGATAAAATCGGAAACTTGTAAACATTTCACAAGAGCAAACAAGTACTTTGTCTCGACATCAGGGATTTTTTTCCCCAGTTCTGTTTTATTGGTCGGAAATCAAGTTCAACTCTTCCAATAGGCCTTTCCTGATATTTTTCGGAACGTCCCATCTTTATGAGATATTGCGCAATATGTTTGCGCAACTCCACACTGACTGAGAGGCGCAACGATGGAGAATTTCTTCAAAATGGCCACATTGCGTTTGATATTATTCTCCCGCATTGTGCTCGGGCCACGGCTGGTGTCACTTGAGTCGCTCGTCTCCGTCGTAATGACCTCCTCGGGGAGTAGGGGCCGCCGTCTTCGCTTTTGCGAAGGACCTCACCACTTCATGTGAAATAACAGAGAGTAGCGAAGGCGAGCGCGGTGCCCAATTGATAAAAAAACGATGGGGAGGAAAACGAAAAGTAGCTGAGAAGCCTACAGGCCAAGATGAAATGGCCAAGCCCTCTCTCCGGGCAATGATGAAACAGAGTGGCGAAGAAAAGTGCCTTTGATTGTACTTTTTTTTTTCTCTCTTTCCCAGAAATAAATTTCCTCCCAAAAGAAACAGTGAGTATCCGAAGAAAGAGACTACTACGGGGAGCGAAATCCTTCAGTATTCCAAATCTTAGTAGTTTCAAATCTCATGAGCAATTCATTTAAAAAATGTTGGCGAGATACCCAGAAAAAAAAAAAGGCTGACGATTGTTGCCTGCTGCAGGATCCAGCTGTTTGGTAAACTACCAAGTGTCATCTAATATGAGCTTAGAAGTGCTTTGTGAATATTAACGGCAAGCTCGAGGACTTTCATTTCGAAATTATTTATGTGCTGCAAAGTTTGTGATCTGACAGGAATGTTAAACAAAAAAATATATATCATACCAGCATTTGAATGCAGCAAAAAAAAAATAGTAAAAGTCACTTGAAGCCGGATTCTACGGTTTTAGCATCGCATGGGAGTCAACGGCTCCCCTTTGCCGTTGCGGCGTCTCTTGGAAAAACAAGTCGCATTTGTTACCGTTTGCTGATGCGCTTGGCAGAACACAATCGTTGAACTCAATTAGAATCACGTCGAGGCTGTCGTCAAGCTGACGTGCGGCAACAGCCTCTGGATTCAGCGCCGCATCGACCCGTATCTATTATGCGAATAAAAGCTTCTATTTTTGGAGAAGGTTGTGACAGAGGGCTCATTTGACATCAGGCTGTTGGATTAACATTTATCAGTTTGGAGAAGAGCAATGCCTTCCTGGCACCAATTCATAATACCGTACTTTGATGATGTACGTTAACTCATTCATTGCCATTGACGCCTATAGATGTCAAAGGGCGGCTAGCGAAATACAACTTTGACGCCATAGTAGTGAATGAGTGAAGATGGACGACCGTATTTTCCCATTGGGAGGCGTACCGGGGTAGAAGGCACATCAAATTTATTCAACTTCCCTATATAAGGCGCACCTGATTATAAGGCGCGCTAACGAGAAAATTCAAGTGCGCCTTATATTGTGAAAAACACGGAAAAATATTCAACTTGTTTGTAAAAAACGCTAACAGCGTATTTACAAGGACGACGCCATTTCAGTAAACAGATGATCAATTCGGAGCCTGCCAGGGCTTTGCAAACAGAAACAAACTCGACATGGATTTTCATAACCGCCGAGCGCCGCACGTCGTGTCTGTTTGTACAAAGGCTGCCGCCGCCGCCGCCGCCGCCTTTCTGCGCCCCGGATGCCGACAGCGGCGGCCGCCTTTGCCTCCCTTTTCGAATGCCGTCTCAAAGTGGAGTCGACGCCGCCAAATCACGATAACGGGACAAAATACGAGTCGGAGCGAGAGGAATGACAAATTAATCATATGGGAATGCATTCCGTGTATAAATAAGGTCATCAAAGTGGAATGTTTTCTTTGCGGATCCAGACGGAACAAAGATCCCTCTCGTCGAAGAAGAATGTGGGGCAAGACAACTCTTGCTTCTGGTTGTTTTCTCGTGTTAAGTGTATAAAATGCTAATTAGCAGAGCACATTTTATACATGGCATCTCAACTTTAAAGGACAAGATGTTCGAAATGAAGTCGTACGCCATTCGATTAGCGCCGCGGGTTAGCCGTTCGCCTGACAGACTACAACAGGCGAGAAAACACGTGGCATCCAATATTTAGTATCTGCGCCGCCCGCGGTGCAAAGAAAATCTGCTTCTGCGGGTTTGTTTTTTTTTCTTGACGTAATTTGATTTAATTGAAGCGGAGGATCTCGCCTCACACTATTTTTCAAAGTGTCCAATCAAAAGCACACCAAAAAATCTCCAGCTGACTTGACACGCAATCTTCTTTGAAAACAACAAAGACAAAAAAATATACTTTTTCATTTTAGATGACATCAAGAGATCATTACACCCACTTTAGATCTCAAATAACGACATTTTTATGTTCCGAGGCACAACAAGACATTTTAGAAAAAGCAAAAACAGGCGAGAGCAGATTTTGCCCTTAAAGCTGATATTCTCCGTTGAATAAATATCACAACTTCAAATTGAGCAGGCTGGATAGTAAATAAAATAAAAGGGAAAAATGGATTAATTACAATATTTCAAAACAAAGCCCGGTTTAAAACAGCAACCTTTTGGCCAAAATTAATTTGCAAGTTTATCTTTAGCTTATTCCTCCTCTTGGCTTTCTTTCCCTCCCCGGCAAGCAAAGATGGGATTTCAAACGACTCCCACTGCTAATTATCAAAGTGGAGCTTTATCTTGAGGTGGATTTCTTTTACAAGTCAAATTAGGAATTCGCACTTCCACTAGGTATACGTCGCTGCGCAACCAGGTTTCCCACTTAATTAGGGCGAAATAATTACTTTGAAAAGTTATTTACTTTTGCCGCCAATCTTGTTTACTGTTCTCACACTTCATTATAAGCTGCAAACAACGAAAGGAAACAAAAACAACCGTCGATACTCTCCCGATTTTAAAAAGATCTTTTTTTTTTTACTCTACCTCATCTGTTATCGTTATATCGTACTTATTGATGTCAACATACGTGATATGTGTTTTATTTATTTTATTTAAGCTTTAGACACGCGGACACACACAGAACACATTGCAGTCATTGTTTTGATAATGATGGCTGTTTTATTTATTTTTTTAAATAAGTGGAAGAGCACTTGCAAACCTCTGTGGAATATTAGTATGCTAATATAACCCTCCCCTGCCGTGGTACAGAGGTGGTACATAAATATGAAATGATTTTCGCCTCCCGAGATGGCAGAATATGATCTCTGAAATCCCATTTATTTTTTATTTCATCCTCCTGAATTATCTACAAAGCGAACGACATTGTGCACCGTAATGGTGCACTAACCTTGACGCCTTTGAGTTAAAGCTTCAGTGGCTGCAAACTCGTCGCGGCTTAAATGTCACAGAGTTGCTCATTGTTCTGCTGTTGTTTTTATTTTATTTTTTTATAACGTTAGCCCCCTTTGGGAACCCTTTGCTGACCGGAGCTTTCCCGACAAGCACTCACGACTTGAAAGCCGACGCGGCGAGTCCTTCAGCGACACATGACAGAGTTTCGTCCCGCAGTCTCGCTGTCATTTTTGGCCTTGCAAACGCTGACATGAAAGCGCAGCGAGTGTCCCCGCTTGACCAAAGCCTGCAGCCAAGGACTGCGTGAGCGCCGCTCAAAGAAAGATTTTCTCTGAATAGTTGAGTGATAAAACTCTCAATACCGCCTAATGGGGTTGGCCCACTCTGAAAATAAATAAATAATAATAAAAAAAAGTTTGAATTCAGTGATACTTTCTCGTGCCACTAGATAGTGCCGGCGTTCCACACACTGGCATATTTAAATACGAAAAGCCTCCAGTCCATGAATCGGCCGACATGTTTTAAAATGATACTTGTGTGCTGTCACCGTGCCATCGACCCTCACAATTTTTTTTTTTTTTTTGTCAGTCCTCATCAAATCTAATCACCTGACTCTGCAGGTTTCTTTCGTCTCCACTCCTCCAAATTAATGAGTACGCCGCACGTGTAATGACACGCGGCTCTATCTAGCCGAATAGGACCTCTGAAATGCCAATTATCTTTTATACATATCATAAGCGCCGGTATTGCCACTTACTACATGAATACGCAATTTACACGTAGGCAGGATTCGGCAGACGACGGTCAGGGTATTAACAAATAAAGTCACGGAGGAAAAGTCATTGCAGCCTGCAGCCAGTCCAGTCGCGTTGAATTCAAATTTTCAAATTAAGGAGAAGGAAGACGGAGCGGTTCCACAGGCACAAGGCTGACGTTAATGCAATGCAGGAGGTGCCCACCTGGCTTTTAGAACGATTTACTTCTTCATAAATAGATTCACAGGGTATCTTTCTTTCAGTCAGAGTGGAATTAAAGCTTTCAGGTTAATTATCTATGTCAGAAGGTCATTTGAATGTGACATTATGGACACATCATATGAGCTGTTAGGAGACTCCAAGGCAGGTCGGTGTATTTAGAAATATAGCACACAACAAAATTTAATTTAATTTAATTCACTGCACATTGTGCTGCTCCTTCTAGTGTGTGAGCCTTAACCACATTACTTGGAAAAAAAAACGAGCCAAGATTATCAAAATGAAGTAAACAAAAAAACAGATCATGACACGTCTATGTTTTCCTCTTTTCAGGGTTTAAACGAAGCCCCTGTTTGAATCGTTGATGGAGCGAAAGCCTTTCATGAGCAAATGAGGGCAATATTGGAGCACGGCAAAGAAGTGCGCCGCATGCTAAAGAGTCAATCGGGAGAACAGTGACTCAGTGTTCCAGGTAGTTTGCTCTCTTCCTCGCCGCTTCATTTGCATTCCGCTTGACGCGCATTCCTGGAGCTGCTCACCGGGGAAAGGTCGGGCTATGTCTTGCTCATGTCTTCCGACTTCCCGGGTCCAGACCTCTCACAGATGGGACCGGCCCGCAAGCGCCGTCCGTGTAAGCTACATGGTTAGCTAGACAACGCTTGCGTGTAACGGATGCATTGAAAATCATGTTACCCAAAAGTTTCAAAGCTTGTTCTGGAAACTTCCCAGTGACCTTTGCAGAAAAGCATTACACGCTACACAGTGCCAGGTAAGCTGGAACGCGGGCATATAAACGGCCCGATAAAGAGTGAATTAACGTCTCGAGCTGTTTTGAATGTCACATTTGCTTCTCGGCGACCTTGCGTGAAGCGTTCGCCTCACATCTCCCGCCGATGATCGACGGCTGCGTTTTTGCTTTATGAGCCTTCGGCGCTCGGCTCGGCCCCTCCCTCGTATGTCATAGCAGGTGGCGAGCTGACAACCCGACGATTCTATCAGCACTGCGGCTCCAAAACGTCTTCCTTTGTCTGCTATGAAATGGAAATCTTTGGCTCGCCTTTGCGCCACAATCATCTCGGGCAGTGGATGAAGGTACGCTGGGATATACGGCGTTTACAACTTTCGCGTCGGCACGTGCGGTCTATTTGGAACGAAATGAGCGAGTAAGCCAGATGACGACGGTACAAACGGAGCCGCCGAGGCTGGGACGCATCTCATTGTGGAGGCAATGTGCCTCTCGCACGCCTGTCGTGCCATCTGGATTTGTTTGGAGGAGCGCTGCAAGGCACATATTTTCCAAAGTGAAAATGTGTTTGTGCTGCATCTCTTTTGCACTTGTTCTCCACATTGCTCATAATGGCCCCCAGCATCCGACTTGCTTTTTGTGGCCTTCTGTGCCTTGTGATGTAAACAGTCGTCACTGTACGTGGTGATAGAGAGCAAGTTTTATCGTTCGAAAAAATTACACATTGCAAAATGTGTTTTTTTAAAAGAGGCTGGAACGGTTTAATGACATTTCCATTCATTTCAATAGGGAAGGTTGATTTGAGACGTGTGGTTTGAGTAACAAGCGTGGCCATGGAAGGAATTAAACTCATATCTCAAGTATTTGTCAAAATTGGATGTGATCTTTATTTGATTGACGACGTTTTCCCTCCTCCGACATATTTGATTCAATCAGGTTCGTGCAACGGAATGCAATTTGAATCAAGTTTTTGAAACACTTAGTCAAGAAGTAGCGTGAAAGCCAGGGCACAAAACAAAGATCCACCTTCTATGAACTAGCATTCCCGTGCAGATGACTTTCTTCTCCGATGGAGAGACACTAAATGAAACTGAACAATTGATAACAACCGTCTCAGTGGATCAAAGCGGAGATTTGCTCCAGGAAGTTTCCTGCAAATTTCCCTGCTGTAGCTCACTCGGAGTCTCCCGTGACAGCCAGAAGAGGAATTCGGGACTAATTAACATGTCAGAGCTGGCTGCTGCCTTTTGAGCTGCTACGACACTGATTGGCAGTTGATCTCGGCTTGGGAGAGAAATGCCGATACGTTGGAATTTAGGCACCTCGGACTGCTTATTTGAAAATGGCTGCCGGTAGTTAAGTTAACCTTGAGGTAACATTCAGCATTCCACGTAAATGAAGGCAAACCAATGTCACCAAAAGTGGGTACATAAAACAACTGCGTTAGTACTGCATTGCCTTAGACATTGTTGGCGTGAAAATACCCGATGCACTAATAATCAACACCAAAACAAATCAGCCCATCTGCTCTCATAAAAGTAATTTGCAATCAATAGCGAGCATATGTCGACCCATAAATCCAGCGACATTATGGAGCAGATTTAGCAGGAGCAGTTTTTAGGCATGGGGTACGGCGATAAAACCGCCACCATTCATGTGCATAATAAATTGAATCTTTTGCTGCACGGTGGCAAAGGCAGTGGAGACATTAGCACCCCCCCCCCCCTCACCCCCACCCTTGCAAAAAAAACACTCTGTGTACTGTTTGCAAGCAAAAGCAGATTGATGGAAGACAACATTAAGACTGCATAAGAGCTCAAGTAGCAGATTTACTTCCAGTAAATTAGTCTGCAATTGTTCTACCCAAATTATTCCGACGTGACTAGTTAACAATCATGTGACGAGTGTGTGTGCAAAACACACCACACAAAGAAGTTACATTTTGCCAATGACCCATTTGTTCCCGTAACCTTGTCTAAAACGATATTTATATACTTTCCATTTTTCGCTTTCCGAAGCGTTCACACGCAATGATGTCATCGTCCGAGAACCACCGGCGATTGCGAAGGTCACGTAGAGCATCCGCGCGCATACTAATGGAACACAAGCGGCGCTAATGGAGCTGGAGTAATACATATTGACACTTTGGAATCGTTAAGAGTGAAGCCCGGGTCTTGGCGTGGCGCGGGATCCGGTCAAGTTCATTTTTCCCCATCTCTTCATCTCGGCTTTCATTTTCCATTACGGCAACACCTGTGATGCCGGATCGATGTCGATACAGTCCTCGTTCGTGCGCTATTCTTAACCTCATCCTTCACCCCCCCCCCCCTAATTAATCAGTGATGGATATAAGGTATCTACAGTGTCAATAGGACGTTTGTCAGAATAATGGTGACCTTTTTCGTTCCAGGCTAATTCACAATATTGTACACCGAACTACTTTTTGTGCTACTTAAATGTTTTTCTTTTTAGCTCTAATCATTCGGCATCATGATCAAGCGCAATTATTTTGAAAAATTCCACTTTATATATTTCTTTTTAACAATGAACTGTTGACTGAAATGAGAATCAGCTTTATTTTTTAAAATATATAATACGGGATTTGACAACAGGAGGGGGCTAAGGACGGAGCCTTGTGGAATGCCTCGGTTAAACATTGCCGGAGTGAATTTAGATTCCGTTTTCGTTTTTCTTTTCCGGTTGTATTAAATGCTACGCAGCATAAAGACACATTTTGACATTTTTATAAAAGCACATGGCACCATTTTGGTGGAATAGCCCAGATATATTGCGTAATTATTTACAAGCTTTTTAAATAGGATAGAATACTAATAGTATATGGGGCTTGGATGAATGGTCTGAGGGTCTGAATAGTCTCTATGTGGCTGACCTATATACTATCCCAACATTTATAGCTCACGCCGGAGTAGGGACTTCTTTGATTGAGCACGGATAATGGGCAGGACAGAAATGCATTGTAAAGCACTATCGCGACCGCCTCGTAATTGCCTAATGACTTTAATTAAACTTCAGTCTCTTGTTCCTGACAAATCGCACTGCCCCACAGGTCCCGGCCGGCTTTCCTATAAATGGCGGCCCGTGCGGCTCGGTGCTGTCGTCAGCAGCGGTCTATTCAAAGGACTCACTCTTATTGGGAATCCAAACACTGCACACACACAATTTGTCACCGCCTTTGCTAAATTGTCGGCACGTTATCACAACAAATAAATCAGTACTCTCCCAAATAGCCTCCAAAGGCAACGCATCGCCCAAATTAATTATCTGTTTATTGCACGTTGTCACTTCGTAATTGCCTCCCGGTAACGTTTTTCTGCAGCCGTTGTGTTGCTTTCATTGTTACTCCAACAATGACCCACTAAAGGCGGTGTACATTTTATAACCGCCGTAAAGAATGATCATGTGTATCGTGTGTGTATTTTTCATGACTAATTTGGATTAAACATGTTCTTTGCAGCGGCCAAATAGTAAGGCGCAGAGGCATTAAATAAACATTAAGTGCAAGAGCAGCTGAAAAGTGGCAACAGTGGCCTCTGCTGGTTTGTTTTATACTTACAAAGAGCAAATATAAAGAATGCATTTTAAATGTGTTTTTAATGATTTAATTACTAAACATATAACGTATTGAACTAATGTCAGTGATTATTCAAGTAACCCGTACATAGCATTTTCTGTTTTTATGAATACGTGCTTTCACCATGTGATGCCTTTATTTATTTTTTTGCATTCAAAATGTGGCTCTTTGACATTTTGCGGCGAGTGAGTGTTGCATAATTTATCAACAAATACTTAATTACATGCCGGAAAGGTCATCTGGGTTCATTTCCACTGATGAATTTATGGATATCAAGGCAAAAAGCGATGATGGCGAGATTTTCATATAAAGACATGCATTTTTTTTCTATTGGGAATAAAAACAACAGATTCAAGCAAAAAAAGAGAGATAATAGATCGACCCAGTTGGGAATACAAAGTGGATTTGCACTGATTACAGAGGTGGCGCTTTGCGGGCTGCTCTTCGCTATCCAATCTCCAGATCGATATCCGCCAGCTGTTTGTTTTCACAACCGGAGGGTTTCTCCGTGATAACGTATCGGTGTTTGGATAGATACCGCGTGACACGCTGAGACGACGCAGCCAGAACGTGGAAAATATTGGAATTCTAAATCCCTGCCGCCGCCGCCACCCTCACAGGCGATGCAACAGCCATGCGGTAATTGCAGAAGCTCAGCAACAGATCCGCAGTGAAATTATTCAATTTTGATAATCTCCACACAAGTGCGGCGGGACACTGGAAGAAAAAGATTGCTTCTCGCTGATTTTGTGACAGGAGTGTTTGAGATAGCGAGGGCGGAGCGTCACGGTGGCTTATCTCGGCCAGAGGTGGGAAATGCAATACAAGATTTATTTGAGGGCAAGTTCTTCATCTGCCCCGTGTTTACTTTGTGCTAGCAATGTGGCGGATGTCTACATTTAGTGGAGTGAATTGGAGAAAGCTGGAACGTGCTACTGGACTTGTTTGGCTTCAAAGATATGATGTGGCACTCTAGCCCGGTCTTGGTCATATTAAAGGTCTTGGACTTTTATGTTTTCCATTTTTTCTGGAAATGACTTTCCCTATTTCCTTCCATCCCAGAGAAGGTCTAACGAATGTTTTTCAGAAAGAACTGCATGCTTTTGGCCACCAAAATCCGTTTTGAACAAAAATTAAAGCGAGTCTGCTCTTTAACCTTCTCAACCTTGTCATGTTTTTTTAAATTTCATTTTTCCGATCTCGGTCTGGACTCCCAAAAGTCTTCCGCTGGCCAATAGTGGAAATGTTAAGACTCGGCTTTGAAAACATAAAGCGCCATCTTTCATCTCAGCTCTGCTGAAGGATCTTTTTGACGGGACCCCAGAATCTCACGATCAAACGGGTATTGAAGGTTTAAATGAGCGTTTTACATCCGGCTCGTGGTAAACGCAAGCTCGTCAAGGCTGGAGCCTCAAGAAGAACGTCCACTGAACATCTCGCCGCCCGCTACGTGACAACTTTTGCACTCGCCGCACATTTGATATGTGAAGACGTCCATCATCCTTAATCTGACAAAGGGTTCAACTTATTGATTTGAAGAAGGAGCAAAGAAGCCCACAGCTCAACATTTTGCAGGACGGCTCAGCGAACCTTCCCACGGTTCATCTTTGTTCACAATGTGCTCCAAAAAAGTACTGAAAGGTCTCATTGAAGAATGAAAACTTCTTCATGACTTTTGGAGTGTTGAACTATACAGGCAATAAAAATAAATAAACAAAATGCTACTCCTCGCGTATGACTTTTCTCTCGACACCCACGAGACTGTTTTGAACCGGTGGCCTATATTTTGAACACAAGGAACTTCAACTCGCCAGCGCAGGCAATTAGTGGTAGAAAATGTATTTTGGAGTACGTACCTTGCTCTCACTAGAGAGCAAACTAAGATGCTAGTGCTCATACTAAAAAAAAAAATCTAGAAATGAAACATTGAACAGCTTTGCTCTGCTCGTGTGAGGTGGAGTGGAATGACGATGGTGTCCGGGGATGTGTTACGAAGGACACTGGTTGCCGCTACCAACTTAATGGGGGGGGGGGGGGGTCATTTCGGTGTACAACACATCCTGATATAACCTCTTCCCATCACATCCATATTTTATATTGCATGAAGCTTGAGAAGTGGAAAGCAACTGGAAAGAGTAGGAAGAAGCTACAGTTGCAGTTCTATTACCGCAGAGGATAAAGAATCTATGCCTGATTATTGGATTGTCTATTTGAAAAGGAACAGCTCCAAGATTTCAGTTCAAATATCGGTTGCATGAAGGGTTTTTATAGAATTCTTCTCCTATGGCCTCCACCGCATATTGTATTCTATACCTGCTCGCTTTTTGATTCCGAGTCCCACCTCCTCGCCACGTTTCTCAGCGGGTCTGCCTACGTGGGCAGCAAATCCAACCCGGGCTTCCTTTTGAAGTCCTTCCCCATTGTGATGGGGGGGTGTCGGGGCGGTCCGCTGCCCATTGTGAAGCAAATAACCCGACCCAAAGCTTTATAATACATCACAAGATGTGTTCGGCCTCAGATGTCATAACACGACCACTGAGATGGCGGCTTGCCACAATTAAATTGAAAAGCAAGTTGCGGGCGATTTGAGGGGAGAGGCGTGGTACTCCCCGGCCCGGGATTGATCGCCAGTCAATTACAGGTCTCAAACAAAGCAGCTATTCACAGTAGTTGTGGTCCTCAATTAAGTCAGGGTACATTTTGTTCCATCGTGGGAGGAAACTGGAGCACCTGAGGCAACAATGGAAACAGGAAGTTCTCAATCCTGTTCCAATGCTAATACTCGTCGCTCTTGAAATTCAGCACGGCAACACGCGTAAGACAATCTGGGTGCACTCGCCTATAAAAATATAAAAAGGCAGCACTTGCCCACATGCTTGAAATGGTTTGATGTTTTTCAAGTGACCTAACAAAGGCGGAACGCGAGCAAATCCTTTGAGGTTGTTTGGCCAAGAAAATATGAGTGCCAAATACGTTGGAACGCCTAGTGCCCATGTTTCAGACTTTCCAGTCTAGGCTCTTGAAAATTGCTTCTTTTTTTTTTTAATTGAGTTTGGAAGGCTTTTAGAGGCGGAAGAAAGTGTTTCTATACTGCCATCTGCTGGAACTGAGGGAGAGTGATTTCATTCATTTGCAATGCAGCTAAACATTAAAGGTAAGTAATGTAAAAATATCATCATTATTGTAGCTGCTTGTTATTTGCCTTTTTTTTCCCAAAAGTGCAGCAAATCTTTGTTGAAGCTGAAATGTTTTGAACGTTTATTTTAATATAGTGGCAGATTAAATTAAAGTTAAAGTCCCAATGATTGTCACACACACAACTGGGTGCGGTGAAATTTGTCTCTGCATTTGACCCATCCCCGAAGGGGGCTATGGGCAGCAGCGGTGCCGCGCCCGGGAATCATTTGGTGATCTAACCCCCCAATTCCGACCCTTAATGCTGAGTGCCAAGCAGGGAGGCAATGGGTCCCATTTTTATAGTCTTTGGTATGACCCAGCCGGGGTTTGAACCCACAACCTTCCAGTCTCAGGGCGGACACTCTACTACTAGGCCACTGAGCTGATCTGCGGATAATAGTTTCAGCATGCATCCGTTTATTCCCATCTAGAAAAAAATATACATTTATAATATGTAGTTCGTGTCATATTCATTTTGTTGCACTCTTTCTGAAATCCTCTTGAACATTTTGATAGACTGACGACGTAACAAAGAAGAGAGAGGAGCAACGATTGTTCTGCTTTTCTAAACCATTCAACAAATACTTTCATCGCCTACGGAAAACGTTCCGCTTAGCAACGTGAACGTCTTGTACGTGTATGTGCATCAAAACTGCTCTGTCCGCCAAAGACAAATACACACAAAGGGGAAAAAAACAATTTCTTCATCCTGCCCGCCAAGCGAACAGATGTGTCCTCAGGTGCTCGAAAAACAAATGTCGCCGACCGGGCAGGTTGACGACATCAATCAAAACAAAGTTTGAGCTGTAATCGCAGGCCATCTGGCATCTCACCGCTTCCCGCTATGAAATAAACTTTTTCTCCCAAACGCGAGGATGGAAAGAAATCCCCCTTATGGGCATAAATAACTGAGCTTTTCAAAGAGGAGCTAATTTTTGTTGGAAGGCCATCGTGAAGTGGATGTTTTTGGAGCGGCGCGCTTGGATCTTTAGAAGGGGACAGAGTTCAGACAAACTGTGGGATGCCAAAGCTGAGAATGTTCAACAGGGGAAATTAGACTTGGAGTTGAAGGAAACTCGAGTTCCTTCTAGTGTTTGGCTCGGGGTATTAATCGATTGATCGGCAAAAGGCCTGTCAATACTTTATGTGAAATTTTTTGTAAGCTAGTTCACATGTTCTATAAAAGTTGGTAAACACAGATTTAGACATAAGCAGTGCTTTGCCGCTATCTTGTGGTATGGATTATTTTGAGGGGGTATCAGGCTAATGATTATCTCCAATTTCCATTTTGAGGGATATGAGTGCTTGAAAAGGCCCAACTCTCCAACAATGAGCCTCAGTTTCCATAATGTGTTCCCTCTGACTTGAGTTGGCCAACTTCTGGTTTCCACGTTCTCCTGATTTATGTTTCAGGTTGGCCTGTTAAATATTTTACAGCAGAATGCCATTTTTATTATGCATTGCTTGTCCATGCCAACCTTGAGAGGTTGGCAAAAAAAAAAGAATTTCCAGGGAACTTGGATTTATAGAGTTTCACATTGCAGCATAGTGTGTTGAATTCAGGCTGCTGATAACAGGGGCAAAAAAAAAAAAAAAAACATGTCCACTATACAATCTTTTCTGAGTTCTATCTGTTCAATCATTTTGGATGCCAGACTGACGGTGAGTAAAAAAATAAAGTTGGGTGAAGCAGAGAAGCTGCAAGAGAGGCAGCGACGTTTGCACCCCACAGGAGCATCTATAAGCACGGCGTGATGAGGTGTCTTCTCGAACGCAATCACTCAGACTGAGTGATTTCATTAGACTGAGGCAAGATGTATTGATTTCTGATTCGGAGCAAAGATAGTGGTACTACAACATCATTCACGTTCACGGACAGTTTGCACTCAAGCCAGATGCGTGCTTGTTGTACATAACACATACAAATGAAGAACTGATTCGATTTTAGTGTGCAGGATAAAAGATAAAAGTTTGGATGCATAACTTGCTATATCATTGGAACAGTCCATTCCTAGCATATGTTCAACATCAAATATGTTAAAAAATCAGAATCACACTTACATCAACTCTTGGGCCTACCTTTTTTTTCAAAGACGTTGTTGAATGTGAATGCAGACGTTGCATTTTGCCAAGCTGCAGAATTGCAGTCAACATGGCCATCTTGTTGTGAAATTTTCAAAAAGCCTCAGTAGCTGCAAAACCACAATATATATTAATATTAATCAATATATAAATGGAGTTGCATTTGGAAAATGAGAACTGAATACTCACCATTTCATGGGAATGTCTTGTTTTCTGTTTGATCAATCCATCAATGTGGCATTTTAGTCATTTTAACTCTCAATTTCAGTATAATAAAGAGCCAAGTTGAAACTGTAGTAGGGGGAAACACATGTTAGGGAAATTGTGCAAATTGTGTGACATGCATGTACCATGTGTAGCCCAGTTTTAGCAAGGTGCCACAACTTACTTGCTAGCTCCAAAGTTCAACAGCACAGTTAAGGTGATGTTAAGTGTACACATCCATGTGAAAGGTACGTTTATCTTTTCTTTACAACACAGAACTTAACTGAGATAATATGCTTACCTGGAGGTCGCGTTTTATCTGATATGTTATCGATTACACAACAAACAAGTTTGTGTGCTATTTAGAAATAAGACACACGAGGGGAGTGTTGGCCAATTGAGACTACACGAATGGGATGACAGATCATTAAAATGGTGCGTTCCATGTACCTCGGAAATTGTACAACTTATACCGTGAACTTTCTTTTTAGGTAGTTTATTCTTCTGTTTTCTCGTAAATGTTCTATTAAAGTGTTGACTTTGGAATCGCTGATTATATTTCCCAATGTTTGATTTAAGGTTGTTCCCTTCTATCTGACAGACTGTGCTATTCGCAACGTCCCTAAAGTAATCCTTGATGGACACAAAAGAGAAGTTGTAAATATCCAAAAGCTCGCGAACGCACCACTTCCCCCACTCCCCTCCGATTCCGGAGGTGATGAAGGGACGCTGAACTATCCCGGCGACGCCGCTTTGGACACTCCCCGTGGCCGGAGGACGCCGAGCTCTCGAGTCCATCCGGAGCTCCATTCAAAAGTGCCGAGAGCCACGTTCAAGCTCCCAGACAAGCTCCAAGAACCGAGTTTCCACTTCCAGGCAACCCGGGGCCGCTCCGGATTTGGACCGCAATCATCTCCGCGGTACTACTTTTCTGCAGAAAATTGGATATTGGAAGGGAGGAAGCGACTTTTGGAGAGTTAACCGGTAAGTTCAGCATCGAGCTGTGATTTCTGTACGGCGCTACCAACTCTAGTTTTGATTTTGCTTTGTTGAGTTGCTGCAACTTTTTTGGACACTTTTCCAAGTTCCCTTGCTTTACGACTCATTCATTCCTCTCCACTTCGCCGTGGAAGGAGTGGGGGGATGCATTCATGGTTCTTTGTGCTTCATATTAATAAATCGGAATGTTGGAGGAAAATATGGGAAGAGATTTCATTATTTCGCACTTTTGCTCCTTGTTTTTGTGTGTCTCGAGTTAATTGATTAAATCTGTCGTCTTTGTGTGTGGTGAGATGTTCCACTGAGAAGATGCATATGCAACTTAAATCTTTTGCAACGTGGGCCCATTTGTTGACCTTGTGACTATTTCTGGCATGATGGAACTTTAAGCATGTGCGACTTTGTGCACAAGAAAATCTTCTCGAGAACCCTGATGGGTAAACATCCCTTTGGTTTGTGAATAAACCAGGAGAAGAGGCTCAATGTTGTATATCTAAATCACGACAGGGTCACTGACCCATGTTTTAAGAGGTCTTTTTAGTGTACTGGAATAAAATCGATACTCGTCGTGGAATGCCGGATTACATCACACATCCGTTCCCCTTGTGTGTATGATTGGAAAGTATACAATTGCATAAAATGTGCTCATCAAATGTATCCAGTTGTTTGTATGCCAGAAAAATATCAATACTCTTGCAGCGTATCACTAATGGAAAGCACACAAAAGTATTTTGATTGGATTCAGCCTAAATGAGGCATAACATGTTGAAACCACAACTGCTACATTTCAAATGTTTTCCATCTGAAGTCAATTTGAATTTTACAACATTTTGTTGTCAATATCTCTGTTGGCTTGGAGGTCCCCCCCCCCCTCCCCAGCAAATCAAATATGAACTTTTTACTAGTTAAACAAAGCTGTCAGATAGTGGCAAAGGTTTTTGCAGTTCATTATCTTTAACTTGACCAATCATTTATGACTTCTTGTTGCTTCATCGAGGCTTTGAGCGTTTTTTTTTTTTTTTCAATAGATGTTGCTTTCGATTGCTCACGGCATGGTCTGCAGCGGTGTATTTAAAGTCCCTCAGCCTGTTTGTCACGTTTGTAACTTGCCTTGCCAACGCGGCCATGCAGGTTGCTGTTGTGAGTGAGGCGTGTCTTATGTCAGTGCCGTTGCATCAACAAAACAAGAGCAACAAAAATCTGTGCGTTGACTTTATCAAAACGCTCAATTTACATCCACAAATTGATTTTTTTTATGTTTTACGGTGGAGGGAATCTTTTAAGTGACACATGATAACAAGATGGCAAAAATAATGACAACAATAAGCAACAGCACAAGGCAGCCATGAAGCAAACGCTAATCTCGAGTACAATTAATTCAAATATTGAAACGTTTCTTCCATTCGAATGATGTCAACGTTGGCATTTCCCCTCTTTACTTTGAGTTGTTTGTTTTTGGAAACTGTCTGAAGTTTCTAGCTGGAGTAAACCCGATCTCATGATTAGGTGTTTGTGGTTGAATCACATTTATTAATGGTGGACGGAACAAAAACCAGCTTTAGCTTTTTTTTCCAAGTGACATTTTCACAGGGCTTCGGGCAGCAAAACAAAGAGGGACAGTCACAATGGCCCGGCTCCTTTTAGCTTCTTTTATGTCATGGGACAAACCAAACAATGGTTGTCTGCTCTCTCCTTTATTATTCTTATTATTAATATCAACAGCAGTTATGAACCAGGAGCTTTTGTTATCTACATTGTTTGTAGAATCTGCTGTGTGAACAAAGTCATATTTGCTCACCTTAAACACTCCGATTGATCAATCACAATGGAACTAAAGCGACCATCTTTCTGTCTGTCTGTCTGATCTGTCTGTGTGTATACAGAAAAGAGGCAGGAGTCGTCTTTTTATAAATAATAAATGCACTTTTAATGGCCTTTCGCCAGGTTGCCCTCCCAGATTTGATTCGCCGGCGCTATCTGGGTCACCGAGCATGTCTCGTATGATGACGATGGTGCTAATCCATCGCTAGCAGATTTCCACTGATTTAAATCTTATCATTTTTTTGGAGAGACTGCACGTTGGGCAAAATTGTCAGGAAAGCACTCGGATCATGAAAAGACTGATTTTTAAAAAGTCATGTTATGGAAGACAACATTGCGTTTTGACACATTGGACATCCCAGTTAAGTAGTAACACATCGGAAGTCTTGGAAGACCAAGATTTACTTTTTGTAAACGATGCCGTTTTGTATCTTTGCGACCATCTTTCACGGCCTGCTGCAGCCATGCGGCTAGCTATTTTGTAGCCTAATAACATTAGGCCCCGGAGGGGAACAGAAGCCAGGGAAAAAAGTCAAGAGGAAGTCTACACACAGCCTTTTTTTTTTTCTTTTCTTCCAAGAACTATGGCTGTTTCTAAGTTACTGCTTGTTTGACAGCCCGAACAGAGTTATGTGTCGGAAACCATTGAAGGTTTTTCCTTCAAAGCCTCGTAATCTGCTCCGCGTCATTTCATTACCTGCGTCGGATACCTTTGTCTCAGAAGTTAGCGTCCACACGCTATTTTGAATTTGAAGGCCCGCCTTTTCGATTACGGCACGGCTGCTACTGAGACGCATACGGAAAACATTAGACTGATGCTTCTTATTTCCGCATTTTGTATGATGGCGGCCAACGTGGAGCAAAGCCCCCGCATCAATGTACGCTAGGCCCCTCTTTTTTGCTCTCCTATAGCAACGGGATTACTGGCCCAAAGGCATTTGAGGGCAACGCGGCGCCGAAAAGTGCCAGCCCCAGCATTGTCTTTGTCCGGGTCGCTTTGTAGCCGCGTGTTGCGGCCAGCGAGCGGACGGGTGATAAAATTGGGAATCCCGCGCTATTTTCTTGATTTATCAAACCCACTGACTGCAATGTGAGCATTTCCCATCTGAGTAAGCAGCCAGAGGTCAAACGTAGAAGTCATTCTCACACGCAAGAAAGACCAAGTCTTCCTTCTGCACGCAAACTATTGTTGACTATACGATATGCCCCGATCCAGTGTTTGCTTTTCCGGCTAAATTTAGGACTGTTTATTTACCTTCAGAATTTGGACTGAAGTTCCGCCACGTACAAAAGGCAAAAGACAATGGCCACTCACCTGACACGGCCACTTCGCTCCAGATGAGCATGTTAGGATGTTTTATTTGATTTGTTATTTGTTTACTTTCTCAGGGAGAAAACAGCAGACAAAATGGAGGTGAAAACGTCCCTTCTGGACAACATGATTGGGGTGGGGGACATGGTCCTCCTGGAACCCTTGTCTGAAGACTCCTTCCTTGAGAATCTGAAAAAGCGCTTTGACCACAATGAGATCTACGTAAGTATGGAGTTTGTATTTTAACACGTAAGAAGGTCCGTTTTTTAGATTTCCAGTGTCATCGTTTTCTGAAGACTGGCGAAATCTTTGCAGCCCACTCAGTCGGTGGGTGAGAGTGTCCAGCAGCTGATGTTTCTATAAGCAAAGCATTTCCTCAACTATTTTTATGCCTCATAATAGGGGCTGAGCTTCATGCTCAGACTGTCTGGCTGCTGGAGACATCAGCTGTGATGATTACACCTCCGCTCCGGTCGGCCCACGTTGGTTCCCGAGGGAGAACCAACGTCAACTCACGCGGCAATGATAGCCATCACGGCGGCGCACCAGATACTCGCTTTGTGTTTTTATCCTCCTGAAGATCACGCTAACGATAATCTCAGATCGTCTGAGTTTCTAAATAAAGACTTCAGTCTTTCTCGGCATAGCTGTGTTTTTATTTAAATAGTGTATGAAAATAACGATTCGCAAGTCACGGCAACATTGCGTCAATAATGAAACAATTCTTGCCTCTAAATGAAGTGCGTATTGAAAAAGATGATAGCAATCTTGCTTTGACTGCAGGGCAAAAGCAGCCAAGTGGCATATTTTTAAAATGCCATGATTGGAGAACAGATAAAGGAGCTGGCTTTGACGTTTAACTTCATTTGGAAATAACAAAGAGGGCTGCACTTCACAAAAACACTTTATTGGTATTTTAAACAAACTGATAAATAACTAGTTTTGAAATCAGAGACTCGTAAAAACTGTTCAAATATTTGGTAATGGTAATAAACATTGCAAGCAATGTCTCTATTTTTTTTTTTAAAGTAAAGACAATTTGTAATTCTACTAATTCGATGCAAGATTTGACACCTATGCCTTAAATGTAACTTTTTCTTGTTTGCATTTATTCAAGTCCTTCTTTTCAAAGTCGAGCATGTCTATTTTTGTTGATATCTTCAGTCGTGACTGATATTTGATGTCCCGTTTTAGAGCATCAAACGACGGCCAACACGTTCATGAGCTTTGTACTCTGTGGCCATCAAAAAGCCTTGGCAACACATGTCCATGTTTAGATTGCAGTCAATTATAGAGCTTTGTAGCGCTTGAAACGGCCTCCAGCTTCCTCCTGTGTGCTGTTGAATGAGAGGGAGGGAAGGAGGGAGGGTTGGGAGGCTGTGGGAGGTTGTTGCCGCAGGCGGGGCCGCGCCGCGCCGCGCTCCTCTCCGTTTGGAGTGGATTACGCAACAAACCATTAGAGAGAATGTTCAGGTTGATGTGTGAAAGTTGCTATCCAGACTCTGTTGCGAGCGTAGGCGAGGATAGCTCGCTGCTCGTCCTCTCGCCGAGCTCAAGTGTTAGATTTTGCTCAGACGTGGTGTCAATGTTACGTAAAGATTGATTTTGTTACAGTATGATTCTGTTTTATGTAAGGCAGCCATCAAATAATAGAATTTAGTGTAATTGCACATCCGCTGCAGTAGGTGGCAGCGGCGCCCTCGTTGTTGTAGTATAAATTAAAGTGATGCAGAAGAGAACTTAACTTGAGGTATCCTAACACCTCTTGGCTTGTGAGCTTTGGCCCTGCCCACAATTCCTGTTTATCCAAAGTTTCACTTCAGGCATTGCAAGCCTCAACAAATCCCCAGCTGTGAAAAGCTGAGGCCAGCAGAATTCCTGCCATTGTTGTTCAACAATCAGGGTTCAAATGGTCTTTTTTTTTTTAGGCTCAGTCTACCGTCCGTCAATTAACCATCTGATTTCTTCCCCGCAGACTTACATTGGCAGTGTGGTGATCTCCATGAACCCCTACAGGTCACTGCCCATCTACAGCCCAGAGAAAGTGGAAGAGTATCGCAATAGAAACTTCTACGAACTTAGCCCACACATGTGAGTGCAAGCTACCCTGATTGTTCTCTTTTTGTTTTTTTCCATCCTTTAACCCTGAAAAGGATAAGCGGATGGTGATGCTCAGCTGTATCTACTGGCAAAAGCCAAAAGATTAGCAAAGTGCACCAATGGGGGGCGGGTGAGGTGGGGGTGGTATCAAAAGGGCACTTGCAGTCTTGAGTCAGACTGGACGGAGCTCCCCTGGCCATTGAGCTCTTTGGCCGACCATCTGTCCAATGGCAAGCTTACGTCAGCGTTGCTGCGAGGCTGCCAAGACCAAACAAAGGCCAAGCACTCGTCAATTAGCCGGCTGGGTCTCGCCTCTGTAGCGGTCTGAAGCCCCTGAGAGACAGATTGCAAGAAGGGGAATTACCAGTGTCCCAGAGAACACGCGTGATAAATAGACAGAAGCAAGATTTTGTTTATATGGAAGTTGGAAAGGAAAAAAACACTGCTCCAAGCTGTTTTGTGTGTTTCATTTCATAGACAATACACACACACACACACAAAAAATTATAAAAATATATAATAATCATTATTATAATAAATAATAACAGCAATAATAATAATGCAGCTACTGGCACTTTTCCATTCCATTCTTTTTTTTTATGTTATTCAAATCATTAGTCAAATTTGCTCATTTTTATTCAAATCAGTCGTACCGTGCCATGTTGACAAAACCAGTTTAGCCGTGTAAAGTACATGCAAATATCTTGCCATCTCCTTACAAGGACCCGCTCATCCAGATAATGCCCACTTTTTTATGACTCATCCTGTGCACATATCAATATGTTTATTGATCTCGGCTTACCAGATAACACAAGTAATTGTTGACGTATTGACTTCCTCGCATTTGGCAACCCGGTGACAGCCTGAGAAACTTCACTGAACAAATAAGAAGCTACAAATAACTTTCGCTTTCTTTTCAAATAATACACCCGCACTCGAAAAGTCAATCTCACTTATGCGTCAACCCAATCGCAGCTATTTCACAATCAGTTGGAATTTCCTGGCAAAAGGTCATTAAAACTAACCGAGTTGCATGAACCAGATGCGCCACCCGTCGGTTAACAAGCGCTCCCGAGAGAGAGACGCCGACCTTCTTTCCTCTTCTCCATGAAGGTGAAGCCTTTTAGGTCAACTAATTGGCCCTTGCACAAAATCTTGCAAAGCAGCTGTCCGTTGTTGCCAAGGCGAGACGGAAGGATGGCTTTGGAGTCTCGGGTTGAGATCCTGTTCTTGTTTACATTTGGGGGCTTTCCGTTCTTATACGCGCCGTTACGTCATGCGACATTTTTTGCAGATTCGCACCAAAATAATTTGATTTAAAAAAAAAATCAATCACAGGAAGAATATTTTGAGCTAGCTAAACTGATATCTGGCCACCCTTTCGACCTTCCAACGCACCCAAAGACATACTAAGCTCCAAAAAGTTCATAACATGCTGCTGATGATGCAGTTTTGTTCTGAGTCATACATAAGTCATTTCCTTGGCTGTAAATTTATGGCTAGGGTGAACTTTAGTCATTTACTGATTAATGGTACCACACCTCGCTTTGTCTTTGACCGCTCGTCGTAGTTAAAGGTTGGAAAAATATATACGGCCTTTGTTTCCTCATTACTCCTGGACTTTGTACCGAGCTTTTCCTGCGAAAATATTCGAGAGGAAATTGTTGTGTTCTCGCATTTGAATGTGCAATCAACTAATTGACGGGCGATTGGTCCGGGCTGCAGCCTATCATCGACTCGCAAGAGAATTAACGATACGGGAAATGCTTCGAATTCTACAAATCTTTGCCACTGTTGGTTTTCATAAGACGGGGCTCTGTCGTGATGAAGGCTTATGTAATCACCACAGCAGCGGCAAACCTGTTTGTCGGTAGCTTGAAGTGGGCACTTTGCGAAATGCCGGTTTGACTCCGGTGGGCGGACTGCGTCGGCGTGATGGCGATCATCAGCAAGCCTACTCAGGAATCATTGGCAAAGAGTACGCTTGTTCCTTTTCCGCCTGCAGATGAAAGTTCGAGATGTTTTGCTGGCCAGGTGAATTCGACCTGCAGATGGACCTAATAAAGAAACAGACGGAATGGACGAGTCGTGTTCGGGTAGCTTGTGATAGGTCCCATTAAGTCAAACAAGCTGGATTCGGGAGTGATTCATGTGAAGTTGATTCAATAGCCTGTGGAAATTTGCCCATGCGATTTTGTTCAAAGAGGGCCAATTTAGAGACACAACAGGGAGTCCGCCACTAAACGGGCCTTTACTTTGCCCCTTTGTCTCGCCATTCAGCCAATGCCAACGACCCCATTTGGCACTAGAGAATGTTATCTGGACAAAATATATCTTACCACTTTGTATTAGGAAGTTTCAGGGAGCAGCGCCCGTCCTCGCTATATCTCATGGTGTCATCACTGGTGACCAAAGACATTTGCTTTAGCGGCACAATAAGACATTAAGAGCAGCACCAATGGAAGAATTTCCCCAATCTGACAAGCCTGCTGCTTTTGGGATCATAAAATGAAGTCTCCATCCTTTGTTTCCATTTCCTTGCCTGTGGCTTTATGCATGTTACCCCCTCCCCGTCCCCCTCCCACCACCAAGTGTATCGCCCAGCCAGGACATTAGGATTCAACCATGTGCTGCGTCATTTATTACTCGATGAAATCTCTCGACTCAGGCGTTCAGTCACATTCGATATACTCGCTCCTCAACTTTTTAAGGCTTGTCTGCTTCGAGTAAATTCTCAGTTCCAGCACATACGCAAGTTTTAACATATGGACCGGGTAGTAGCACCACACAATAAAGATTGAGGTAGTAGCCTCACTTTGCTTGACTCTGAATTAAAAATCCAGTAGAGGTATTCGTGTCGCCTGTTTTAGCATCTGGGCCACATGTGTTCCGTTCGAACGCCACATCGTTCTTTGCACGTGTAGCGCCCGGCCACCCACGCCGGCCGCTTTGCCCACGCTCGCTTTCATGCCTGCCCTCGGATCGGCCTCTTGGTCCACCTGGTGTTTAGGAAGGAGTCGTTTCCTCGGCTCTTGCGGCAGAACCGGGGCGGATTTCCTGCCTCGCGGGGAAGCGCGATCACTCGGAGATCACAGGCCGCTCTCATGATAGCGCCTGAAAATAGAAAAGGGCTGATGGTAGCCAACATCCTGTGCAGCCGTTGTCAATTTTTGGAGATACGCTACTAAAAAGTCTAAATCTAATAAAATGGCATCTCTGCACTCGTCCGGCTGGCGTCTATTGGAAGGATTGTGACCAAAGTCTGCAAAAGGAGACATTTATCCGCCCCCCCTTCCCCGGTATCCCGGTTACAGGAGTCGATTTGAGAACTGACTCAACTATTTTCTCCCGCTGATGTCATGCCGCTGTGGTTTTTGTTCACCGCTGCCACGTGTAAATCCAAATTATAGCCCGCGGCCGCGGTGTGACGTGCAGGGGGAAGCGCCAAGCACAACTTACGGGCCTCGAGCCCGTATTGCCAAGTTCACACACTTTTGGAGGTGTCTCTGATGATTGAATGTCATTTGGGTTTTTCGCAATCCTTTGCGTGTACGCTGGGACAAAGCAATTAGTCGAATTGGATCTGTTAGTCAAGCTTGTGATGGCGGTCCAACCAAACTGTGCTGGCTGTGACTCACGTTGGAAAAGTCCCTGGCAATAGACCCTCCCACCCTTTTTTTTGTTTCTGTCCCGGTACCCTCACCCCTTTTGGCCCACAGTTCTCCCCTTGGGCGGGATAATTTTTGCTCATTGTCGGGATCAAGTCAGGCGACAGAAGGCTTTTGACAAAGAAGACATCTGCCGCACTGTGTTGCCCTTTTCAGTCTTTGAAAAGTGCAAAGTGATGAGCTGAGAATGAGAAAGATGTCTAACCCAAATGCCACAAATGGAAGTGTCACTTTTGCCAAGTTGCTTAACGGTGACTTGAGGCAGGCTATGTCAGGATTACAGCCAAGGCTAGTTAGGGCCTTGCTTTTAAGTCGTGTAAGCTAGCAGGAGCTGGAGCCCCATTAGACGCAACTTTGTACCGTTGCCTGGAATGCTAACTGCCATCTTCTTCTGGCCACTCGCCTGGCATGACTTCTTAGAAGCAATTATTTGCTTTCTCTCCGGCTTACTCACACAGACCAAAAACACGCCACGGTGCTTTGTCTGTCTGTTAAAAGGCTACTCTGCGGTTTCTCGTATAACCAGGATGGAGACGACCTCTAACCCCAATGCCAGCCAGCAAATTGCCATCGCAAATTCTGACCAATTCTAGTCTAGGATTTAAACCCAGTCGAGACTTAATCTCATCACGTCTCTGAGTTAGTCAGTCAGTTAGTTCGTTTTGACTCCTAAGCGGCGAGGCAACAATGTGGCGAAATAACGTGACGCTCTGTTTTACAGATGCGACCTAATTCCGCAATATGCTCACATGCTACTAATTAGCTTCGACGCCATTCGGCCTGAGACAGCACTGTGACATTTCACTGAACCTCTTTCACGCGTCACCTTGCCAGAAATTCTGGAGAGATTTAAATGTGATCAAATAATTGACCATTTGTATTTGCAAATTATAAATTTGACTCTAACGGGTTCTTCCTTTGTGTTCCCCAGTTACGCTTTGGCGGATGAGGCCTACAGGTCACTCCGAGACCAGGACAAGGACCAATGTATTCTCATTACAGGCGAGAGCGGGGCGGGGAAAACCGGTAAGAAGCGCTTTGCATTTGATATTCCTTTTCACGTAATGTTACATGAACGCTCCTAAGGGGGGAATTTTGATTTCTCATGACTCCAAGAAAAAAAAATTTCAAGAAGAGAGTGTAATTGCTCAGCCAGCTCGCCCAGCCGTACCTTCCATTCTCCTGGCGTACGTTCGTTCGCGGGACGACAAGATGGGTTGCGTTCGCCTGATAGGATCCACGAACCGGACAGTGCGTGCCTGCTGTGTGCTCGTGTTCGCAGTGGCCTGGTTGACTGTCATCTTTCCGGACTCTGCTGTGCATCGGGAGCGGCTAGCGTGCTATCACTCTTATATGTTCATCTTCTTGTTTTATTTTTCCTGTGTTGTTTACTTGTATGTGCGTTGTGAACTCTGTCTTGTCACCCTGGGATAGTGAGAAACGTAATTTCGATCTCTTTGTGTGTCTTGACATGCGGAGGAATTGACAATAAAGGAGACTTTGACTTTGACCTAATTGGTTAGTACATGCCCAGTGGGTGAAAATGTGCCTTATCAGCTCAGCTGTTTGGGACACACCACAAAGTTCTTGTAGTCAAAAGCAACTGTGTGCTTCCTATGCAGGTGGGGGCGCCGTAACGACTTAGATCAAATCTACAAGTTAGTGCATGAATGACATAAAACACTTCCTGTGAGGAAAATAGCCAATATGTGGATGTTGGGTGAAATCATAGAGGCAGAAATAATACACTTTTATCTTTGTTAATGTGAAATGGACTCATTTATAATGGCTCGGCATTTTCGTTGCTCCAAATGGTTGTTCGACATCTGCCTACATGATGCAATAATAGTCCTGTAAGAAGAAAGTCCCGTGCTTTGTGTAGATGTTCTACTTTTGCACTACATTCTGCCTGATTGATCCCCACCCATCCCTCATTTTTTTTCTTCCCCCCGTGGCAGGGAGATTGAAGGATAAGTCACGTCTGGCGACAGAGCCGACTTGATATATATCTGTGTGTGTCGTTCCAGAGGCCAGTAAGCTGGTGATGTCATATGTGGCAGCGGTGTGTGGGAAGGGCCAGGAGGTGAATAAGGTCAAGGAACAGCTCCTGCAGTCCAATCCCGTGTTAGAAGGTGAGTTGGCTGGGCCGAGCAGCTCCGTCATGGACTGTCTGCGTCAAATCAAGTGCAGCTCAAACAACGCCACTCTTTTGCCCAACTGTTTTTGGGACTTAATCGCTAACATGTGTAAATTGCGTGGAAGGATCTTTCCAGTGTTGACTACCATCCGGCCTCATGCATTCATTTTATGAATGTGAAATGCTTGTTAAATGGGATTGACTGATACGTGCTTCTGTTATGCGTGCTGTGGCCTCAAGGGGGCAGTGTGGCGCCCACCTGCCAATATGATAAAAAAGGAAAGTTGTGACAAAGTCAAACATTTTGCGTGTATGTTTTCTTTAAGCTAGCTAACTTGCCAGAGGAAGCCACACATTTGCATAAATATGTCATTTGGAGTAACTTAGCTTTATTTTGCATTTAACTCATTTGTACTTTGTACAAGTCGAGCTGGAAGGTGCACGGCTGTATTTTCCGTGGGGGGCAGTGGACAGGAAATGCCCGTGAAGGATGAGGCTGTATGCGAGGGTTTTTTGTCGCTGCACATCTGCAAGAGTTTAGCTGCCGCTTAATGCTTCAGAGGGGGGAGGGGGGAGTACAGTTAGCCGGCTTCGCACAATGCAACTGTGTGCCGTGCGCCTTTTCAGAATATTCCCCACTTTTTATTTCATGTTGTAATGTCTTGAATATACTGTAGGAATTGTTATTATATGTTTCATTTTATTTCACTAAAATTGACGTGAATATGGCGTGACAACAAGGTTCGGCTTTTATCAAAGCCAGGAAAATCCAAGTACTTTATTTAATCCATACAGAATTATGAGGCGGATCTGTAGTCCTCAACTGATTGACGTGTAGGAGGTCGAAAGGTCACAGTATCGGAAATATGATTGTCTAAATATCACGCTGAACAATTTTCCTATGTTTCAGCTTTTGGAAATGCCAAGACAGTGAGGAACGACAACTCATCCAGATTCGTAAGTGTTCCGACAAGCGACGCATTTCTTTAACGACCGATCTTGGAATGTGGGGAGCAAGCCGTCTGTCTCCACGGTGACAAACATTTGTCCCGTTCCCTGTACAGTTATGTTTTTGGCAAAACACGCTCCCCTATGCTTCTCACTAGCAGCAGACTCAAAGGATGTCAGGTTTAATATTTTGAAGTGACACACAAGAGTTTTGACTTCTTTTTTAACTCATTCACTGCCAACCCAGTTTACATCTTTGACGTCTGTAACCATCAATGGAAAAGGTTGCTGCACTGTACGGCCCTCAAAACACCATTTAACATGAGTTACTTTTTTTTTAATTATTTTTTTTACTCAATTACAATATGAAATAACTAATCTCCATCGGCGCAATGAAATCATGCCAAGTGCTTAGCCTCAGAGCAGTGTTGCACCCGTGCACAAGTATTATGACGGATTACGGCCCTGATCTGTTTATATTTAGGTAACCTTGGCATAAACCTTTAGATGAGGTCATGATGACAACTCACCGGAGACCGGGTCCTCTGACACAAAAGTGTCTTTTTAAAATTTGTGAGATTTGGGTCGGAGGCACCATTAATGTGTCCGTCGCAAGGCTGATTGTGTAACTTCTGAGACCTACATGAGATCAGCATGTAGCATTTTTTAACACTGCACAAAATGGCGCATAGATGAGATTGCGTCATGTTGTAACTGGTGCTCTGTGACCTACAGGGGAAGTACATGGACATTGAGTTTGACTTTAAAGGAGATCCTCTCGGTGGAGTCATCAGCAACTGTAAGTAAGCCAACTCGTGAAGAATAAAGACCTACCGTCGTCGCATTCCTTCACCAAACGTTGCATTTCATAGCCACTGATGCTTCCCCCCCCCCCCATCACGGAAGTCAATTTCATACCCAGACTGACCCCCCGTCCCTATTCAGTTCTCGCCTCTGTTTTGCTTTTATCTCGCCTCCGTTCACTTTTGTTTTGTCTGCGGCGAATTCCCCGCCAGAGGTCTCGGAAAAACAACGAGAGGAGGCACAAGCGACTCTCTGTTTGCAGGCCCGAGTTAATTCCGGCACGAGAGCGCGAGTGTGAGCACGAGCCACTGCACAAGCATCTGACTTCTTCTTATGGCTACACGGGTCAATGAGGACTTTCCTTTTCAAAGCAAATTAGGGCCCTCTGATTTTGTGTCCTCGCATCAACCACATCTATGTTCTCACCATCGGTCCAAATGGAGAGGACACTTTAGCTCATGGGTGTCAAACTCAAGGCCCGGGGGCCAGATACGGCCCGCCACATCATTTTATATGGCCCGCAAAGACAAATTGCGTGTGGACTTAATTCTAAAATTACAAATGTTTAATAGAAATAGAGAAATTGCTAACAATTTTTATTACTATTCATCTTTTTATTTTATTTTTACCCCTTTTTTCCTAGTCTGTGATTTCATCACTTATGTAATATAAAGCGTTGATAGTCATAATGGCCCTCCGAAGACAACAATGCTTTAGCTCCATTCTGCTAAATGTGGAGTTGTTTACACTTATGGATCACTCCTGCCAAGCGTTTCACACGGCGGGGGTGGCCGCCACAGATCCGACCTGATCCCCCGAGTCAGTGAAGGGTTCTCTACTTGCATTGCCGCTGCCCACCTACTGGATGAGTCAGTTTCGGTCCTCTGAATGACAATAGTCCATTGTAACTCCTAAAACAGTGAATATTTGTCAGCGCACTTGAAAAGTTTCGCTCACAACATGATTGAGTGACGTGTCGAGCTTGACTTCCTACTTGGACCAGCACGTTTGCTCGCAAGGCCCCAAAAGAGCATCTTTGTATTCACAACGGAATGTTTGCCTCATCTAATAATAAAGAGGTTGGAGCAGAAGCTCCCATCCTGGCAGCTAAAAAAGACTCTAACCTCATACACGTTTTGGATCATGCCGCTCCATTAAAAGAGAACTCCGTCATCATCTGTGCGGAGAGTCTTTAATTAAATTGAACGCGGTGAGCACATGAGGGCTTCCCTTTTAATCAAAGTGGCAAGTGCGCTTCCAATGCAGATGCCGGACATCTTCATGGGCTTCCTTACACGTATGCGGTTGCAGATAAACAAACATTGCTTTAGTTGCCATAGCAACTTGACGACACTGTATTGTAAAGTTTAACCCGATCGTCCTAACATAAATCTGCAACCTTCCAAGCGTGTTCATCTTTTATCTCATTCAGCTTCATTTTTATCACAAAGCAAATGTGGTGAACCAAATGGTTGGAGTCAGGCCTGGTAAAATAACCAGGGGGAAAAAATGTCAGATACTGTGCACTTTTTTTTAAACCAGCATTGTTTGCTTTTGTTTTTAGATCTACTGGAGAAGTCCCGCGTGGTGAAACAACCTCGAGGAGAGAGGAACTTCCACATCTTTTATCAGCTCTTGTCCGGAGCCTCTGATGACACACTCAGTAGGTTTCAAGCACACTGCACATTCAATTGGAGTCATGTGAAATTCATTTTTCTATTTTCTGTCTTATGCATTTTTGAAGCACTGGTGGAAGTAGTTTTTTTTTCCCTAAAGGTCATCTCGGGCAGTCCGCAAAACAAACATTTTTTTTATACAACTCCCCCGCCTCAAATTGTTCAGAAAACACAGCTAAAGATTTATAAAATATTTCCTACAGAGGACGAGTAGAAATTTTGAAATAAATTCCATAAATATTGGAAAATAACCAAAAGTTAATTAGTTAGACTAGCACGGTGGAGGGGGTTGGTCCAAACATTTTTCGGGGGGAAGTGCCCCAGGGGGCCCCCCTCTATCACCGCCAGTGTTTTTTAAAGGACCTCGCATGAATGGCAGGAAATAATTACAACAACTTAAAGGAAGCCTCAGGTATCCAGATGTTCTTTTCAGAGTCTCGAATTTCAGCTTCCTCTTTTCATTAATTCAATTTAGTTGTCAGACAGTGATGGCGTACCCTCATTACTAGCCTTTGAATTTCTTTCATTCTTTTTTTTGCGTCATGTAAATTTCCCTAAATATGGTGTGAGCATTTGCAAGCGCAGTGCAGCTGGACAAACACCCGACGGACGGACGGAGACGTAAATGGCACACCGTCTTCCGCAAAGAACAAAGGGAGGCCGTGAAAGTCGTATTTGCTTTTCATTGTTTGGAATGTCGTGCACAGGATAAGAACATAATGGCCATTGACTCCCGAGCGCGCACACGAGAGGCGGCTTGATTCGGTTAATTAGCGCAAATCCATTCTTGAGTCGTGCCGCTTCCAAGATGGCTATTTTTGTCCTTTGTGAAAAATGTTCCATGTGCCAACATAGCGAGTCATCTCAGGCCGTCTGCAGTTTTTGATTATCTGTCAGGTTAGGGTTGGTTATTTTTGTAGGTCATTCTTATCTTAGCATGGCAAACTAAATGTATGTTTCAAAGCTGACCTCATTTCCGCCTGGCTTTTGTGTGTAACAGAGAAACTGAAACTGGACCGGGATTTCAGCAAGTACAACTACTTAAGCCTCGATTCGGCCGTGGTGAACGGGCTGGATGACGCCACCTCGTTCAGGACGGTCAAAGTGAGCACAATGTTTCACTCGCATAGAAATTCATATCTTCAGTATTCAAAGCCTCCCTCATCAGACCGCATTTGATTTCCCATCCCCAGAACGCCATGCAGATTGTGGGCTTCATGGAGGACGAGATCCGGTCGGTGCTGGAGTTGGTAGCGGCCGTCCTGAAGCTCGGCAACATCGAGTTCAAGCCCGAGTCGCGGTGCAACGACACGGACGAGAGCCGCGTCAGAGATAAAAACGGTACGGTAATTTCGACGTTGCGCCGCCGTTAAGCCGCTGCTCCCTATTAGCTTGATTTGAATGTCGCAATATTTCTGCTATTGAAAAAGTTCAAACATTGAGGAAGCATTATAGTGACAAACGAAGGAGCTGCTGAGAATGGAACACACAATTGATCGCTATCTGCCAAAATGCCTGTGCGCTTAGCACAAGCATATCAAAGGTTGCAATCAGCGGCTGATAAACAAGCGAACATTCTTTTTTACCAAAGCGACTTTTTGCCCGGGAGCAAATTAAATTCTTTGCTTTGAAAGTCACGATTTGCCTATTTCCTTCAAATGCTTACAGCTGCTGAAACTTTTTTTTCTTTCTGTGTTTATTGACCGTGTCTTGTATTTTGTCTTGCTGTGCAGATTTGAAAGAGATGTGCGAGCTGCTGGGGATCGAGCAGACGGTGCTGGAACGGGCCTTCAGCTACCGCACCGTGGAGGCCAAATTGGAGAAGGTGTCGACCACCTTGAACGTGGCCCAGGTGAGAAGCCAGCGTCTGAGGGAAAGACTTTGAGCAACACGAGCTGTCACCTCACATCAGCGTTACGTGTAAAGCTCTCAATTATACATGAGGAGTAGGCCTCTTGGAAATTCATTTGTGGGTCATACTTGAGAGGTTAGTGGGTTCATTCAAGTTGGACGCAAAAAAACCATGTTGCTAACACAATCCGCACGGGATGCGACCCACTTAATTGTTGCTAGCAAGTTTATGTTTTTACATTGTCCTAACATATTGATTTTTTTTTTTTTTTCTTGCAGGCCTACTATGCCCGAGATGCCCTTGCCAAAAATCTCTACAGCCGTTTGTTTAGCTGGCTTGTTACGCGGATCAATGAAAGCATAAAAGTAAGAGATGCTAATGTGTTTTATTTGTTTGTTTTCTTTTCGCTCTTCTTCAAAGTAGCCATTTTGGCGATGCAAGTGACGCCGTGTTCAATATTGCATAAGCCGCTTGCCCTGTAAAATTCTCCTATTGAGTAAATTGTCCGCCCGCAGGCACAAACTAAAAGCCGCCACAAGGTCATGGGGGTGCTAGACATCTACGGCTTCGAGATATTCGAGGTAGGAAAACTAAAAGCCTTCTGTCTGTGTCTGTCTGTCCTTCCGCCTGTGTCTCATGAGGACAGAATGTGACCACGCATCCATTTGATCAGCTTTAAAAGGATTTTGCCCGGGGCTGTCCGTGTGGCTGGCGACATACCTGCGCGGAGCTTATCACCGCAACCGTGGGCTGATAAAAGCATATTCATATTGGATTAGCTCAGCTTTACTGCTCTCAGGAGTTAAATCCTCTCTGGCCGCTTGTTGATTTCAACGCTAATATCTGCCGAGCACTATGAAACAAACTGACCTTGAAGACGCCGATCCATACATCATTTCGTATATGTAATAGTCTCGATTCGACATATGACATTTCGTTACATATTTGTATATTGTCTTTATTTTTACATTTTTCCAGTGTTAGCATGTACAAATGTCTGGCTCCCTCGAGTTAGTTTCTAGTAGAGGTGTAGAATTAATGGATCAACTAAAAACTGTTTGCCAACTATTTTAATCATTGACTCATGGTTGGATTATTTGGAATGTAGTCATGGAATCAATTTCACGGTTGGCGAGTGCAATATTCTTTGTCATGTTCATGAAGTTGATGTCTTTGTCATGCCACTGCTCATTCACTCGACTCACTTTCTTGCCCGTTGTCCGCCGTCTTGGTGAGCAGAAAGCCGTAAGTAACCCCAGCCCGCTGTTTGCTGTGCTTGACGCATGCTCCGATCCATCCTCTTAATTCAACGACAATTCGGGGTGGGGGCAGAGATGCAAAGGCAACTTTTGCATCGGCCGAGACACGCCATCCACTCAGCCCATATCGAATGAGGCTGGAGGTTCCTCTTTGACTTGAGTGTTTTTTGCTTTTCCTCATTTCTTTTCGGTGGGTGATCTTACCTGAACAGGTTGATCAAACGACGTAGCGGAGAACACGACAAAGTTTGCTTGAACGTGAAAGGAGGCTGTTATGAGAGAAATTTGGGATTTTTGGGCAATTCCCTTTATGGCCTGCTGCCACTTGCCTTGCTTTTGCTATTGAGTGACTTTTTAGCTGTGAAGGTGACGGCGGTTTCTCGGTAAAGGGAAATGGCTCGGCACGTTGCCATTCTTTTTTGGCATGGAGAAACCTTGCCGTGTCCTTCACTCGATGAGCTGCTCTACTAAACCCGCCTCTAACCACCACCTTGTTGCTGTCGCTAATAATGTCTAACCCAACACGTGTCGCAATTAGGGCCATCTGCTAGGAAGCGTGACGCTCCCCACAATGGGTCGTAATTGACAACAGTCGGAAATATTTCACAAGCTAATCGGGGCGCTTGCGTACGTGGATTTATCGTAAGGGCCTCCCGTCTGCTTGTGCCAGAATGTTTCATCGTAGTTCAAACTGCGTAGCATTAGCTAAGGTTAGAAAAGTAGCCCGCTATGTAATCAAATGTACTGATATTTTCAAAAAGACTGAGATTTTTAAGAGGCTCGTATTTCTGTGGCTCCTCCCACAGGACAACAGCTTCGAGCAGTTCATTATCAACTATTGCAACGAGAAGCTGCAGCAGATCTTCATCGAGCTGACCCTGCGTGAAGAGCAGGAGGAGTACATCCGAGAGGCAAGTTTACAGATCCGCATCCGGTCCGTATCGTCACAAACGAAGGGGAGGGGGCGAGGCGTTAAGGCCATCTCTCAATGCAGAAAGCGTAAACGCCCCGCCCGTCAAGATCTGCTTGTTTTCAAAGCTCAGCGTCTGCGAGCGGCGACCCCGCAACTCCTCTGGCTACTTTCCAGCGGACAGCATGGGAAAATACCACAAAGCCTGTCGACAGGAGGGAAGTCGCACCAATCAGGAATGGCGCTGATGGGCCATCAGTGGAAGCCACGCCTTCTTGCCCCCCCAACTGAAGCCGTGTTCCCAGCCCATTAGTTGCTGTAATTTAGAGGTCGGCAGAGCGGGGTTTTATTTTGAGCGCTTTTTTCTTTCAAAGCGGCTTGCGTGATGCCAAATATGCAATGTTGTCCCCATCGTAACAAAACGGCAGCACGAGAACCCCCCCCCCCTTATTTGTTTACAGACGTAATGGAAACCGAGTGCAGGAAGGTTATGTTGAGGAATTTTTTTTTTCTGACTGCAATCAAACCATCCGACTTTTTTTTTTCTTTCTTTCTTGTCCAGCCATTGTAACTCTGACCTTAATCTCACTTTTGTTGCAGGGCATTGAGTGGACCAACATTGAATATTTCAACAATGCCGTTATCTGTGACCTCATTGAGAACGTAAGTCCCACTGTTGAAGAAAAAAAAATAAATCATCCAGCACGGGAATGGTCATCTTGTGTTTTTGCTCCACCAGAACCAAAACGGCATCATGGCCATGTTGGACGAGGAGTGCCTGCGTCCGGGAACGGTGACGGACGAGACCTTCCTGGACAAGCTGAACACGGTGTGCGCTGAGCACCAACACTTTGAGAGCCGCTTGAGCAAGAATTCAAAGTTCCTCAACGACCACAGCTTGCCGCACAGTTGCTTCCGCATCCAGCACTACGCCGGCAAGGTACGATCTCCCCGCTCGGAATCGCCGACCCGGAGCAGACCCGTTTAGTCGTTTCGCTCTGCCGTGAAGGTGCTGTACTGCGTGGAAGGCTTCGTGGACAAGAACAACGACCTCCTATATCGAGACTTGTCCCAAGCCATGTTCAAGGCCAACCACAGCTTGATTAAGGAGCTTTTCCCCGAGGGCAACCCGAGCAAAGTCAACCTGAAGAGACCGCCCACTGCCGGCTACCAGTTTAAATCATCGGTGGGCACGCTCATGAAGAACCTCCAGACCAAGAACCCCAACTACATCCGGTGAGGCGATATCGACGACCGTTACAATCCGATTCAGCCCCCTAAAGTTCGGTCTCTGGTATTTGTTCCAGGTGCATCAAGCCCAACGACAAGAAGGCGGCGCACATTTTCACTCCGTCGCTGGTTTGCCATCAAGTGCGCTACTTGGGCCTGATGGAGAACGTCCGCGTGAGAAGAGCCGGCTATGCCTTCCGCCAGCCGTACGGGCCCTGCCTGGAGCGCTACAAAATGCTCTGCAAGCGGACCTGGCCGCATTGGAGAGGTCCCGCCAGGTAACGGGCATGTTTCTTCACAGTCGGCGGGTGGGGGAGGGCGGGGAGCAATACCGGGCTTTTTGCCAGAACCTCCCTGGAGGCTTTGAGTGAAAATGTGCAGCCGTGGACTTGACATAGTCTGAGCTTCAGGCGACTCCCAGTGGAAAGAGTTTGCGAGCTGCGCTAATAGGCCGCCGCCGGAGCGCTGGGCTCTCAGCTGGGAGTTGTCGCAGCAATCTGGTTCTGCTCTTAGAAGGGGCCACAAGGTCCCCTGAAATGAAAATGGATTCACAATGGCATGCGCATTATTTGCCTGCTGGTTATGCAGCAATGTTCATTTGGGATTTTCATGGGCTTGTGTTTATTGGTGAATCTCAAAGTGACACGAGCTCCCTCTCGCGGTGCCCAAATGATGAATTGGCCGATTTTGAAAATCACCAAAAAAATTCTGCCTTTTTAATTCATTATTTTTTGCTGAGGAAAAAAAAACCTAGCCATTTTTCAGCATATAGTTAAATAAATACTAAATGACAAATTAATGTAAAACAGTCAAATGTTATGCCTCTAAGTCATATCAATATTTTTTTATGATTAATAAAGTTGTCACTGTTGAAACATTGCTTACAATCACACAAAATATATTTTTGGTGTGTCAAGTTAATTCTAAAAGCAGAAATGTTTCTAATATTGTGGCTCGTTGGTGCTTGAAATGTCGCCTGGCCTGTGATTGTTTTTTTGTTTTTTTTCCCCTCTTAGGGAGGGAGTCGAAGTCCTCATGGCAGATCTTCAAGTACCCACTGAAGAATTCTCCTACGGCCGCTCGAAAATCTTCATCAGGAATCCACGGACGGTAAAACGAGCAAGCGTGAAGCGCCTCGCAAGACTTTGTGTTTTAACGTAGGAAAAGCCTGTTGTTGGCAGAAGGTGGCGGCGTTCCGGCTGCCGACAGAGCTACTGCCTCGGAGCGAACACATGCTTCCATTTAGCCTTACACGGGAAACCGGCATCTCTCGTCGGCTCTTGAGCTCGCTCAAGCGTGCGGCGCATTTTTCTCTCTCGCAAAAGTGTCATTTTGTTGTGATCGCTTATACAACCTGCTCGAGGGCGGGTCAAAACGAAAAATCAAACAAACAAGCCTTGCCAGATGAATGAATAGCACATCCGTATCACAAAAGGACAATAAATGTATTTGGATAGCAGCTTAAGATAAGGGATTTTTTTTTTTCTATAATTTAGCTGCGGGCCAAGCAGTAAAGCGGCATTTTGCTCCCTTCAGGTGGCGCTTGGACTTTGTTCTTGATATCTCTGAATCAATATTTGCTCAGAGATAAACGTTGCTTTTCGCATCATGAAGACGTTGCACTTTACGACCTGCATGTCAATGCCTCAAAATGATTTCAACAGCACTATAAAGTGACATCTTCACCATTTCCTGCAAACAATGTCTTGTTCTGATCCAATTCCCCTTCTCTTGCCCCCAGTTGTTCTTTTTAGAGGAACGGCGGCGGCAGTGCCTGCAGGACCTGGCCACGCTCATTCAGAAAATCTACCGCGGCTGGAAGTGCCGTACTCATTTCTTGTTGCTGAAAAAGAGTCAGGTTGTGGTCGCAGCATGGTACCGGCGCTACGCGGTGAGGAAAACAAACAAAAAAAAATCTCGCCCGAACATAATCACTGAGCTGTCCGTTTCCATCTGACAGCAACAAAAGAAATACCAGCGGATCAAGAGCGCCACCACCGTGGTGCAGTCGTACGCTCGCGGATGGCAGGTGTGTGCACAAATTTGGTTTGAATCAAACTAAGGAAGGATGACGCAACATGCTAATGCCTCCTCGTTTTTGTTTTTTTTCAGGCTCGCAAGCTGTTGAGGGAACTGAAGCATCAGAAGAGGTGCGAGGAGGCGGTGACCACCATTGCGGCTTACTGGCACGGCACTCAGGTAGCGCCTTCGCTCACCAAAACACCAAGGCCCGTTCCATTCCACCTTTTCCCGCCGCTGCCGCTTCATGCGCCGCCGCACTTTGGCTTTTTCTTGAGTCTGCTCTTTTCTCACGCTCTGCTCTTTGTCGCCAAAACGACCCCGGCGTCCCTCCAGGCTCGAACGGAGCTGCGACGCCTCAAACAAGAAGTGCGGAATAAACACGCTGTGACAGTAATTTGGGCATACTGGCAGGGAACGCAGGTATTTCCAGCCGGACGTCGTGTGTAGCCGTCGTCATCACAGACCCCGTCGCTCGTCTCATTAACACTCGTGCGGTTTCTTAGTTTTGTCTGTGGAAGCTTGTTGTCAGTGTTTGTCGGCATCACCTCATGCAGTTCCAATATTCCGCCAGCAGAGGCGACGATGGGCATTAATTACATGTTGGACCTTATCAGCATTTACGTTGTCATATTGGCTTCCAAAGCGGCCGATAAGATCATCGACGCCGTCTTCCGAAGTCTTTGGCCAGATGATTTCATCAGCCGGCTTGGCTGTCCCATTTGAAGATGCTTTGATTGAGGGATTGAAATGAGCTTTTGCCGCGCCGTTGGTTTCCTGTCAGGCTCGGAGGGAGTTGCGGCGGCTGAAGGAAGAGGCCAGGAACAAACGCGCCGTGTCGGTCATTTGGGCCGGCTGGCAGGGCACCAAGGTATTTGGGAAGCCTGTTGGATTGACTTGTCGTGATTTTGTCACTGGCCGCCTCCATCCACAAAAAATAAATAAAATACTTCATGTCCATAAGCCTTCTAAGCTCCACATCCATTTTTTTTTCTTCATTTATCCAACCCTATGACGGCTTGCTCAGCTTTGCATGCCTCGTGCCGCCTCATCTGCATGACTTCGCCATGCATGTTTTCTCTCCGTCCTTTTTTTCCACAGGAGCCGTTTGGAGGCCTTCAGGTGACATTTTGCGTCAAAAGCGCTTCATTGTCACAACGTCGAAAATCCATTCCTTTCCAGAAACTCCTGAAAAGCAAAAAAACATTGTGCTCAATGCGTTCAGCCAAACAAATGTTGTGTGTGTGTGAGTGATGCAGTGTTTGAAGTGTTCCCACCTCGGGCAAAGCGACGTAGCGTGGCGTGCTCCTCTTCTTCCGCTCATCTTCTCTGGCTTGGTTTTGTTGTGTGTCCTCGCCCGTCCCTTGCTTAGGCTCGCAGGGAGCTGAGGAAGCTGAAGGAAGAGGCCAGGCGTAAGCACGCCGTCGCCGTCATTTGGGCCTGCTGGCAGGGACTCAAGGTAGTACCTCGCAGCCCTCAGGCCGAGCCATCGCCCAACCTAGCAAGCGCTACTAACCATCTCTCCTCACGTCTCCTTCCATTGTGTGTGTCCTCATTCAGGAAGCCAGTCTCTGCCGAGTGCAGACGTCACACTTTATTCATAACGACACTAAGCTTGCAATTAAACGCAACGTCAAACCCGACTTTATTATTGTGTTCTTTTCTTCAATCAACTCGACTCACGTCAAGCAGTTGAACTATAAAATTTAACTTCAACGGAAAATAATTGCCTTTTAGTTTGTTAGCTCAATGATAGTGCAAACATTTTTTTTTTTTGAAGAAATTCCAGCATTTTTAAAGCTCAAAGGAGAATATTTGGACTCCGAGTGCCGAGGCTGTCTTCTGTTGCCGTCTGTCATGCGTTCAACTAACCCCTCATGTCGAGCGACATTGTTTTTGTGTTTAACCTGCCATCTCTTTCTCTTCATCTAGGTGTGCGTGTGTGTGTGTGATTGTGCCGAATGCCTCAAATGGTCCACGTGGACATTGTTGCGGTGTTAATCTTCCATCATCCTAATTGTTCACCATCCACGCTGCACCTGTTCACAACACACTTTCCACTATTAAGGTCGGCATGAAGGTCGTTGGCCAGGAGGATTTTCTTTTCTTTTTAATTTGCTGTCATCGCAGCAACTTCCTTTTTTGTCCTCCCATCCGTTTCACCTGACATAAAAAAGGAGCAAGCGGATGATTGTTTTGTTTTTCTTTGCGCTTGTCTTTGATAGGTCCGTAGGGAATACCGAAAATTCTTCAGGGCAAACGCGGGGAAAAAGATCTACAAATTCACCATTCAGAGAATCGTAAGTTGGGCACCGTTTGATGAAATGACGTTCACAGATGAAAACAGTCGTGCGTTTTCTTTCCTCTTGCAGATGCAGAAATATTTCCTGGGCGTGAAGCGCGGCTTGCCTTCCATGTCCCCCGTCGACAAGAACTGGCCTGCGCGGCCTTACCGCTTCCTGGATGCAGCGCACGCGCAACTGCGTTCCATCTTCCACCTTTGGCGGGTCGGTCATAAATCGAGCAACGGTTGTCACCGCTTAGCTATACTCAGCATGCCATGCTGAATTAGCCAGAGTTTGTTCAAGAACTTTTCCTTCATTGAGCTTCCCAACGAAAATGAAAGAAATGATTCCATTCTTTTGTTCTCAGTGCAAGAAATACCGAAGCCAGTTCAGCGAGGAGAGGAAGGCCGTGTACCAAGAGAAGCTGGAGGCCAGCGAGCTGTTCAAGGATAAAAAGTCTCTCTACCCGAGCAGGTAGAGATAATTCACTCTTTGCTTTTCATGTTGAGGCGTGACAAGTCTCAATTCTGCTATGAATTTTTTTTTTTTTTGTCTCAGCGTGAGCCAGCCCTTCAAGGGGGACTACTTGGAGATCAGCAAGAACCCCAAATATCAGAAGCTCAGTAATTGCGTTGAGGAAAAGGTTCTGCTGGCCGACGTGGTCAACAAGATTAACAGGGCTAACGGCAAAGTAAGAAAGGTTCCAAAATGGCCACCGCCCTCTTCCATTGGCGCCGTTCAAACTGTGTGTGTTTCCTTCAGGGTGCAAGTCGCATCCTCCTCCTGACAAAGAAGAACGTGGTGCTGGCCGACCAGAAGACGGGCCAAGTGAAGGCCAGCGTGGCTCTGCCCGACCTCATCAGCGTTTCCGTCAGCACGCAGAACGACGGATTCTTTGCGCTCAAACTCAAAGAGGTGGAAATGAGCGCCGCTGTGACGTCACAATTTGCAACAAATCACTCAACACCGCCCTTGGTGATTCCTCCGCAGGGCTCGGCCTCGGCCGTCAAAGGCGACTTTCTACTCAGCAGCGAGCACTTGATCGAGACCATCACCAAACTGCACCACATCGGCTCCACCGCCTCCGACCACGGCGAGCAGCTCGACATCAACATCTCGGACGAGTAAGCCAGATGACGACGTTTCGCTTCGGACGACTTGACGTCTTCCTCGTTGTGTGACCTTGGTCCTCTCTGGCAGGTTTCTGGTTCAGTTCAAGCAGGACAAAGTATGCGTGAAGTTCATCCAGGCGGCCACCAAGAACGGCAACAGCGCTTCTTGTAAGCGGAAGAACAACCGTCTGCTGGAGGTGTCGGTGCCCGCCGCCACCGCATAGCCCCGAAATCGCCATCGCCGATGACGCCGCACTTATTTGGCTTTTTTTTTTTCTCCCTTATCATGAAATGTACCTGAGCTGAAACACCTGCACCATTTTGGGCAGCAAAGAAAGCCCGTAATCGGGTTGCGTGAAAAATTTGCTTCCAAGAATTTGTCACGAGCGGCGGCGCTCGCTCGCTCTGGCCGATAACGAGGTTCCGAGCCCCGACTGGCCTCAACTCGTCCGCCTTTTAAGACGCTTTAAAGACGTCATGAGGGTTCTGGAGCTGTCGGGTCCGCAACTTGAAGTACTGCACTTGCTTTTGTACTTTGGTAGAACCAAAAAAAAACACCATCAAGAGAATTGTATTTTCTGGTTAGTTCCTAAAAAAAAAAAGCACAGTGAATTATGAGATGATTGTAAAAAAAAAAAAAATTCATTCCTAATTCCAGTGTGCCGTTGACTTGTCACTTGTTGCTTAGAAATGCAAATTCGAATAATCATTGCCAAAAAAAAAAAGTTTGCAGATGTGCAGCGTATCAACTTTTGGACACGGCACACGTGATCAATTCCCGCTTTATTTTATTTTATTCCTTTTTTTACCTTAGCCAGTGTGATCCATGCCGAGCTTTATTTAATCCACAACAACGCGACGACGAGAAACGCGAGACGTTGCGAGCTGTTTCTCCTGTGCAATATATTTTTTTTCTTTTGTTGCTAAGCAGTAGTGCGCGGCCTTCCGCGGCGTGGCCTTCGCGTGGACTCTCTTTTCTCGGTCTCCTCGTTTGTGAAATTGCAGCGTTTTCAACGATAGCTTGAGCAGATTTCTATTTTTCTTCTTTGCCTGGAATAACCAAACGCTAAGCACGCACGTGGTGGTGTGTTTGATGAATTGCAGCAATTTTGATGAGGTTTTGTTTTTTCCAGCTTTTCAGGGGATCTTCAACAAAACGCGGTTATTAATATTTACTGGCGAGGACACAATATCGCGTCAAGGAGAATGTGTGGCTAAGTGGAGTCTTATTTCTTGGTACCTTGGTTTGTAGTGTGTACTTTTGAATGTCACCTATGATGCTGAGACTACTGCGTGTTGCTTTTTGGGGGCGTGCCCTTTCAACGCACCTTTTTTGCTTCACTCGCATTTTCTTCCCTGGTGTCTTGTGGCTACAGCTGCTTTTGTGCCTAAAAAAAAAAAAGATTTGTGTCCTGAGACAGAACGCAGAAATGTTCCAATGTAACATATACAAGCAATCTTTTTTTTGTTTTTTAAAAATTAAATAAAGATCAGTCATAAATGAAGGTTAGCATGGGGACGTTGTTTTCTTTCTGCGCCGTTATTTATGGCACGCCATTTGTGGGTTTCTCACTGCACATGAGGGAATTTAAATTATTGCTGAATGATTGATGGCTGTTCTCGATGATTTGGCAGCATTTGCTCCTGGCAGAAGTTGTTTAAAACACATTCAAAAAGGATAAATAAAAAGGCTCTTTTTTTTTTTTCCAATGGTTTTCGAGGAAGTCTGTTTTTCTAGAAGGGTTTTATTTTATTTTCAAAGTTTAGGTTTTAGTAGTTCATATTTAACTCCTTGAAAGTCAAAAATCTCACGAGACTATTTTCTAAAGAGATTTTTGTGCTTTTTATTCTTCAAAAGAAAAAGCCTGATCTTGTGAGAAGTCTGCTTTTTTCTTGATTCTCACCTGAATGTTTACATCTAGTACATGCAGTTGGAAATCAGCTTCGTCCGTTTGTTGCCTCGGGCGTTCCTGTGAAGCCGCCTCAGTTATTATTTATCAGCCTTGTGTCAACAAGAGGTTCTGCCGGCCGGTCCCGAGAATTTTTTTTTAAAAATCCTTCTCCTGGTGAACAAGACGAGGGGCCTTGTAGTCCGGCGGCCATCCAGATGTTTTCCATCACATCTGGGACGCCTTGTCCTGGGTTACATTCCGTGGCTTGCTGAGCCCTGACTGCAAGGGGTCTCCAGGGAGCGGCCCTTTGGACTGGCCTAAAAATAACTCGTCGACCATGTCGGGCTGCCCGAAAAACTGGTTCCCACCGTTGCCGAGGTCTGGGAAAGGAAGGAGGGGGCCCAGCTGGGCTTCCATCACACGTCTAAGCGGAGTGGGAGCTCACGGGGAGAGTCCTGCTACGATTCAAATATGCAAGAAATTTATAAGGGGGGCTGTTTCTTGCGGGGAGACCTAGAAAAGGTCAAGGGTTCAACTGGAACTACCAAAAAGGAGTGGTGGCTAATTTGTTTTGAGTAATTTGGGGGGTCTTTGGCGACATCTTGTGGAGCTAAAGTAAAATTACAGTTTTAAAAAAACTGCAAAGTGAGATTACTGCACCGGTGGTGACGTACTTTGAATCTGTCGGTAACGCCATAATCAAGTCGTGATGACGGTAAAATGTCTGAAAGGATAAAAACGTCAAGGCCATAAAGGAACAGAGACTGCCTGCCTGCACAGCACAGTTTTTTGTAACATTACACTATGGCCGCTAGAGGGCGCCCCTTCTTTTAGAAAAAAAAAACCCGGGATGAATTTTCTACCCGAATTGTTTATCTCTTTTTTAAAAATCCTTTCAAAAAAATAGACCATTTTTTCAAACTTGTAGCCTTGCTTTTCTAACAAATATAAAACTTTATAGACAGCTATTTAGAATCAACCTTAAGATTAAGATCAAGGCCTGGGCCTTGAGCCTCTCAAGTTCTACTTCTTTCCAAAGGTTTTGAGGTCAGGGTTCTTCCATCTATACCAGTCAATCATGTTTTTTTTTTCTTTGGGATTGCACTTGGTCATGGCATTGTGCATGCAGTTCTCTGGAGGGAGGGCCATGAGCCTGCGAGGACATTGATTAATGGCAGCAAGTGGGTGGCGGAGAGTTTGTGTCCCCACTCGCCCTCGTGTCGCCAGCACACTCAATGGCTTCATCAATTTGTAGCCATTATCACATCAATATAGGCCAGCATAGAGGAAGGAGGGGAAGTCGGGGTTAAGGGGGTGGTTAAACAAGAAAAATGGGAAGGAGAAGAAAAAAAAAGACCCTTACTGCACCATCTGTGGATTGCTGAACATGCTTCAACATGCATCTACAATTGGATTGGTTTGTAAAGTGAAGTGGGGTAATTGGAACCTTTTTTTTTTTATCTTATTAGCTGTAATCTTAGCTGATGCCAAAGGGAATTGTCAACTGTTCAAAAACAGCAGGCGATGTTAGCATGAAACCTTCAGACCTATGCTGGAAAGCAAAAAAAAAGGCAGAAAGAGCATTCTAGGACATCTCAATTTTACTCTGTGTAAATCCACATTTCAATCATGCTTAACATGAGTTTGGATGCAATTGACTAATTCTGAGCATAGCCGAATTAATCAATTCTAGGAGGGTGTGCAGACTTTTAAAAATGTCCTGCGTTCATTTTTACAAGCAACCTGCTATGTGCACCTGTGTGTATGTGTGTGTGTGTGTGTGTGTGTATATGTGTGAGATCGCAAGCAGCTGCGATGCCAACGGCGAGCAGCAAATGGTTTCTCACAGCTCATTAGGAGCTTATCTGCCAACATTAGGGCCTTGCAAAGGCAGCTCTGAGAACTTAGCCAAAAGTGATAAGAGTGCGAGCGAGCTAATCATTTGTCACCGGCGAGTTGGCAAATCAGCTCCTGCAAAGATGCGGGACAGACAGACGGCGCGAACAGAAGGCCGGGAGAAAGCCGACCGAGGGAAGGTGGCGTTTAAGGCGAGCGGGGCTCAATTAGGCCGATTGAAATCCGCCTCCTTCCAGCGTTGGGACAACATATATCAGACGGGGACGGCCCCTCCTCCAAAGCTGTCCAAAGCTCGCCCTCTGTCACGGCCAGCCCAGCCGCTACGGCAATATTGTCGGTCAATCTCTCAAAAGTGTGCACAAGTCCAAATCTCGTCGATATCTTTCGTGTTTGAGCACTCCGTCATTATTTTAGTTCAAAATGGGATGGGGTGGAAGAGATGTTGTCCATGTAGCCGCGGTTAGCGCCAAACCTTCAGGCCGCACGGGGACCATAAAGAGGAGGGCAACTCCGATATTAAGATGAGAGGTGCATCATTTGAGGCGGCCATGCTTCACCACGTTTGATTAAAGCCAGCAGGCGAGAATTGGTGGGCGTGTCGGCGCGGCGTGCGGCTAATTGGACCGCCCCCGCTGTGACAGGGTGGACAGAACGATGAGGGATAAATGTAAATAGCAGGAGGGACACAAAGAAGGATGAGTTGAATAATGAGCTCAAATGATGGAAATGTACAAATGGACACAATGCGCGACCTTGATTCTCGTTCTATTTGAGACGCGGAAAATTAGAGTGGGCCAACTCCATGTTTGATAACAGAAATTGATCCTTTTTCATGTCCTCCAAGATGTGATCAAAAACCTCCTAGAACATCTCCCTCAAATACTTGATCTCGTTTTATGTTGTCATCACAAAATCTGGTAATTGAACAGGGGTGTGTAGACTTTTGATATCCAGTATCCGAGGCCTCACGTAGGATGAACACGCAAAGTAATTCCGAGATGTTTCTGTCCCAAAGAGCAACAGATGTGGAACGACTCTCCATCGGCCCGTTTGGGTGCGCTAAGCAGCCCTGCGTGTGTCCGAGCCCTCCCCTCATTCACGCCGCCCCGTTTAGGACTAATTAGCCGGGCGCTCACCCCATCCTCCTCCTGCTGCCCCCCTTTTTGCAGGTCTTACTTATCTCATTGTCCTCCATCTCATTGTTTCCCGCGCTAAGTAATAATCATCCAAGCTCAGCTCCTCGGCCTCGGCTCCTCCTCCGCCCCTCCCTCCTCGTTCTCGTCATTGTGTCCGGGTCGCCGCCGTGACAAACGTCATCAATCAAGTCGTTGCGAAGCACGATGAACCTTGCAACCCGTAACACCCACCCGCTACCCGCCCACTGGGTTTTACTCGTACAGGAAGTATTCTGTCCCCCCCGGCGGTCCGCGAGGGCAATCGGAACAAAATCGGAGCGAGACAATAGATGTCACAATGGCAACGAAAAGAAGTTATCGGAACGAAGCCGGCAGATGACACTTTGTATTTTTCTCATCTCTTAATGTCTCAGGGGAGATGAATTAAATTTGTAGCTCACTATTTTGAACAATGAACTTTTTTTGTTGTTGCTAATTTCTCACAGAACATTGGCCTGGCCGGCGTTGACCTCTTTCAATTTGCCTATGAAAGGTCACAAACATTTTGAAACTGATTTGGTCGGATTTTCTTAACACAAAAACCTGACAGGGGTGTGTAGACTTTTGATGCCCACCATGGGAATTTGTGATGGAAAATCTTGAACAGGGTAAATGATTCGGACTATTTTCCCTGAGCATTTTTGGAGTAAATTGAAAAGGAAAATTCACATTAACAGAAAATTACTACGGTTAATCTTTTAGCAACATCTGATCATCGATTATCGGTGTGTGTGTGTTCTACGATTCTGCTGGAGTTCATTACAAGGAAATTACTCGTCAGAAAATCGTCATCTGGCGATAATGAAACTTGGTGGCGCAAGCACACACACGCACGCACACGCACGGGAAGCCATCCAGCAGGTGTTGGCGTGTTTGTTCTTCGGAGCGGTTTTGTTTTCTCAGGCTTCTTATCAGTCCGCCATGAACTACGAGGAAATCACCAGCAGTGAAAAGCCAGCTCGGCTTTTCAGGGAACGATATTTTCCAATCGTCAACCGATGGCAGAAGTTGAAAAAATGTGGTTCTGCCGTTCTCATGTCGTATTTCCCCCGTTATTTCGACGTATGAAACGAGCGTAGAAGTTGTGTCTACTTGAATGCAACGATTGGTACTTGGCAACAGGTGGTGTGAAACCTTGCTCTGTTTTTTGAATCCTAATAGATAACCGTTCGCACCTCGCTGAGGAGAAAATGAGTTTACGGCCTTTTATGACGTGTTTGTAATCTGCTTGTTTGCATGTGCGCGGTGATAAAAGAGCAGCAAAGCCTCCAACTTTGCTCATAAAAGGTAATGAAGTAAATTGAGGACCTTCCGCAGACTCTAATTACGCCAAAATGGACATGATAGCAGCAAAAGTGTGTTGACCGAAGAGAGACAGGTACAGTGATGGGAGAATAGAACCTTGCATGATTTTTGAAACACTTTTCATTTATTTATTTATTTATTTATTTATTTATTTATTTATTTATTTATTTATTTATTTTATTTAGGACTCCGCCAGTCAGTGACCTGAATTAAATGGAATTGCTTTATTTTTTGGTTTGCCAAATGTGAAAGTCAAACTTACAAATATTGCTCTTGGTAAAATTTAATTTATCACACTTTTTTTTTTTTAAATTGGTGAACTTTTTTTATTTTTTTTTGTGTAGCAGCAAGTTCCTTGGTACTTGCACTGAGCAGTGCGCGAGTGCTTTTGTCTGTCACCTCTGCTCGGAGCGCCCGAGGGTGCTGGCCAATCACAATGGAGCAGACTTGATAGCTCCTGCTGCCAGCTCCTTGTCGGGCCACTGAGGAGATGGGTGCGCATTTTTGGAGAGGTCCTCAGCAAGGTCAGACATCTCCTCACAGGAGACATTGAGTTCAAAGAGCACTTTTTTTTTCTTCAATTGAAGCATTGACAGGATGACCTCTCACCTGGAGAAATCCAAAAGCTTCCGCATCGAGGCGCTCCTGGCGCACCACGCGGACGGGGATGGCGCGTCCCCGGAGGTGGCCTACAGCGGCAGCCCCGTCCACAGCCCGCGGTCGCAGACGCCCTCCCCGAACGCCAGCCAGACCCGGCCGGGGATGACGCCCAACGCCGCAGTCTACAACTTTCCCCAGGCGGGATTCGGCGGGGGGTTCCTGGGAATGCACCCGAGGTCCGGGTACCCTTTGGCGGCTGTCGGCGTCCAGCCGCCCGCATTCGTATATCCGGGCTTCCCGCAGCTGGTCCAGCCGTACCCGGGTCACTTAAAAGCGGGCAGCGTGCACCCGCTGGAGCCCTGGATCAGAGCCGGGATGATGTTCCCCAGTCTTGGAGACTATGGAGGTCAGTGCGTCCGCAATATTAGAATATTCATTTGAGTTTTACTAGCTTTATTCGTTTTATTGATGAGATATATGAAATTGCGGTACAGTGCATTTAAAAAAATAAGCAGCTGTTGGCTCAAATTCAAAATGCATACAAGACTTTCTACAGTTCAAATTAAACTTTTTTTTGCAGAATTATGAGAAAACGGTTTGATTGAATTGAATTATATATTTATATTTTATTCATATTGTTTATATTATTTAAACATTGTATAGTATCCATTACAGTAATACCATGGGAAAAAATAGAGTGTATATATAGCCATTGCAAATTACCAATATGATCTACTACATATTTTTGCATGACTGAAATCAATTTTATTTGAAAATATAAATAACTAATCTATGCTGTGTCTCTCATATAGCAGCACCAGCCCAAGCCGGTTTGTTGGGGAAGTGCCGCAAGCCTAGGACAGCGTTCACCAGCCAGCAGCTGTTGGAGCTAGAAAACCAGTTCAAGCTCAACAAGTACCTGTCCCGACCCAAACGTTTTGAGGTGGCCACCTCACTCATGCTGACGGAGACCCAGGTATCATCTGCGTGGAGACATTTTAAGGAGCATCCCTAATTGCTTTAATTGGTGTCACGCTGCTTGCAACGTTCAAACCTCTCCTGTTGTCCCCAGGTAAAAATTTGGTTCCAGAACAGGCGAATGAAGTGGAAGCGAAGCCGTAAGACCAAGGAGCAAGCCAACCCGGCGTCCCCACCAAGCGATGGCGAAAGAGCGGACAGTGTCCAACTCCAGGCGGACTCTCCCAGGTCCAGCCTGGAGGATGACGATGAGCTGGAAGGCCAGGAAGAGGACGAGGATGCAAGTGTGCTGCCCGCTTCTCTGGGCTCCCTCTTGAAGCGTGCCGGAGGGGTCACAGAGAACTACAGGTCCTATTTAGAAGAGGAGGAGGGAAGTTCAACAAGAAGCGGGGTTTTCCCGTAGTTCAGACATCACTTTTGAGCGCTTGTGTTGGTATCTTGCTCTGGAGAGGACAATGAGCAGATTTTATTTATCACAAGTTGGTGCTTCCTGGTTTGGTCCACAAGCCAGCCATGCTAATATATCAAACATGAAGTATTTTGGGAAACCTTAACATACTTACAGAAACCTAAAATATTCATTTTTTTTAGATGAATTTGCATTTCAGGAAAATGTAAACATTTTAAAATGAACATATTTGATTGAACTCTACTCTTATAGTTAGTGTGTTTCTGATTGTTCTTTAAACTATTCTCAATGATTGTGACTGTCTAAATAATTTAAGAGCCATATAGTTTAATATATTTTATCTCGACTTTGCAACCATGCTTTTTATCTTTTCTTGTATGCCATTGTTCAAGAAATAAAGTTCATTTGAAGAACAAGTAACGCGTTCAACAAGAATTGTATGGCATGCACGCACATTAATTCCAAGAAATAAACTTTTTGTTGTTGTTTTGCGAATAGTGGCTGCGCTATTTTGTCCTCCTTGAGTTTCCGTAGTTTCTATGGCAACCGACAACGGGTTGTCAAGGACTCGCCGTGGACTACAAATTCCTGTAGATAGGAGTTGATTGTTTTTCCATGTATATATATTATATTCAAAACAAATGGAATAAGTTGTTGCTGTCGGAAACTTTTCATACTTGCAGGTAAGCGTGTGTCTGTCTCACATAAACATATTGCAGGTTTAACTGCCACCTGTCTTTTATTAATATGTTAAAATCCGTACAGTAAAATTTAAATTTTAAATGCTTGATTATTATTTAATGCAAGGCAACGTCAGCTAAGTTAAGGACATAGATGTACAATAAATAAAACATTTTGCGTGTAAAGATCAGAGCTACCGTAAATGCTAGCGCTTCGGACGCCAATTTTTCTTGCCCCACCTGTCCTAATTGAACTGTTGCGATTTTTCTCAAATATTTGCTTATTACGTTATTTTCAACGCTGGCGTTTTGTAAAGTTTACCGTGCCATCTTGCCTGCAAACATGCCGAATGTATCACCGTTCATTTTGGTTGTTTACATTCACGTCAGGCAAAGCGTGAATTTAACGAGGCCGATGACGCACATTATTCGGATTATCATAAAAATATGAACTATAACATCTCATTTTAGTTGTTTGCAGTCATGTTGGCCGAGTCTGAAGGTCCAAAGACAAATGGATCAGACGGACTGTGGACGTCGTCCATCATTGTCAGCAATACCAAAGTAAGCATGGCCCTTTCTTTTTACAAGTCTTCTCATTTTAATCAAATTGATGTCTTTTTTTTTTTTGCCCTGGCAGCAAGCAGGGACTCAGCACAAGCACCAGCGGCGAGTGCCCGTTCAGAGAAGCTGCTTCCTGGGCCTGGAAACCAAGCCCGAGCTGCTTTGGGAGGACTGGGATCAGGGCAGAGAATACACCAAGTCGCTAACGTTAAAGAACATTAGCCTCAAGCTTCAGAAACTTCACTTGAGGTCAGCCGCCGATTTCTGAAGTAGCAATTGAACCCATCCACAATTCTTTTTTGTTCCCTCTCAGACCTCCATTGACCAAATTCTTCAGCATCTCTAGTTCCTGCAACCTCGCTGTGAGCCCAGGGACGTCTTTGACCATACTGATCACTTTTAAACCTGCAGAAAAGGTAATATTGTGTAAGAGTGACTGTCACAAAGCGGCTCCCCTGTGAAACATCTCGTGTGTGGGACAGTGCAAGTACGAGGACAGCCTTGAGTTTGAGGGCAAAGATGGTAGCTTCCAAGTGTTGCTTCGGGCCGTGGTTCCGTATCCGGCTTTGGAAGTGCCCAAAGCTGTTCTCCTTCCTCTCTGTGCGGTGCATCAGTCCGTAACTGCTACTTTTCTGTTGAAAAACCTCAGGTGAGCTCATCATCTCTGACGTCGACTTGAAAATGGGATTCTGACTTGTGTGGAAATTGTGTCACCCAGCAAGCTCCGCACGTACTTCAGCTGGGAGTGTCCCGAACCATTTCAAGTGAGTCCCGAGGAAGGCGTGCTGAAGGCCAGCCAGGAGATTTCGCTCCTGGTCCTGTTCCAGCCGCAGCAGGCGCTGTTGTACAACAAACACGCCTTTTGTCGTTTTGGGGAGGAAGGAGATGAAGCCGGGTGCTGCGCCACGCTGCGACTTCAGGGAGTGGGTACTGACAGCGCTCGAATGTGCGAACAGCTGATTCGGAATGATTCACCTCTTCCTTTGTGTCTGCTCTTGTGGAAAGCCAAGTACCCGTGTCTTCAGTTGAGAGGCCCGAGTTCGAGAGCGGATCAACAACACGGCGGTCCCGTGGTTAACTTTGGCTCTGTCGCCGTCGGGCAAAGTTTGCAGAAATGTTTTGACATCTGTAATCCCTCGCATGTGAGTAAGGACCAAATTCTGATGTCATGCTGATTTTCAAAAATGATATTTTGATATTGATGTCATTTTCAGGTGACTGCTTTTTTTTCCCTGACCCGCCTTTCGGGAGGGGTGCCCCTGTTGGGGTCCGACTTCGTCTGTGATGTCACCAGCGGTCGAGTGGCCCCAGGCGCTAGCGTGAAGGCCAAAGTCGCCTTTGCGCCGACTGTCGCCGGTTCGGTCTCTGTTGACTATTTGACTGCGGAATGCAAAGGGGCGCTCAACCAAACGGTGCTCAAGCTCATCGGGCACTGCGCAGGTACCATGACGCGCCAATGGAACCAAATGCTCCAAGTTGTGATCTGCGTGCATTTTTTTTTGTCACCAGGTCCCAAGTTGTCTTTTTCTTCATCGGTGGTTGACTTTGGCTGCGTCCAAGTGGGAGCCGCCGCGTCGCAGACGATGGAGCTGATCAATTCTTCGTGCGTCCAGGCGACCTTCCAGTGGGACCTCGACTACGCCGGGCACAGCGTGTTCAGCATCCAACCGCAGTACGGCATCTTAGCCCCCAAGAGCCGTGTCGTGCTGACGGTCACCTACCTGCCCACCGTGCCTTTTGCCCATCGCAGAAGCGTGCCCTGTTTCATACTGCACGGAGTAAGGAGCTCGTTTTTACTAAATCGCAGTGAAACATGGCTGATTTTTATTTTATTCTATTTCATTTAGATTTCCACAGATTGCAATACCACCATTTTTTTGTTTTTTATATAGGACCCATTGTTCCTGGACCTGATTGGTACGTGTCACTCAGATCTCCAGGAACCGGCCGTACTTAAACCAGAACATTTAGCAAGCGGTCCAGATGATTGCTCGGACGTCATTAGCGCCCTACTGCCAAGCAACAGCACGCAGCTAGATCCGCAAGCATTCTGCTTATCTGCGACCGAGGTGACTCGCTGAGCCAAAATCACGCCGGGATCGTTTTGCTCAGCCGGCCATTTTCATTTTCCAGAAATCAAGCCGCCTATCCAATGTCTCGACGGCGCGGTCGGTGACTCCCAGGGAAGACATTGACGAAGCGGATTCGCTGTCTTCATTGCCACCGTCCACACGCGTGTCGGTGGCGCCCAGCGAGCTGCTGTTTAATCAGGTCACCTCCTCCGTGCCCACGTTGACGTCCTCGTCGCTTTCTCAGGGCGTGGCCGTCACCAATAACTCCACTGCCAAAATCACGTAAGATTGCCTCCCTCTTTCAAACTGGATTAGATCTTTTTCCTAAACGGACAAAATGAATTTGTTTGCCTTCTAGCCTGGTGTGGACCAACGCCCGCGACTCTCCATTCTCAATCTCTCCGTGGACATGTGACCTGTCCCCGCTCAAGTCCACCTCGTTCAGAGTGACTTACAACCCGAAGGAACGCAACACTCTGCACGCAGCTCAGCTCGAGTGCTTCGCTTTCCAGGTATAGAAGAACTTCTGGAAATGTTTTGTTGAACTTCCCTCCAGCAGTGTTTCATTTTTTTGTTAATCGTGACTAACTAGCTAGCTAGCGGGGGGCAGATAAGTCCACCCTGTTGTGTCATCGTCCGAGTCATCGGACACTCCTTTGAGCGTGGCAAAGAGCACTTCTACCCACAATGCTCTCTCGAGCCAAGCACAGTGGTAAGCGTGACACTCCGGGGGGGGTGTAGACTTTTTATATCTACTATACATGCCATTGAGGTCTGCCTGGTTTGTTGTAGGTGTTTGCGGGCCTTAACGTTCGAACCTATAAGACGTTGCTCCTGCGCAATTACGGCGAGCATCCGCTCACCTTCTGCCGGAGCCTCAACGAAAGCGTGGACCCCGTGGCGGAAGCGTCGGTGTCCATCGTGCCGAGGTGCGGCTTGCTCCTGCCCGGGGCTCACCAAATCCTCACCGTCATCACCACTCCCAAGGAAGATTCGCCCCCGGAGGGAATCAAGCTGCGCCTGCAGCTTAATTCCAGCAAATGCACAAAGGTATCGTGCAGACGTCGATATTTGCCCACAAAGCTTTTTTTGGACAATTTACGTCGCGCTTTAGGAAATTACGGTTATCAGCATACTGGAGAACATCAGCGTGTCGTTCGAGGGAGGTGACGTTATATATTTCCAAGATACATCAGTGGGCTCGCCCAGCAAGCAGACGCACCTCATCAGAAACCTCTGCCGCGTTCCTCTCGGGTCAGTTTCTTTGCCGACGGGAAGGGTCACCTTCCTCGCTCTCGGTACTTCAAAATCTTCTCGTCACAGCTTCCGATGGAACATCCGCTACTTGGACCAACATCTCATCTCCGTTCAGCCGGATGCCGGCGAACTGCAAGTGAACGAGAGCGTGGTAAGAGACACGGTCGCGTATGAAATCATCAGCTTGAAGATGTTTTTGTTCACGACTCTATTTTGACGTCACAGCAGCAGAAATGGTCTTTCAATCCAAAGGAAGAGAAAACGTATGTACTTCAACCCGCGCTGAGCTTCTGGCCCCTTGAAAACCCCGGCTCTAAAAATTCCATCGTCACCCTCAAAGTCATGGGAAAAGGCGCCAAAGGTTCCATCCAGGTGAGGCTGAGCGTTAAAAGCGGGTGCAAATGTCAATTTTTTTTTTCTTTCTCAGGCACTTACAGAAACCTTTGAGATGGGAGAGACGCTGGTGGGACGTGCTCAGTCGCTTGACATTCCCCTGGTGAACAACAGCACCTGCTCCATCTGCTTCAGAATTTGCATTGAGCAGACGCTGCAGGATGAGCAACTTCATCCGGACTTTCAACCTGCCGCGAACGGTGAATTGCGATCGCTCCCACAACGGCGCAGCAAGGCACATGAATCCATCTCAAGTTGGGTTTGATCTTTTCCAGCCCTGCAACTGGACTGCACGGGGGGAACCGTGGCCTCGCACTCCACCTTTATGCTGCGAGCCACGTTTCGGCCCGATCGCCAAGCCCACTACCGCTGGACCATCAGCTACCAGACACTGAGTTGCAGCGGTACATCCAGAAACCACAAAACACACACGTTGCTCCCATCTGATTTCATCTCTCTCGTCCAAGGTGCGCTGCTGTCCCCTCCGCAAGCGGTGTGCGAGGTGCGCGCCAACGGCGTGTTCCCCATCGCCCAGGTGAGCGACGTGGGCAGCGCCGGCGTGGCGGCGTGGCTCAACAAATCCTACGTGTGGAAGCTGCTCTCGGTGGACAGCCTCAACGCGCAGCTGCTCTCCATGCCCTCCCCCGTGGAGCACACCTATAGGAACCCGAGACGGCACAGGTGAAGCGCACCGCCAAGTCGGCACGACTTCCCGCAAAGTGTCAATTTGCTCGCTCGTGTCGGCAGTATGCGCACGTACCCGTCCATCCTGATCAAAGCCATGCTGGATTTCAACTTTGGCGCGGCGCCGCTGAATTCCGAGCCGTCGACTTTTGCCATGGTGTTTCACAACCCCGGCAGCATCCCCGTAGAGTGGTAAGTTGGAAAAGACGAGACTCGGAATGGCGGTCGGGTTCTGAAAATACGACCAGCGCGTGGCGTGGGATGGCGTACCCGTTGACCGATTTGTTTCCTCTTTTGAAATCTAGGACCTTTTTGTTCCCAGACGACCAACAGGTGGACTTCAAGCACTGGAGTTGGGGCCAGGAGTTAGGTCACAATGAGCTCGAACTGATGCAGGCACGGCACAAGTCTTCTGGCTCACGTCATGACGTCAATGGATTTGCACAACGGTGTTTCACGTCAACGTCTATTTACAGATCGGGGAACTTTTCAGCGTTTCGCCCCTTTCGGCCACTCTGCTGTCCGGAGAGCAGAAATCAGTCCAGTTCAGCTACAGGTCGGTTCGGGTAGGGGAGGGGCTGTCCAATTTGGGACGGACCCATTCCAATGATGTTGCTTTGACAGCCACGTCGTTGCCGGGACGCATCAGCTGCCGGTCATATTGAAAATATCACACGGCCGAGAGATCTTGGTAAGAAATTCAACTCGTCTCGTTGCGGCTTGCGAGTTCAACCATTTTTTTGTTCTTGACAGCTGCACTTGCAAGGCATGACGGTGGAGCAAGAGAGACCATATCTGTACTTTTTATCCAGGCATCATGTTTTCACTCCCATCATGATGGGGGGGTTGACGCCTCCATTGCAGGTGAGAGACGTGAAATGTCGCCCGCCACGAAACGAGGCCGACGCGCGTTCTTCTTTGCAGACGTACGAGCTTTACAACGGCGGCGACGTTCCCGTCCATTACGAAGTGGACGGCGACGTGCTGTCGCAGCTGCAAGAGAGCAACTTCAATCAGCCGCTGCTGAGTTGCCTCAACCCGGCGGGAGTCGTCCTACCCGGGAAGACGGCCAAGCTGGAATTCATTTTCTCTCCGCTGGAGGCCAAGATGCACAGCGTACGCAGCCGGGCGCCGAGACTTGACGTCGAGACTCGGTGTGCTTTCAATCATTTTGATTGCCGCCGCCAGATGGACGTTCCCATTCACATCCGACACGGCGAAACTGCCACCGTGAGGTTCGAGGGCCTCGGCTTCGATGCTCACGATGACGTGTGGCCGAGCGGTGAGAGCACGCCCGCAGCCCGAGTGCGCAGGATCGCCCTCCCCGGGCAGGTGAGCATTCATTTATTTGACATTATCCACACTGATTATCCAGACTGCCTCTTATTGAAAATGACACTGTGTGTGCGCAGCGTGCGTTCCTTTCTGTAGACAATATCGCTCTGGGGGAGCTCCCGGTGAGCTCGCAAACTTCCAGAATCTTCTTCCTCACAAACGTGTCCTCTGAAGAAATCTTCTTTAAATGGTGCTTGACTCAGGTGGGCGGGCTGCAGAAAGAAGCAATTGTTGATTGTTTTGAAGGAGCCAGGTGTCTTACTGGTTAGTTCTGTGTTGTCTTTGGGCATAAGGTGATCCGGATCCAGCCTAAACAAGGCCTCCTGCGTCCGGGAGAGTGCATCATTTGTGTGCTGACCTTCATGGCCGCCGACTTCCCAACCATTCATTGTCTGGACATCGTCTGTCAGGTTAGGATTCTTCTCAATGATGATTTTATTTCATTTTATTTTATGATTATCGTGATTATTCAAGCTCCGTTTCTCCTCCCGTGCCTTCCAGCTGACCGAGCAGGCGGCACTGGTGCAATATTCGGACTCGCTGCAGCTTTGGGAGCAGGAACGAGAGCAGCGGCAGCACGAGTTCACCATCACCGAGCGGGACCTGGCGGAAAGCCGAAAAGTTCCGAGCGACAAGGTCTCGCCGCAGCTGGGCAAATACAAGGTGACCGATGGAGCCAAGCGACATTTCCTATTCCCTGAGAAGGGCGCGTATCAAAGATACGTGTGACTTTTTCCTCCAGACGCTTCCGCCAATTTGTAGCCGGGTAGCGCGAGCGGAGCAGCGGGCTCAGGTTGAAGCCGACAAACTGGCGAAACGCCCGACGCTACCTCAGCCTTCGTTGCTGCATCTGCAAGTGAGGGCGCGCACCTACCGCTGGCAGGAATACCTCCGATACTTCCCCGACCGATTCAATAATCTCTTCAGGTAAGCAATCGAACCTACAAAATGTATTTTTCTTTTCGGCAACATGATGTCAGCGGCGGCTTCTGCCGACAGGTGCTTCCAAACCATCAAGCCTTTGAGGCCTAAACTATTGTGCAACACTCTACTTCAAGAGGGACGCCCGTTGCAGAAGCTGGGCCCCGAGCGACACTTCCTCGAGCATATTCTCACTTCACTCATCAGGTAACGTTGTAGGTCAAAGATTAATGCACCAAAAGAAACATTTAAAATCAAACAGTTCTAAAATCAAATTCTAGTCTAGTGTATTGGACTTAAAAGATAAATACAACCAGAGTACCGTAAAAAAAAATAAGTCACTAACATTTCATTCAGTGTTTCATTTTTCTACCGCTAGAGGGAGCCTACGTATCAATTTGGTCGGTCCAGGTTCAGAAGCTGACAAGTTGCATTTCATTTTCCATAGGAGCATACTGGATAACGAGGCCTTTTCCCGGTCTCTGCTCACTTTGGCATCCAAGCCGCTTTTCTACAAGCCCAAAGTCATCTTCTCCGCTCCTTCGTCAATACCGCAACCCCTGATCGGGTTGGAGGAGACAAATCCCGAACTGCACTTTAGCGCCGACGGCTCGACAACGGCGGGAGGCGCCAAGCTGAGAATGGGGCAGCGCGCTGAGCGCATACCGGTGGACGTGTTCAATGATATCTTACTCAACACCCTCCAGAATGTGATGATGGAGGCCGTCAGAGGAGAGCTGGACCTCATCGAGCAGGGCGGAGGGTCTTCGCCAAATGTCTCTATCAGGTAAAGACACGGACGGGATTTTCCTCCCAAGTGAAGAACGCAAAACAGATGTGTCAAGTCCAAACTACAAATGGTTAAAAGAAGACATCTTTCCTTCCTTTTAGATCCAGGAGGCACGCCAGTGGCAAAGTCAAGAAGGACGACAAGGAGACAAGCCCAAACACAGCAATGCCGGCTGATAAAAGCTCGCCATCGACAGAGAATCACACAGACACAAGTTAAATCTTTTGCCATGTGACTTTGTTCATCTAACCTTTGGTGGACATGACTTTTTACTGCGGTTCCACTCAGTCGGCCTAACCTCCGACAGGGTAAGCATGTAAGTAGGAACAAGTAAGTTAATAGCAACTGTTTTTGCAATGGTAAAACATTTCCGTCATATTATTCAGGCAAAGAGTGTTTTCAAACGGGAAAGCAACAACATGCACAGTTCAGGATCTGATCACTGTTGATTGTAATAATCATGGAGTCAATTAAACGGCCTCATTTCACTGCGGCGGTTTAGATTTTCATCAATGTGTTTGGAGTTATGGAGGGCAATGCGGATATGCTGCCACCTAGTGGCAATTTTGGAGCACTTCAGTCAGACTTGACCACACCGTCGTAATTCAAGCACCGTCGCACAAACAGAAAACTTAGATGACAGGTAACTAATTTTATACCCATTAGTATAAATGTATCCAATTATTCATTCATAATGTGCCAAAATATAAATTTAATGTTATAACCATGCATGTCAAATTGAATAGGAATGACCAGGACTGATCTCAATTTGACATGTCCATTTAAATCCACAAGGTGGCGGTCAATGCAAACAATTTTGGGATTACCTTGTCATGTACAGTATTTTATTCTGGTTACCTTGGCCCATTCCCTGTGCATTACTGAAACTTTCCTGACTTTGTGGATACTTTCTAGTTATTCTGTTTCTTTCTGTTGTGCAAAGGTGGCAGTTTTTTTTCCATAAATGAAAAGCAAGGAAGAATCATATGACAGTAATTTGATGGAAAAAAAAAAATCTCAAGTACAGGACAGATTTTGCCTTTTGGAGTAAAGCGGACAAAGAAGCAAGTCATTCAGGCGTGCTTGGTTTGCAACATTTGTATCTGCACCTGCCTCGTAATTTAATAAAGCGCTGTTTTGCAACTTTTATCACCAGACCAAGACACATATTTGACATTAGAGAAAGATCTCAAACAACACTGTTTAGTTGACCTTCAAGCTGTTTTTTTTTTCTTTCTTCAGTTAGCTTAGCTATTGCCTCACAAAACGTAACTGCGTCAGTTCTGAAGGAAATGTTAGATATTAGAAAATGACTTCCGATCCTGTGCGTGACATCTCTTGGCACTTTTTGGGCTTCCCACCAATCGTGTCGCTGACGGAAGAATTTCATCAGCCTGGCGTTCCCAGGGACAGACCGCATCTCCTTTCAAATCTTCTCGGGCCATCATGTGTTTCTGCTTCAGATCTAATTGGGGCTGTCACATAAAATATCATCTTGGATGGGATTCTTAATCATTTGTGATCATAATCGCCTGGGAATTTGTTTAGCGGATTTGGCACTGAAGACTTTTTTTTTCCCCCCTCCGCTTTTTGTGCAGAGCAAAGGGGCACATGTGCAGTACAGAGAAAAAGAGAGAAGGAGAAAATGTAGCTGGTGCATTCTGCTTGACGGTAGGGATCCATTTCACGCCCAAATGAAAGCAAAGCCAGGGGGGAATGTGTGTCAAGCATGTGTGTGTGATAGGTGTGGTAGGACACGGGTTCGGCCTGTTAGCGTTTGGAGAGGGGAGGGAGGGAGGGGACCCCCTTCATCACCCGGCCTGACGTTCCCCCGGTTCAGTCCGAGCACGCAGATCAGACGAGTCGGCACATTATTGCACGTCGTTATTTACCCTGATTAGTTGTGTCCAGACATATCGGGCCAGTTGTTTGTTTAGCTCGATATTAGCAATCATACATTTCCAACATGTACGTGACCTTTGACCCTCGCGCCTTTTGTCATATTTGGTGTGAGGAATGAGAGGGAAAACCTGGAGGGGAATGAAAGAGGATGACGCCCTCCTCGGAGAATAACAGACACGCAAGATGTGCGAGTTTGTGTCGTCATGGCAGCAAACAAGAAGACAGCCAGCCAGCCAGCCAGCCAGCGAGCCGGCGTTTGACTTTTTCAAGATTCGTCGTTTGCCACCCCGTCGTCGTTTGCTTTACACTTCCTTTCTCCAAGTAGGACCATTTTCCAAGCCTTCCATTTGCGGTCATCCCGGCCAAGTTTCCAACCTGTTCCGATGCATCTCCAATTTGTTAACAAGGACGAGCGACGAGGTGAAATACGACGTTTGACGCCTGTGTAGAAAAATTTGATCCATGTATCTGGCGTATATACGCTGATGATGGCCATCTGGTCAGAACTTGTGGAGTGTCTCCTCCCAGCAGGCAACTGGAGCTGTGAGCCAAGACCCCAGGCCCAACACCCTGCTGGACTTTGAAATCAGATCTTTATTGTCCATAAAGCCTCGGCCAAGTATGAAAAATCAGCCCTTCCTTACAAACACACTGGTCCAGCAGCGAAGGGGAGGAAGAGACAACGAGAAGTAAGTACACGGTTTGGAGATGTGCTAACACGCCAGGATTTGAACGCAGAACTCAATGCGAGGCGGACCACCCCCTACGCGGACGTCCGTCCAGGTGAAACCAGTTTTGCTCCTATACTTGACATTTTTTTTCGCCCTCCTTCCATATCAAAGGTATGCCACACACCTGTGATGACGTCAGCCCATTCCAGCAGTCTCCACCATAAACATGGAGTCACATTATAGCCGTGTTTACACTCGTGTGTGTTTTGGCCTCCTGGTGGCCTTTTTCGCCGGATCTCGGCGCGGCTAATTGCAGTGTCTCAGCTCTCCTCTGCTCTTCCCTCTCCCCCCCCGCCCCTTCCTCCCCTTCCCCTCCCCTCCCCTTCGCGCTCCACCACGCCTGGAGCGACGTCACACCAAGGTGCGAGAAGAAGAAGAGCGCATTTTTCCTCCCTTCATCATCCAAAGAAAACACACTGACACACACCGTGGTCCTCCTCCTCTTCCTCCTCTTCCTCCTCTGCGCCCGCAAGACCTCCACTGAGTCATTTGCAAAACGCTAAAGACGAGCAGGGACAACCGAACGGAACTTCAAATCCACGCGCTCTGCCTCATCATCTAAGGACGTATTCTTTTTTGGATTGCTTTTTTTTTTGGTATGTTCGGACGGAGCCACTTTTGGGACGCGTTTTGCGCTCGGCGCGTCGGGGAGCTTGTAACGTGACAGAACCGGAGCGACAATGAAGAGTTCACCCGCACCTTTGGACCTCGGCTCAGTCACCTCTTGACCGACTTTGCTGCGCATTAAGATGCGCCCGATGGGAGGGGAGCTGGATGATGAACATTGAATGACTTGACGTTTCCTGAAGACAAATACAAGAGGAGGATTGTGTTGTGTTTCGTTTTTAGATCTGAAAAGTAACCTGGAAGTTCTGAAGCGCGCAAACATGACGGTTCGCCTGTCCCGGATCCAACTGGCTCTGTTCTTTATCTTGCTTTGCCCGGTCAATATCATCGGATTGTGGTGGTAAGTGCTCATGTCGAGTGATGATTTTTTTATTATTATTATTATTTTTAATGGCTGCAACGCGACGACTTTGATTGGAATTTTGCGCGTACTTGCGCACAATTATGCGCAACTAGTTGTACAAAATACATGCAAAACCGTCTAGATGTAATTAATTATTTTTTATCTATCTGTCTGTCTGTCTTGTCTGTCTGTCTGCATTGGTTTCATAAGTGTACGTTTATAGTAAGCTTAAGTATTTGGAGGATAGGAAATCAGAAAGAAAGGAGGGCGGTGATAGCTGTCTTCTCAGTGCCTGCAGTTGTGTGTGTGTGTTTTGGGGGTCAGAGTCAGGAATGTCAGGTGGCCCTTCAGGGCGCCGTGGATATGTCATCATAAAACAATCCGTGCAGGTTCGACACGGCGCGGTGTGTGACAGACAGACGAGATCTTTTCTGTCTTTGTGTTTGCTTTCCTTCCTACCGTGTCGTTTGTCTCCGTTCACACCGATAGCCGGACGTGCAATCTTTGCGGATTCGTTCCCAGCGAATCCTCCCACTTGACCAATTTGATTCAAGGTCAGCGTAGGCTGTGCTGTCCAAGGACACTCGTGCACTCTTTGTATGTCCTGCTGGCACCGGCGTTCCGTCTTGTCACGGGTGAGAGCCAACTCGCACTCCTTTTCACATGGGCCTATTGGAAAGTGATGAGAACGCGTTGTAATCAACTCGCCGGGAAGTCACAACAATCTCGACCAGAGCGCAAATGGAATCTCTTACATGTGCTGATGCGGCAAAAGTGGAGAGTCGGTGGACACAATAAGTTCAATTTGTCTGTCTCCAATAGAATAGAATAGAAGATGCATTTGTATGGGGCCAAATCTGTTGTTGTAGGTCATATTTAATGGATTTTTTTTTATTTGTTCACTCCATTGGACGAGTGGTCAACACATTTTCTACATTTTAGCTTTGATCGTAAAATCTGGTGAAATTTTCGAGCAGGCCGTTCAGGCTATTCATGGGGTCCTTGTTGCTGTCCACGGGCCGCATGTTGGTGAGCGGCGATAGCATCTATTTCCTTTTCATCCCCACTGACATAAATTGTCATCTTCTTTCAGCGCTAGACCGCCGAGCGAGCGAGCGAAGGAGAAAGCACACCTGCGCATCTGGCGGGAGGACAATGATGTGCTCTGTTGGAAAAGCGCCGGGCGACCCGTCGTTTCTCGCTCGCCCCGCTCTAAAGTCTCTCTTTGTCTCACCCGGCTGAGGAAAAAACCCGTGACGTGGATCCAGCCGTCCGTCCGTCCGTCCTTTCAGAGCCTCTTTGCTGATTAGGCCGCTCTAATCATTTGGCCCGAGTGCAGGCGGCGCGGCAAGGAGGAATGCCTTTGCTTTGCCGAGCCGGGCCAACTTTTTAAGAGGCTGCACGCAAAGTGAAGATTTGCTTGGTGAGAGCCTCATTGAAACCTGAAGTCGGGTCGCACGCAATCTTTCATCTAGCGACCAATCGGGCTTTCTGACTTTGCACTTGCTGCACAATACGACTGGATCAAATGGCTTCAATATGAGCGAGCGGCGCAAATCATAAAATGTATCAAAGGACATTCCAAAAAGCTTGCATGAGAAATCCCACTGTCGAGGCTCGACTTGTGTGGGTTGCTCTTTTTTTTTTTCTTTTCCTTCCCCCCTGACTTCTTTCATGATGTCACACTGACGACGCATTCATGTGAGACAGATTTGACTTTGAAGCCCTTTTGGCCCCTAATTTCAGCTCCTGTAAATACCTCTCGGTTTGTTTCATTGTCTGTGTAGGAGGGTTGTCAGAAATGACACTCAAAGGAACACTGGCACTTTGTATCATGACCATCCATGATTCAACAAGTGTGTGTTTGTGTGTGTGGCACCTGCATAGCTGGTTGCAAATTGGCTTAAACGGTAGAAGGTATCTGGTGGCTCCCATTTGATGTGATGAGGGGGTGCATACTTATGCAACCACATTATTTTTGATCTAACCTCTGGGATTTTTTTTTTATCAAATAGATATGTGATATGTCAAATTGATAGTTGAAAACGTTTGTTTTAATCACATAAAGCTGGCTTTTGAACAGGGGTGTGTAGACTTTTTCAACAATGTCCTCATTCTAAAGGGCTGTCGTCACTAATTTGATATTTGCTTACTATAGCCCATTCAATTTGTTTGAATTGAAGATAAAGTTGAATCCCTTCAGTTCTTGTTTATTTTTTTTTTCTTCTCACCTTGCTCACCCGTGGTCTCCAAACAAGGGCAAGAATGCTTGGCCCACACATCTGACAGATGCGCCCCCATTTTTGGGTATATCTCCCCTCCGCCAATGAACTCCTTCACCTTTCTTGGCTCCATTTTCAGATTTGCTCTTGTGTGTCTGATTTGCCCGTCACAAAAAAAAAAAAGATATTACCTTCTCGCTCTTTGGGGGATTGACTCGGCTCACTTGATGGTGCGCACACGCACACGCACTCGCGCGTTGTGATGACAGTGTGTAGATAATAAGTGGTTGTTGAGTGGTGGTTTGTGTAGCTAAGTACCGTTCCAGCACCTGCTAATTTACACGTGCGCTTGTGTTTATACATCTGCTCGCACACATTCGACAACTTGGTATCGATTCTCAGCTTTCACTCGGTCTTTGTGGAGATTCCAAGGTCTCGTCGGACGTGCGTGTCTCGCTATCAGTGCTCCCGGCGGGATTGTTTGTTGAACTTTCTGCAAACAAACTCAAGAGGCTGAAGAATGATTCGAGGTGTCGGCGATGAAGCGAGACAAGACGAGGGCGTGCGTGGAAATTGCTTTTGGCTCATTTTTTGGTTTCTCAGCTGATGATGTTCTTTGTTGTGGTCCAGGGCGGTGGGCAGTCCGCTGCTGATGGACCCCAACAGCATTTGCAGGAAGGCAAAGCGGCTGGCGGGGAAGCAGGCCGAGCTGTGTCAAACTCAGCCGGAGATCGTCAGCGAGGTGGCCAAAGGGGCCCGGCTGGGCATCAGGGAGTGCCAGTACCAGTTCAAGTACCGGCGGTGGAACTGCACCAGTCACAACAAGTACTTTGGAAAAATACTACAACAAGGTGAGTCAGCGTTTTTTCATTTTCTGATCATCAGCTCCCCACCTGACAATCACACCATGGTTTTGCGGTTCATTAAAAAAAAAAAAAAAGATAAAGCCATCTCCAGTTTTCCACTCGGGGGTTTGCAACCTTTGACCTGAGCAGACAGTCTTGCGCCAAGCGGAGGTCAGATGCCTGTCTAATGTGGCTCGGCAAGACAAGGGCAGCTTTTGTCGCTAGATCGGGCACGCTTGAAATGATCGGCTAATATCTGCTGTGAACATCCCTCAGCATCTTCTCGCTGCTCTTTCATGTCTGCCTTATGATTGCTCCCCTGCATAAAAAACTAATAAAATAAAATAAATAATAATAATCCACCATTAAGGTTTTGAATCTTGGCTGTGATCAAAATAATAATGATAATTAAAACAATAAGAATAATAAGTTTTTGAATCTTGGCTGTGATTAAAAAAAAAATTAAATAGATAAGACGGGAAGAGAGGGCAAGAATGTACCGGCAGAAGACAGAAGGGCAATTAATCACACATTCCTGGCTGTCTATAAGAAAGGCCAAATTGCTCTTTTGTTTTGCAACACTCGGTGACCTGCATCTACTTGTAAGGCTTTTGTTGATACACATTCAAACAAGTCTCTCACAATCGAAGACGAGGCGTCCTCCTCAGCCTTCAAATAGTTTGTCAAGACTTCAGAAAAATGTAATAAGTTGCAAATCGTGAGCTTACACTTGATTGTTCCGCTTTGGTGAAATAGGAACGAATTGGAACAAATTGGACGTCCCCCCCCCCCTCCCATCAGGAGATCTTATACTAACTGTTATTTCCTAGTAAAAATTGCACTCCGCTTGTTTGTTGACGTTTCCCTCTGTTCCCCTTTTGTGCTCTCCCACTTGAGTTTTGTAGCTGCTCCAATAACTGCCGCTTCGCCACACTCGAGTCAAAACAAACACTCGCGCTGTGTTTTCGCTTTCTCGGCCCTCGTGTTTTGTTTTTCCGTGAATATTATTGTGACGTTTAACAATTTGAGCAAATTCTACCCGTGCAAAATATTTGTATTGATGCACGTCGTGTTTTGCTTTTTGCCCAAATTGGTCTGCTGGTGCTTTTGAAGGCTTACACGGGGACGGATGATTGAAACATCACCCTAATCTCCTTCTGCAAAAATATCTGCGGGCTATCTTATAAACCTCGGCTAGCGTTAAGCATTTTGACCACATGCCAACAAGCTGTGTAGATGTGGGCGTGCATTTGTGTGTGTGTGAGTGTAAGGCGTGTATTCACAATAACACATTTAATTGATTTCACAACATTACTTTCAGTCAGTGTTGTCTTTCCCGATCATAAACCTTTACAAACGTTTTACAGCTTCCGGCAAGATTTATTTTATATTAACTATCTTTAAATCCCATCTACTCCTGGGCTGAAAAAAAAAAAAAAAATTCTACTTTTCTACTAAACTAATTATAATCTAATTTTCAGTTTGAATGGTAAAAATCTGGTCATGGTTATATAATTATAATTATTATTATTATGTCATCTAAAACCAAAATGTACAGAAAATTGACAATTTAGACACAAATGGAACTTACTGATCGGTGATGGGGAAAAGATTCTCGTGTCTCTCACACGCACACACACACACATTCCACTTACATCATGCTACGCAACACAATGAGCAAATATGATTCCGTCGATATATCATGTTAGAAAACCATCTGCAGGCGGAGATCAATGCCTTTCCCATGCTGATATTATTTGATTTTGGCATGATTGAGATGCGCGCGGTAGGTACGGACGTGCGCATTTCCAGTCGCTCTGGGAAAAGTCTCATTTGTCATCAGCGCAAATAGATCAGACGCAGCTGGTTCGGGGAAATAAATCAAGCAGGCTTGGAAAAGCAAAATATCAAGACCAATAAATATACTACCTGAGGCTAAACGGAGCCGCCGCAATTTCCACACGCTATTAACCCAAAGCCCGAGCCAATAAAAGTGTCTTTGCGAAAACAATATCAACGGATCGCCAAGTTGTTTTCTTGGATGCCGTGCGTCCGCCACCCACTACGTGTCACCAAATCATTCTCCCAAGCGAAAAAAAATACGGTTAACACATTTGTATTATGTCAGCCTCAGTAATTCATGTTTTGACATCCCAGACCTCCCGGTACCGTTGCCCAAAAGTCAGAGGATTGAAAGAATATGCGCTAATTCCCGCAGAAGGGCCCTGTGGAATTAGAAGCAGACGTCGACAGGCCCAGACACCCGCTGTGGCAGAGAATTTGTTTGGAATTCATGTCTCCAAGGAAAATATGAAACAAGGCGCTTTGTATCTTGCAATTTTTTGATAGCTTCCACCGAGCACAACAAGCTCCGACAACCCGGCGCTTTATTGCTACTTGTTTCCCGCCGCTTGGAGACAAAAGAAGCCTAAGAATAGAAAAGGTGGAAAAAGTATTTAGAACTTAAAGTCATAGTCTGGTCAAAGTTGGTGTTGCCATTTTCGTCCAGAACTGATGCGAGAATGCTCGGAGAACTCACCAATACCAAATACCGATACCGCTCGCGATACTTTTGATATATAAAATGTCACTAAGCTCAATAACTGAACAAAAGCCTTTCTTTATGACGCAGATGATTTGCTGATGTGTCAAACTGCCGCAGTATAGCACCAACTAGAGCAGAGGAGGACTCATTTGGCTTAAGTATCGGTGACTGGTATCGGCAGCCTCCACAAGTAGCCGATACCTTAAAATAACGCCAGTATTGGCCGGGTACCAAATCTGTTGACGATGGAACAGTAAAAACAATGTGAAAAAAGAAAAGTAAATTAATATCTGTACGTAATTTTTGATAAATTGACAAGATGAAAAAAAAATCTTTTAAAATATTATTTGTGAAAATCATTAAGCCCTCACCACACATAGTGGTCACCTCACCCTGTCCAGTATGTAAGCACACGTGATAGTTCAAAGTAAAACAATGCTTTGCAAATGTATACACCGAGGCACTCTCCCCATGCGGCGACTGTATCGCGCCGCCGCCGCCTTGCACAGCTGGTCTTGATATCGCAAGGTTTTGCTACGCGCCGGCCGGTCTCATCGCACGCCACCCATTGTGTGTGTGCGTGCGTGCACGTGTGTTACCATCCCTAATGAATCCCATTCTCCGAATCATGAGATATGGAGTTGGCAGGGGAGACGCTGGTGACTGCACGCTCGCCCCCTTCCAGCTTTTAGACATAAAAGTCACTTTGTTTAACTGCGGTCTTGCACACACACACGCACGCACGCACATCCCTTTTCTGAAAATGACGGTCCATAAACTTTTTTTAGCTGTTAAGTGTCGTTTGTGTTTGCAAATTCACACTTGCAGAAGTGGAGCAGCAGTGTTGTTGACGTTCAAGTTTTGAGTTGTTTCGCTGACTGGGCAAGCGCAAAGTAAAAGTGCGCGGCGTGTATTTGGCCCGCTGCCGGCTCATTGGTCGGAATGGAGGACATGCTATTTTAACCTCCTCTTAGAGGAGCAAAGACGAAAGGGCCGTCCGTCTCCAACTCGGGGCCAGTTCTTCCATCACTTATCTGAACAACTTAAGGGGAATGATAACAAGATGACGGGATGAGGGTTTGATACGAGGCGCAATGTTGGGTGAGCAAGTGTTGACATGATCAAGGAGGAATCTGAGTAACCGGAGGAATGATGTTCATTTGGCATTCTGGCCCTTCTCAGACAAGGAGGGAAGCACGCGGAAATTGGAACGCAGCAGAAAAATGGCGCGAGAAAAATAATGTGTGGAAATCAAGGGGTTGAAAATGTTCATACATTATGTATTTATTTGTGTGAAATGGTGCCAGGCATTGTCCTGTTTAAAAGTGGGTGTGTACACTTATGCAACCATGTCATCTAAGTTGTTGTCCCCTCTAATTTTTTTTTCCAAATGAGTTTTACAGGTTAACTAATAGTGTTTCAGTGATTTATCTTGGTGTCATTTTCGTACATGACAAAACAGGGGGTGTGTAGACTTTATCTAGCAATTGATTACATTTCATAGCCTAGACGTTGGCTGTCAGTCAGGTGAAACCAAAATATTCCACCCATGCGGAGTTGCGCAATGGAACTTTTAATTGAAATCACATCGGGCCAGTTGTCGAATTCTTTCCCAGCTCTCCACGTCAAGACAAATGAGCGGAGATAGCGCTGTGTTGATGATGCCAATGGGGCTGAGGACAGACGGCCATTTGCGCTTTTTGTGGATGGACTTGACTTTAGCCCAGACAGGACAGCTCCGAACCAGAAATAAACCGGCAGCAGCTGCGTTCCGTAAATTGTGTGTGTCTTTAATCCTCTCGGCACTGCCTGTCCAAATCATGTCGCAGGATGGAGTCATAATTGTGCCAAAGGGTCTTTGGCCCGTTTTTGGATGGAACTCAGGCGCCCTTTTGCCGTTTCAGATATCCGGGAGACGGCGTTTGTGTACGCCATCACGGCGGCCGGCGTGAGCCACGCGGTGACCCAGGCCTGCAGCATGGGGGACCTGCTGCAGTGCGGCTGCGAGGCCACCAGGAACAGAGCCCCCCCGAAACCTCTGTCGTCCTCTTCCGGCGACGGGGTCAAGTGGGAGTGGGGCGGCTGCGGAGACGACGTGGAGTTTGGCTATGACAAGTCCAAGCAGTTCATGGATGCCAAGAGGAGACGCGGCAAAAGCGACATCAGGACGCTCGTTGACCTGCACAACAACGAAGCTGGACGACTGGTAAAAACACATCGAAATGTACTTCCGGATTTTTGCTATCGGCAAATATATGAGCTGTTCTTCGCAGAGGATAAAGAATATATGCGTATTGTTATGACACTAAACGGTTTGTGCTGAATGGTTACAAGTTTGACTGACACATAGATGCTACTTGTTAGCCTGTCTATGGTGTTTGCCATAATGTATTAGCGCTAAGCTAATGTTGTTTGAAAAGCCTATCTCTTAAAAGTATTCCCAAATATTCATTTGGATGCTGGTGCTGCCACGCAGGTTCCACCTTCCACTCCAAGAACTTCACTCCCAGGGCTCGCTTGTCCTGTGGAATGTTCCTTCATCCCGCCAACAAGAAACACATCGCCCCCGGCCGTGTTGGTGTAGCGCCGTAAAACGATATTCTGACAAGAATCAGGTTTCTGAAAGACAAAAGCAAGAACGTGCCACACTTTTTGTTTTGGAGCCTCCGAGGCAGGTGGCCTCCACGGCTCAGCCAGACGCCCCAAAGTTCCTGTTTGTGGCTCGTACCGAGGCCGTGTGAATTATGGACCTAATGGGTCTTAAAGAGCGGGTTTGAAGCTTTTAGATTGGATCACCATGTTGATTTAAAGTGCGGCTTTTAACATCTCCAAAGTGACATCACCTCTTTAGTCGTCAGCGCGGCGTTGGCGATACGAGCAAAGGACGTAATTACCTGCAGCCGACCGAGGTCACAGACAGGTAGAGAAGAACGGGCGTGGATTTTGGGAGATTTTCCAATTGTAACATTAGCGAAGAAGAAACCATTTTGAACGGCTGCCTGCAGCTTGTGAAATCAGCGCGCGGCCGTGCGTGTAAACGGCTGTTTTTGTGCATTCAGGCGCGTTTGTGTGTGTCGGCGTGTGTGATGGGTTAATTATGTGCAGTATAAGTGAATGATCTGTTGTCAAGGCTTGTTGCATGTAGGAAGGCCAGAGGCAAAATGGGGGGTTAGAGAGGTAAATTCCTTGGGAGAAGCATCTGCTTTTATCTTACCCATCCAGCCAGCGAGCTAGTTTTGTTGTTGTTTCAAAACCATGCTAAGGGCTCACCAACTTTTCAGATCCGAGGAGAGGGACGTGTTCAAAAATGCCATTTCAAAATCCATGGACAAATTGTACATGCCAGAAAGTCAACTCGATGATGCGTTCAGAAATGATCTTCAAACATCATTGGAATGCAAATTTTTGAATTCACTTAACTGCATCTTTCGGAGTGGATTTTTTTTGTGACAGTTTTTCCTTTGTGCCCCTCCCAAGGCAGTGAAGCTCTACATGCGGACAGAGTGCAAGTGCCACGGACTGTCCAGCTCGTGCACGTTACGCACCTGCTGGAAAAAGATGCCTCATTTCCGCGAGGTGGGCGACCGGCTTCTGGAGCGCTTCAACGGCGCTTCCAAAGTGATGGGCGGCAACGACGGCAAGACGCTGATCCCCGTAGGGCAGAACATCAAACCCCCGGACAGGCAGGATCTGATCTACTCGGACGAGTCGCCCGACTTCTGTCTGGCTAACCGTAAAACGGGTTCGCTGGGGACGCGGGGGCGAGTGTGCAACAGCACGGCCATGGACATCAGCGGCTGCGACTTGCTCTGCTGCCAGCGAGGCTTCCGTGAGGAAACGGTGGTGTTCGAGGAGAACTGTCTGTGTCGCTTTCACTGGTGCTGTGTGGTCCAGTGCAAGAAGTGCACCATCCAAAAGAACCTAAGTCTCTGTCACTGATGAACTGGAACGGATCCCTGTAACTTTTTGTAATGACTTTTTTTTTTTTTTTAATATATTGAGATTTCTGTGGGTTTGTTGTTTTTTTTGGCCATTGTAAAGACTGTGGTTCTCCGTGTTGCACCTATCCTGCTTACAGCATTCCTTAAGATATTTGCATTTTCCTGGTAATAAAAATGATTTTCTTGATTTCTGAGGAAAGCTGATTAGAACGTCTCAATAGAAGCTTGACAATAAAACATGTAGTGTGCAGCTCAAGTTGGGATCCGTTCAACAAATGTTTTTGCAACAAGATTTTTAATCATAATTTGAAAAAAAGCATCTTCTTTCCTTCAAAACACACAGCAATGTCATCATCCAATAAAATGTAAAGATGTGAGCCAAAGACCTGCGGACTCAAATGAGTCTGCAAGTTGACACAAGTTGTGATTTTTCAGGAATTTGTTGCAGCGTTTGGATGCTTTAATCTAGTTGACGAAAATGTGGCCAGGTCTTCTTTTCCAATTCTGCTCCTCCTCATCTCTGTTCTAAAATTGTCTGCAGGTCAAATGCCAACCTCCTTCATTTTGCTTTTGCAGTCATTAATTGTTGATTTTGATGCGTGGATGTCCGAGATGAGGATGAGAATGTTTATTTTATGACAAACAAACATCCACAAATGTATTGAATTGTGTTCGTGCGCATGCCTTCACAAAACACACATCACTTAAAAAAGAAAAAGAAAAGGGCTTGGTAGATCACGTGATTGTTTCCAGACATCTTTTTTTTTTCTAGATGGTACATCGACTGCAATTTACCAAGAATAAAGACGAGCAGAGCATAGGCAGAAGACATTGCGTGATATAAAAAATGAGAAATCAGGGAGGGAGGGAGTGGGAACTAAATGAATGGAGGAGAAGAGAGGCGGATGCAAAGATAACGATAGAGTGAGCGAGACGCAGAGGACCCTGAAGAGGTAACTTGACACCATCATGATCATCCGCTCGTGCGAACCTTTCTCTAACCGTGTGGCGCTCGTTCCCCTTGTAAGCATCATTGTGTAAGTGAGAATGCGGTACGTGGGCTCCCTCTAGCGGTGGCAAAGAGAATCTTTCAGTTGTAATGAATTTTTAAAGAGCCTGTAAAAATGATTCCTTTCTAAATGATTGAACATTTTATGAAGTTAAACGCTGGAAATATTGATCTGTGACGTCACTTGGACACTCCATTAGGTACACCGCCATTTTCAAGTGTACCTAATAACAGGCCACTTTATTAGGGAAATATCATGGTCAAAGGTCACAGGTGTCAAGCTCTCGTCCTCGAGCCACGTTCCAATATGTTTTCCAAGTGACCCTCGTTAAGCGCACCTGCGTGAAAAGTTTTAGCTTCTTTCACGTTCTGCAGGAGCTAAAACTTTTCACGCAGGTGTGTTTAACGAGGGTAATTTAGAAAACATATTGGAACGCGGCCCCGAATCTTTTGAGTGAACTGATTCGACAGATTCGTTCACCTAAAAGTACTGGAATGCACATCACTGCAGTGCAGTGTAGTGTTGGCTCGTGAGTGAATGATGGGTTCAAAAGAACGAATGTTTTCAGTGAAGGAGAGTGAACGAAAAGTTCTAAAGATCTTTGTAGCCATGACGGAAAAACTTGTTTGAACCCGTTTGAAAATCATTTGATTGAAGCCAATGGCGTGAACCACTCGACCAGAGCCTGCTCGGGAAAAAAAAGGAGATTTGGTCCTATTGATAGGGTATCCTCCATCCAAACATGTTCGGTGTTCAAAGTTTCATCGGATAGTCCGAAGCAACCCTTTCCACAGTAGTCACCATGACAGGCGACCACCTGGCGGCGTCAGTGTGCGGAGCGCCGTTGGACGATCAGGAGAAGAAGATTTGAATTGACGGATGTGACGTCAGGGCTTTCGCTAAATTGAAGACAGGTGTGCTCAAGGGGAGTTATCATATGCAGGTGCCACCGAGCGCGTGGCGGCGGACTTGCTCTCAGGTAAGCTAGCATGCGAGCAAATGTTTGTCGTCTCCTGCCGTTTTTCACGACGGACGCCTTGTTTGTTGCAGGATTGGCACGCTTTGTTGCCTTTTTTCACAAGCCTTTTTATTATTATTATTATTTATTTTGTTTGTCGCAGGATTGTCGTACTCTCGTGACTCGGCAGGCAACGTCACGTCCACCGCGACGGTGGGCCTGGAGGTAAATTGTCGGCCGCAGGCAATTTAGCCCGTGAGCAAATGTTTGCAGTTTCTTACGATGCCATTTTTTATTTCTTGCAGGATTTTCGCTGTCTAGGGAGTGCTTGAGGTTTGGGCACGGCACGGCACGCCACAATCGACTTTGCGTCGCGTCGTTGCGCGTTTTGGTGGTGTTCTAAATGTCTTTCGCGGGTTTTTTTTTTTTCTTTTTTTATGCTGGCCAGCATTGTTTCATTCGTTTGTTTGTAGAAGGTTCGTAAATGACGCCGCCGATAAGCGCGTGTTTGTCTGACTATAGGAAAGTTAGTTTGACTCTAGTCAACTAAACAATTTTTAAATTATTTTATATTATGCGTGTGCCATTTCCGTGTCGTGCAAACTGGTGAATGTAACGAATGTTACGTCTTGTCCAAATCGGACCAAATCCATTCAAAGATGGCGCCCGCCTGCTCTCGTTCCGTTACGCAACAAACCTTTGCGCAGGTTATTTTCTCCCGTTTTGGACGCCGCCAACCAGGATCATCTGTCCAATGTGAGGTGAGTTGTAGATGGTGAAATTAAAATGTGAATTATAATCTTGAATAATTTACTACAATGTAATGATTATATATTTTTTCAAATATAAAACTCTACTTAGAATGTATAAAATTAAAATATTAACTATAATTTTGATAAATTATCATAACTTACTACAATATGATTGTATTATTTTTTAATTGAAAACTCCTAGTATGTATAATTGTTGGTAAAAAAAAATTATGCCATTGGCACTCGACTCAAGGTCTATTTTTGTTGCAATAATTTGCTTGTCTTTTGTAGCACTAAAAAAGGCCGCCCAGCCAGCATCCTTCTATACAAAGCAAGCAGGAGGCTCTTGAGGAGCCCTTTCAGTGATGTTGAGGACACTGAGGAAGAGACGTCCTAAATCAGGTGAAAACCTGTTTTTGTCAAGTTTCAGCTTCCCAACACACAATGGTTGTCGAGTTTTAGCTTCACAGCACGCAATTGACTGTGTTTTTGTAGGCTGCAAGTGGAGCCGAATGGGAAAAGTATAATTCCATATGAAAAGGCGCAATGGCCTATCCAAAGGAGCAATGGCCTATCCAAAGGCGCAATGGCCTATCCAAAGGAGCAATGGCCTATCCAAAGGAGCAATGGCCTATCCAAAGGAGCAATGGCCTATCCAAAGGAGCAATGGCCTATCCAAAGGAGCAATGGCCTATCCAAGGGAGCAATGGCCTATCCAAGGGAGCAGTGGCCTATCCAGAGGCGCAATGCCATATCCAGAGGCGCAATGCCATATCCAGAGGCGCAATGCCATATCCAGAGGCGCAATGCCATATCCAGAGGCGCAATGCCATATCCAGAGGCGCAATGCCATATCCAGAGGCGCAATGCCATATCCAGAGGCGCAATGCCATATCCAGAGGCGCAATGCCATATCCAGAGGCGCAATGCCATATCCAGAGGCGCAATGCCATATCCAGAGGCGCAATGCCATATCCAGAGGCGCAATGCCATATCCAGAGGCGCAATGCCATATCCAGAGGCGCAATGCCATATCCAGAGGCGCAATGCCATATCCAGAGGCGCAATGCCATATCCAGAGGCGCAATGCCATATCCAAAAGAGCAATGCCATATCCAAAAGAGCAATGCCATATCCAAAAGAGCAATGCCATATCAAGTCAAGAATCAAGCAGCACGCTGCAAACGTCAACATGTGCCCAGGAGGGGCAGTGTGGTTGCCTTTGGTTATGGGTGCACGACGGAAAGGTTGCAGGTGTGGCCAGTGTTTGGGGGTCTGACGGTTGGTCTTGCTTAAGAGGTTGTGGCTGGCTTATCTGGATCCAGCGGTGTCTTGTGCTTGGTTGCCATTGATGGTTCACTTCGGGGAGGACGTGGTGACTTGGACGGAGACAAAACTGAACTTTGATGTCCAAGCTTGCCATATGACTTGTATCATTTTGTGTCTTTTTCTAACCTGCCACTGTCATGCTTGCTGCGTTCTTTGTTCTCCCCCATCGGTGTAGGGCGGCATTGGAGCGAGCTGATCCCGAATGTCCAATTTTGCAATTTGACTTGTACCATTTTGTCTTTTTCTAACCTGCCACTGTTGCACTTCATCTAACCCTAACCTACCACCACTGTGGTACTTGCGTTCTTTGTTCTCCCCTAGGTGTTGGAGCGAGACAGTCATATTGTGTCTTTTTCTAACCTACCAATGTCGTGCTTGATCTATGCTGTGTGTCCTTTGTTCTCTAGGTGTAGGGGGCAGTGTTTGGGCGAGCCGGTCCACGAGGAAGACATAATGATGCGAGCAGCGCCCAACTCATTGCATGTTCTGCCATTTGCAGGCCGGACGCAAAAGGGGGTGTGGGGCACGGCCCGATCCGACCCGGCGACGATCACCAAAAACAGCTAGTCCCTGTGATCAAGTAAGCAAGTGACCGAACACTTGGGGTGCTCTTTGAGTTTCTAACATTTGTTTCTGTTTCTGCAGATGGCGACCGGGACGTGACACAATCTGATCAGAGGTGGACGGACTGCTGTGGCATCGATCTGAAGTCGCCGAGTTCTGAGGGAGACCTGCTTCCCTGGAGGCGTCGACCTGCGCAGCTTCAATGTGTGAAATGGATATTTTTTTTTTTTTAAATTACACCAGCGGTGTCCGAATGTCTGCTTGAGGGCTGCATACTGAAACAAATTCAGAATTCTTTGACGCAAATTCATTAAATCAATCACGAAATGTTGCCATTGATATTTAGTGCTACAAAGCAGTGTTGTGTTTATTCGTGTGGTGTGTTGATCAAGTTGCCCCGAGGCTGCCATTTGGACACCAATGGTGACGTGTGTAGGGCTGCACGTGTATTGGAAAACTGCCATATGGTGGTCTAGGTTATTGACAGCTGATTTTTTTTCCAGGTCTCAAATGAAACACGTTTTCTTGCCTAACTATTTGTAATGAGTTAAGACGATAAGTCATTGATGTAAGTTAAAGTTAACTAATCCAACTGATCTCATTGCGATCAAATAGTTAACCTCCATCCAAGAATTTTACACAACTTGCCTCAATGCAGTGGTCTGGCCCAATACTGCCATATCATTGATTTTCCAAAATGTTGTGCAGCCCTCATTGAGTGCCAAACGCGCAGCGACGGCAAGCGCAAGCGACCGCGCAGCGACGCCAAGCGACCGCGCAGCGACGCCAAGCGCAAGCGACGCCAAGCGCAAGCGACTGCAAGCGCAAGCGACTGCAAGCGCAAGCGACTGCAAGCGCAAGCGACTGCAAGCGCAAGCGACTGCAAGCGCAAGCGACTGCAAGCGCAAGCGACCGCGCAGCGACGGCAAGCGCAAGCGACTGCGCAAGCGACGGCAAGCGCAAGCGACGGCAAGCGCAAGCGACGGCAAGCGCAAGCGACGGCAAGCGCAAGCGACGGCAAGCGCAAGCGACGGCGCAGCGAGACTTTTGTGCTTGTCTTGCAAGGTGGAAGAGACGATGTATGAAACGAAGAGCCGGTGGACGGAGGCCACCAGACCCGCGATTGGTGAGCGGGTTGCAAAGGAAGGAATCACCCAAAGAAAGCAGTCGCCAAGTGTTGAAGAGGAGCCTGACGCATGACTGGCCAAGGCTGGCCAGAGGCGGTGACATGGCAATCCAATCTGCAAGCCTAGTGTACACACTTGTTGGTTTTAATTTGATTTCCTTATTTTTCTGCCTTTCAGCTGGCAGCGGATGGGGCGAGCGCCAGCCTGCACCGAGAGGGACTGGGTTGCACCCACAAGACCAGGGAGGGGGTAGGTAATGAGTACGTTGACAGAAGTGAACCGCATGCAACTGAGTGCCGTTTGTCTTTTTGCACTTGTGCGAGGCGAAAGACGAGTCTAACACCGGCCGGAGCAGACCCGGACCTTGGCCTGTGACGAGCGGCCCACACGAGACTGATGGGTGCAGATGCAGCCAGCGTTCCGGGTGTGTATGACTTTGTTTTTTCTTTTGTGCTTTCCCTACCCCTGTCTGTTTGAATAGGGTAACCTGTAGCACGCACGGGCATTTGGGTTGCTGTGACCCTCTAGATACGAATTGGCAAAGTAGACAGCCCCTGCCTCTCTCCCTGCCTCCCTCCCTCCCTCCCCCCCCCCCTCTCTCTCTCTCCCTCGCTCTCTTTCTCCAATGTGCCCGGCAGTACCTGCATGGCCTGGTGCACTCAGGATGGAACGTGGCTATACCTTGCCCTTTGTGGAATACCAGGGTATAATGTCTGCCAGACTGGGTCCCAGTGTCGTCGACGGTGTCGAGGACAAGGAGATTCTCCGTGACGCTCTCCGTGACGTCACGTTTTCCTCTATTTTTCCTCTCGGGGCCAAGCCAGCTCTACTCAGGGGGAACTGGCCGGTTGCGCTTAAGTGCGCACCAAAGCCTCTTTTCATCTCCTCTCGCTCTCTCCCTCCTTCCCTCCCTCCCTCCCTTTTTGTAAGGGGTTAAACATTTCATAACCCGGATCGCTCCAATGCGGGAGGGCCGTATGAGACATGCGCCAGCCCGTGCGTGCCGCTAGTTACCTGATTCAAACTTACCTTAGTCAAGGTTGGGGGGGGTGCTAGTGGAATTTTTCCCCTTGCCAAAACCAACACAATATGTCTGCCTTTCAGGATTGCTGGGGCACTGGATCGGACGAGTGCCTTCACAGAGAGGGACTGGACAGGACCGCGGGACCAGAGGGTAATAATAAAAAACTTTATTTGCAGAGCACCTTTCATACAAGAAATGCAGCTCAAAGCACTTTACAACAATGAAAGAAATTATAAGCATCGAATTCTTCATATAGGAACAGACATAAAAAGAAAACAAAAACGTTCATGTATGCATACGCAATTAATAAAGGGAGCTTAGAATAGGAGCAAGCTTTAATAGACAGGTAATGAGCACGTCCACAGAAGTGAACCGCATGCAACAGAGTGCCGTTTTTCTTTTTGCAGTGGCACGAGGCGGAGGATGAGTCCAAACGTCGAATACCGGCCGGGGGGGGGGAGCCAACCTTCGCCCGTGATGAGCGGCCGACACGAGACGGACGGGTGCGGATGCGGCGAGGCCAAAGCGCCCAGCCAGCATTTAAGGAGAGTATGACTGCGTTTTTTTCTTTTGTCCTTTCTCTCCTTACCATCCCTCCACTTTTTCACTGGGTGTGCACACTGGCTATCTGCATGATGCCTCTTTCTCTCTCTCTCTCAGCGCTGCGTCATTTTGCAATATTGTTGTTTTACTGTTGTTTTTTTAATCATGAAATGAACTGTTTGTACTGTAATTGTGTGTGTGTACCACTGAACTGCAATTAAACTGAACTGAATTCAAGTGGTCCATTTTAAACATTGGCATTGGCAGGCTATCGTGCATACAAACTGGAATCATTTGAGACATTCTCAATGACAAGACAATTGTAAAGTTAGGCTGAAACAAAATTGACTTAAATATGCAGTGTCAGGCTTTTTATTTATTTTTTTAACTACACAAAGAAAAGCGGCATGCATTCTAAATTGTTGACAAAAGCCAAGTAGCCAGACACCGATAGATGCAAACGACAAGTGTACAAACGGTCCCTGTTGCGATCAGTAAGTCATCTTTGGCAACCCTGCTTTAAAATGGCCACCGAACTCAGAATCTTGCAGAATGTTGGTACATTTTTCTGTAAGAGTAAAAGCTGTTATTTGAATCTAGTCAGAGCCATTTTTTGGTTAGTTTTGAATCGTCATGCATCATGTGGGCATTCTTGTGAATAAAATCAACAGTGGTGTGTTTGCTTCCTGTTGGTGGTCTTGTAAATAAAGTCAACTTTGGTGTCAGTCATCATTCGCGAGGTGCCTCAATCGATGGTGCATCTCTTGAATGTGGAACTTATTGCATGTTTTGTTACAGGGCTTGATGTCTTCATTGGCTGTTTGACTACAAAAAAGGCTGTTGCTGTCCAGTCCAGGTTGCTGCTACAGTCAATTGAATTTATAAACATAGCGTGCAACTTCCAGGACCTTAGCTTTCAATTCAAAGCAGAGTTGCTAAACTACACGGCCAGCCTCGGCACATGTACTGGGTGGTACCACCCAGTTCAGAGTGAAGTAAAGGCCAGAATGTTCTTATTCATACCGGCATCCTTATGAAATTGACCATATCAGAAAGGCTACATGAATTCCAAGTGCTGCCACCGAGTAGCAGCATATTTGCCTCAACCTGTCTGATGCTGGGTCAATGCGATGCACCTTTCGTTGTTTTGCCCAAAACAACCTAAGAAATAAAGTACTGCCGTTATCTTGCCAGTGTGCATGTGTGTTCAAAGTACAAAACTCATTTGCGTGATAGAAGTCTAAACCACATGCTAGATATTTGCCTCAACCTGTCTGATGCTCTATTTAACTGTATGCGATAATGTTTAACAATTTAAATCATTTAAATTTTTAAGTACATTACAAATGAAAGGCGCCCCAATTAGACAGCTGGGTCAATGTGACCCGTCTTTTGCGGTTTGTTCTGCCCAAAGCAACCTAACAAATGCACATAAGTACTGCCGCTATCTCGCCAATGTGCGTGTCTCTAAAATGTACAAAGCAAGCAAATTCATTTGCATAATAAACTTCCAAACCACATGCTAAAAAATATTCATGTGATGCAGAAAGTCTTCTGTAGCTTGCTAAGATTTGCCAATTTGAGCAATGCCGTATCCGAACCCGAGGCTGGGGGTTGCCCGTCCATGTGCCTAATCGCTCGGGGATTGATACATCAGCAATGTCAAGTCAAGTTTATTTGTATAGCCCTAAATCACAAACAGTCTCAAAGGGCTTCACATAGACAAAAATTGACAATTATTCTCAAAGCATCCCCTGATCTTAAGCTCCTAATGCTTCTTTCTAGGTCTCCTCATGTCCTCAGCACTGCAAACTTTTGTGCCGGTACACCATATGAAGTAAATGGCGGAATATGGTTTTTTTTTTACACCTCCTCGAATGTGTATCAAGCATACCAGATGGTGTTTTAAAACAGCCTAGAATATTAAGTTACAAAAAGTTAAAAAGTTTAAAAAAACTTACTAAAGTTTTAAAAAGTTATTGATTATATATTTGCTCCAAGGAGGGAGTATTGACAAACGTCACCTCCTATCATAGTCTGCGCATTGTTGTGTGCTTCGCAGCGCGGTGTAGACGGGGGGGGGGGGTTAGTGGGCGCAGGCGGCGCAGGCAGCAGGGGGCGCAGGCGGCGCAGGCGGCGCAGGCGGCGCAGGCAGCAGGGGTGGGGAATCGAACCCTGGATCTCAGGTGTTCGAGCGCAGCGACGGAGCCACTCGCCAAGCGTGGCGAGCTCGGCAGTGACCCCGCTTTCACTTCGAGTCATTCTTACACCTTCAGTATTGCGCTCCGCGCGCGCTGGGTAAGTACAAAAGAGAACTGGCGGCCGCCGGCTGTCGTGTCACACTGGCCGACCGGTTCGTGACACGGCCTCATGCCCCGTACGACCCTGGTTCGATCCCAGTGGTGGGAACTTTCTCCTGCCCACTTTTGTAAGCGTCTGAATACATGCATATAGGTTGCATGTCGACGCATTTATTTATGTATGAACACCCAGTGTGGCCCCGCCCGCAAGTGGGCGGGGCGATGCAGCTGGCCCCGCCCCCATCGAAATGGCCCCGCCCCTGCCCCCGCCCCCTGCCCTACAAAAAGACAGTAGGGCAGGGGGCGGGGCGAAGCCCCGCCCCCTGCCCTACAAAATGACAGTAGGGTAGGGGGCGGGGCGAAGCCCCGCCCCCTACCCCATCAAAAGACAATTAAAAGTGTATTGAAAGACAGTAGGGTAGGGGGCGGGGCGAAGCCCCGCCCCCTACCCTACTGTCTTTCAATACACTATTAAAAGACAGTAGGGTAGGGGGCGGGGCGAAGCCCCGCCCCCTACCCTACTGTCTTTATATACAGTATATATATATATACAGTATATATATATATACAGTATATATATATATATACAGTATATATATATATACAGTATATATATATATACAGTATATATATATATACAGTATATATATATATATATATATATATATATATATATATACAGTATATATATATATATATATATATATATATATATATATATATATATATATATATATATATATATATACAGTATATATATATATATATATATATATACAGTATATATATATATACAGTATATATATATATATATATATATATATATACAGTATATATATATATATATATATACAGTATATATATATATATATATATATATATATATATACTGTATATATATATATATATATATATATATATACTGTATATATATATATACTGTATATATATATATACTGTATATATATATATATACTGTATATAAAGACAGTAGGGTAGGGGGCGGGGCTTCGCCCCGCCCCCTACCCTACTGTCTTTTAATAGTGTATTGAAAGACAGTAGGGTAGGGGGCGGGGCTTCGCCCCGCCCCCTACCCTACTGTCTTTCAATACACTTTTAATTGTCTTTTGATGGGGTAGGGGGCGGGGCTTCGCCCCGCCCCCTACCCTACTGTCATTTTGTAGGGCAGGGGGCGGGGCTTCGCCCCGCCCCCTGCCCTACTGTCTTTTTGTAGGGCAGGGGGCGGGGCCAGGGGCGGGGCCATTTCGATGGGGGCGGGGCCAGCTGCATCGCCCCGCCCACTTGCGGGCGGGGCCACACTGGGTGTTCATACATAAATAAATGCGTCGACATGCAACCTATATGCATGTATTCAGACGCTTACAAAAGTGGGCAGGAGAAAGTTCCCACCACTGGGATCGAACCAGGGTCGTACGGGGCATGAGGCCGTGTCACGAACCGGTCGGCCAGTGTAACACGACAGCCGGCGGCCGCCAGTTCTCTTTTGTACTTACCCAGCGCGCGCGGAGCGCAATACTGAAGGTGTAAGAATGACTCGAAGTGAAAGCGGGGTCACTGCCGAGCTCGCCACGCTTGGCGAGTGGCTCCGTCGCTGCGCTCGAACACCTGAGATCCAGGGTTCGATTCCCCACCCCTGCTGCCTGCGCCGCCTGCGCCGCCTGCGCCGCCTGCGCCCCCTGCTGCCTGCGCCGCCTGCGCCCACTAACCCCCCCCCCCCGTCTACACCGCGCTGCGAAGCACACAACAATGCGCAGACTATGATAGGAGGTGACGTTTGTCAATACTCCCTCCTTGGAGCAAATATATAATCAATAACTTTTTAAAACTTTAGTAAGTTTTTTTAAACTTTTTAACTTTTTGTAACTTAATATTCTAGGCTGTTTTAAAACACCATCTGGTATGCTTGATACACATTCGAGGAGGTGTAAAAAAAAAACCATATTCCGCCATTTACTTCATATGGTGTACCGGCACAAAAGTTTGCAGTGCTGAGGACATGAGGAGACCTAGAAAGAAGCATTAGGAGCTTAAGATCAGGGGATGCTTTGAGAATAATTGTCAATTTTTGTCTATGTGAAGCCCTTTGAGACTGTTTGTGATTTAGGGCTATACAAATAAACTTGACTTGACATTGCTGATGTATCAATCCCCGAGCGATTAGGCACATGGACGGGCAACCCCCAGCCTCGGGTTCGGATACGGCATTGCTCAAATTGGCAAATCTTAGCAAGCTACAGAAGACTTTCTGCATCACATGAATATTTTTTAGCATGTGGTTTGGAAGTTTATTATGCAAATGAATTTGCTTGCTTTGTACATTTTAGAGACACGCACATTGGCGAGATAGCGGCAGTACTTATGTGCATTTGTTAGGTTGCTTTGGGCAGAACAAACCGCAAAAGACGGGTCACATTGACCCAGCTGTCTAATTGGGGCGCCTTTCATTTGTAATGTACTTAAAAATTTAAATGATTTAAATTGTTAAACATTATCGCATACAGTTAAATAGAGCATCAGACAGGTTGAGGCAAATATCTAGCATGTGGTTTAGACTTCTATCACGCAAATGAGTTTTGTACTTTGAACACACATGCACACTGGCAAGATAACGGCAGTACTTTATTTCTTAGGTTGTTTTGGGCAAAACAACGAAAGGTGCATCGCATTGACCCAGCATCAGACAGGTTGAGGCAAATATGCTGCTACTCGGTGGCAGCACTTGGAATTCATGTAGCCTTTCTGATATGGTCAATTTCATAAGGATGCCGGTATGAATAAGAACATTCTGGCCTTTACTTCACTCTGAACTGGGTGGTACCACCCAGTACATGTGCCGAGGCTGGCCGTGTAGTTTAGCAACTCTGCTTTGAATTGAAAGCTAAGGTCCTGGAAGTTGCACGCTATGTTTATAAATTCAATTGACTGTAGCAGCAACCTGGACTGGACAGCAACAGCCTTTTTTGTAGTCAAACAGCCAATGAAGACATCAAGCCCTGTAACAAAACATGCAATAAGTTCCACATTCAAGAGATGCACCATCGATTGAGGCACCTCGCGAATGATGACTGACACCAAAGTTGACTTTATTTACAAGACCACCAACAGGAAGCAAACACACCACTGTTGATTTTATTCACAAGAATGCCCACATGATGCATGACGATTCAAAACTAACCAAAAAATGGCTCTGACTAGATTCAAATAACAGCTTTTACTCTTACAGAAAAATGTACCAACATTCTGCAAGATTCTGAGTTCGGTGGCCATTTTAAAGCAGGGTTGCCAAAGATGACTTACTGATCGCAACAGGGACCGTTTGTACACTTGTCGTTTGCATCTATCGGTGTCTGGCTACTTGGCTTTTGTCAACAATTTAGAATGCATGCCGCTTTTCTTTGTGTAGTTAAAAAAATAAATAAAAAGCCTGACACTGCATATTTAAGTCAATTTTGTTTCAGCCTAACTTTACAATTGTCTTGTCATTGAGAATGTCTCAAATGATTCCAGTTTGTATGCACGATAGCCTGCCAATGCCAATGTTTAAAATGGACCACTTGAATTCAGTTCAGTTTAATTGCAGTTCAGTGGTACACACACACAATTACAGTACAAACAGTTCATTTCATGATTAAAAAAACAACAGTAAAACAACAATATTGCAAAATGACGCAGCGCTGAGAGAGAGAGAGAAAGAGGCATCATGCAGATAGCCAGTGTGCACACCCAGTGAAAAAGTGGAGGGATGGTAAGGAGAGAAAGGACAAAAGAAAAAAACGCAGTCATACTCTCCTTAAATGCTGGCTGGGCGCTTTGGCCTCGCCGCATCCGCACCCGTCCGTCTCGTGTCGGCCGCTCATCACGGGCGAAGGTTGGCTCCCCCCCCCCGGCCGGTATTCGACGTTTGGACTCATCCTCCGCCTCGTGCCACTGCAAAAAGAAAAACGGCACTCTGTTGCATGCGGTTCACTTCTGTGGACGTGCTCATTACCTGTCTATTAAAGCTTGCTCCTATTCTAAGCTCCCTTTATTAATTGCGTATGCATACATGAACGTTTTTGTTTTCTTTTTATGTCTGTTCCTATATGAAGAATTCGATGCTTATAATTTCTTTCATTGTTGTAAAGTGCTTTGAGCTGCATTTCTTGTATGAAAGGTGCTCTGCAAATAAAGTTTTTTATTATTACCCTCTGGTCCCGCGGTCCTGTCCAGTCCCTCTCTGTGAAGGCACTCGTCCGATCCAGTGCCCCAGCAATCCTGAAAGGCAGACATATTGTGTTGGTTTTGGCAAGGGGAAAAATTCCACTAGCACCCCCCCCAACCTTGACTAAGGTAAGTTTGAATCAGGTAACTAGCGGCACGCACGGGCTGGCGCATGTCTCATACGGCCCTCCCGCATTGGAGCGATCCGGGTTATGAAATGTTTAACCCCTTACAAAAAGGGAGGGAGGGAGGGAAGGAGGGAGAGAGCGAGAGGAGATGAAAAGAGGCTTTGGTGCGCACTTAAGCGCAACCGGCCAGTTCCCCCTGAGTAGAGCTGGCTTGGCCCCGAGAGGAAAAATAGAGGAAAACGTGACGTCACGGAGAGCGTCACGGAGAATCTCCTTGTCCTCGACACCGTCGACGACACTGGGACCCAGTCTGGCAGACATTATACCCTGGTATTCCACAAAGGGCAAGGTATAGCCACGTTCCATCCTGAGTGCACCAGGCCATGCAGGTACTGCCGGGCACATTGGAGAAAGAGAGCGAGAGAGAGGGAGGGAGAGGGGGGGGGGAGGAAGAGAGGGAGGCAGGGGGTGTCTACTTTGCCAATTCGTACCTAGAGGGTCACAGCAACCCAAATGCCCGTGCGTGCTACAAGTTACCCTATTCAAACACACAGGGGCAGGGAAAGCACAAAAGAAAAAACAAAGTCATACTCACCCGGAACGCTGGCTGCATCTGCACCCATCAGTCTCGTGTGGGCCGCTCGTCACGGGCCAAGGTCCGGGTCTGCTCCGGCCGGTGTTAGACTCGTCTTTCACCTCGCACAAGTGCAAAAAGACAAACGGCACTCAGTTGCATGCGGTTCACTTCTGTCAACGTACTCATTACCTGCCCCCTCCCTGGTCTTGTGGGTGCAGCCCAGTCCCTCTCGGTGCAGGCTGGCGCTCGCCCCACCCGCTGCCAGCTTAAAGGCAGAAAAATAAGGAAATCAAACTAAAACCAACAAGTGTGTACACTACGCTTGCAGATTGGATTGCCATGTCACCGCCTCTGGCCAGCCTTGGCCAGTCATGCGTCAGGCTCCTCTTCAACACTTGGCGACTGCTTTCTTTGGGTGATTCCTTCTTTTGCAACCCGCTCACCAATCGCGGGTCTGGTGGCCTCCGTCCACCGGCTCTTCGTTTCATACATCGTCTCTTCCACCTTGCAAGACAAGCACAAAAGTCTCGCTGCGCCGTCGCTTGCGCTTGCCGTCGCTTGCGCTTGCCGTCGCTTGCGCTTGCCGTCGCTTGCGCTTGCCGTCGCTTGCGCATGCCGTCGCTTGCGCATGCCGTCGCTTGCGCATGCCGTCGCTTGCGCTTGCAGTCGCTTGCGCTTGCAGTCGCTTGCGCTTGCAGTCGCTTGCGCTTGCAGTCGCTTGCGCTTGCAGTCGCTTGCGCTTGCCGTCGCTGCGCGGTCGCTTGCGCTTGCCGTCGCTTGCGCGGTCGCTTGCGCTTGCCGTCGCTTGCGCGGTCGCTTGCGCTTGCCGTCGCTTGCGCGGTCGCTTGCGCTTGCCGTCGCTGCGCGTTTGGCACTCAATGAGGGCTGCACAACATTTTGGAAAATCAATGATATGGCAGTATTGGGCCAGACCACTGCATTGAGGCAAGTTGTGCAAAATTCTTGGATGGAGGTTAACTATTTGATCGCAATGAGATCAGTTAGATGAGTTAACTTTAACTTACATCAATGACTTATCGTCTTAACTCATTACAAATAGTTAGGCAAGAAAACGTGTTTCATTTGAGACCTGGAAAAAAAATCAGCTGTCTTAAAGTGCATGTCAATAACCTAGACCACCATATGGCAGTTTTCCAATACACGTGCAGCCCTACACACGTCACCATTGGTGTCCAAATGGCAGCCTCGGGGCAACTTGATCAACACACCACACGAATCAACACAACACTGCTTTGTAGCACTGAATATCAATGGCAACATTTCGTGATTGATTTAATGAATTTGCGTTAAAGAATGCTGAATTTGTTTCAGTATGCAGCCCTCAAGCAGACATTGGGACACCGCTGGTGTAATTTAAAAAAAAAAATTAAAAAAAATCATTTCACACGTTGAAGCTGCGCAGGTCGACGCCTCCAGGGAAGCGGGTCTCCCTCAGAACTCGGCGACTTCAGAGCAATGCCACAGCGGTCCGTTCACCTCTGATCAGATCGCGTCACATCCCGGTCGCCATCTGCAGAAACAGAAACAAATGTTAGAAACTCAAAGAGCACCCCAAGTTGTCGGTCACTTGCTTACTTGATCACAGCGGCTAGCTACTATTGGTGATCGTCGCCGGGTCGGATCGGGCCGTGCGCCCCCCCCCTTTTTGCGTCCGGCCTGCAAATGGCAGAACATGCAATGAGTTGGGCGCTGCTCGCATCATTACGTTTTCCTCGTGGACCGGCTCGCCCAAACACCGCCCCCTACACCTAGAGAACAAAGGACACACAGCTTAGATCAAGCACGACAGTGGTAGGTTAGAAAAGACAAAATGTTACCATCTCGCTCCAATGCTGTCGTCCTACACCTAGGGGAGAACAAAGAACGCAAGTACCACAGTGGTGGTAGGTTAGGGTTAGATGAAGTGCAACAGTGGCAGGTTAGAAAAAGACAAAATGGTACAAGTCAAATTGCAAAATTGGACATTCGGGATCAGCTCGCTCCAATGCCGCCCTACACCGATGGGGGAGAACAAAGAACGCAGCAAGCATGACAGTGGCAGGTTAGAAAAAGACACTAAATGGTACAAATCATATGGCAAGATTGGACATTGGGCTCCGCGTCAAAGTTCAGTTTTGTTTCCAACCAAGTCACCACGTCCTCCCCCAAGTGAGCCGTCAATGGCAGCCAAGCGCAAGACACCGCTGGATCCAGATAAGCCACAACCTCTTAAGCAAGACCAACCGTCAGACCCCCAAACACTGGCCACACCTGCAACCTTTCCGTCGTGCACCCATAACCAAAGGCAACCACACTGCCCCCTCCTGGGCACATGATCCGCACATGTTGACTTTTGCAGCGCGCTGCTTGATTCTTGACTTGATATAGCATTGCTCCTTTGGATAGGCCATTGCTCCCTTGGATAGGCCATTGCTCCCTTGGATAGGCCATTGCTCCCTTGGATAGGCCATTGCTCCCTTGGATAGGCCATTGCTCCCTTGGATAGGCCATTGCTCCCTTGGATAGGCCATTGCTCCCTTGGATAGGCCATTGCTCCTTTGGATAGGCCATTGCTCCTTTGGATAGGCCATTGCTCCTTTGGATAGGCCATTGCTCCTTTGGATAGGCCATTGCTCCTTTGGATAGGCCATTGCTCCTTTGGATAGGCCATTGCTCCCTTGGATAGGCCATTGCTCCCTTGGATAGGCCATTGCGCCTTTGGATAGGCCATTGCGCCTTTGGATAGGCCATTGCGCCTTTGGATAGGCCATTGCGCCTTTGGATAGGCCATTGCGCCTTTGGATAGGCCATTGCGCCTTTGGATAGGCCATTGCGCCTTTGGATAGGCCATTGCGCCTTTTCATATGGAATTATACTTTTCCCATTGGGCTCCTCTTGCAGCCTACAAAAACACAGACAGCCATTAATTGTGTGCTGGGAAGCTGAAACTCGACAACCATTGTGTGTTGGGAAGCTGAAACTTGACAAAAACAGGTTTTCACCTTATTTAGGACATCTCTTCCTCAGTGTCCTCAACATCACTGAAAGGGCTCCTCAAGAGCCTCCTGCTTACTTTGTATAGAAGGATGCTGGCTGGGCGGCCTTTTTTAGTGCTACAAAAGACAAGCAAATTATTGCAACCAAAATAGACATTGAGTAGAGTGCCAATGGCATGATTTTTTTACCAACAATTATACATACTAGGAGTTTTCCATTTGAAAAAAATATCATTGTAGTAAGTTATGATAATTGATCAAAATTATAGTTCATATCTTAATTTTATACATTAAGTAGTGTTTTACATTTGAAAAAATATATAATCATTACATTGTAGTCAATTTTGAGAATTATTCAAGATTATAATTCATATTTTAATTTCATCATCTACAACTCACCTCACATTGGACAAATGATCCAGGTTGGCGGCGTCCAAAAAGGGAGAAAATAACCCGCGCAAAGATTTGTTGCGTAACCGAACGACAGCGGGCGCCATCTTTGAACGGATTTGGTCCAATTTGGACATGACGTAACATATTCGTTACATTCACCAGTTTGCATGACACGGAAATGGCACACGCATAATTTAAAATAATAAAATAATGGTTTAGTTGACTAGAGTCAAACTAACATTTCCTATAGTCAGACAAACACGCGCTTATTGGCGGCGTCATTTACGAACCTTCTACAAACAAACGAATGAAAAAATGCGGGCCAGCATTAAAAAAAAAAAAAAAAAAAAAAAAAACGCGAAAGACATTTAAAATACCACCAAAACGCACAACGACGCGACGCAAAGTCGATTGTAATGTGCCGTGCCGTGCCGTGCCCAAACCTCAAGCACTCCCTAGACAGCAAAAATCCTGCAAGAAATAATAAATGGCATCGTAAGAATAAAAAAAAGGCTTGTGAGAAAAGGCAACAAAGCACACATTTTGGGGCCGATTTGAAAACTCCCCTTGCGGTCTCCCCAACTTCGACGCCTACCGTCGCCGTGTGAAAATCCTCCAACAAACAAACATGGCGTCCGTCGTGAGAGACGGCAAGAAACGACAAACATTTGCTCCCTTACCTGAGAGAAAGCCACGCGCTCGGTGGTACCTGCATTTGAGAACTCCCCTTGAGCGCGAAAATCGTGGAAAACGGCAGGAGACGACAAACATTTGCTAGCTTACCTGAGAAAGCGTCCGCCGCCACGCGCTCGGTGGCACCTGTATATGATAACTCCCCTTGAGCACACCTGTTCTCAATTTACCGAAAGCCCTGACGTCACATCCGTCAATTCAAATCTTCTTCTCCTGATCGTCCAACGGCGCTCCGCACACTGACGCCGCCAGGTGGTCGCCTGTCATGGTGACTACTGTGGAAAGGGTTGCTTCGGACTATCCGTTGAAACTTTGAACATCCAACATGTTTGGATGGAGGATGCCCTATCAATAGGACCAAATCTCCTTTTGTTTCCGAAGAGGCTCTGGTCGAGTGGTTAACGCCATTGCCTTCAATCAAATGATTTTCAAACGGGTCCAAACAAGTTTTTCCGTCATGGCTACAAAGATCTTTAGAGCTTTTCGTTCACTCTCGTTCACTGAAAACATTTGTTCTTTTGAACCCATCGCTCACTCACGAGCCAACACTACACTGCACTGCAGTGATGTGCATTCCAGTACTTTTAGGTGAACGAATCTTTAGAATCAGTTCACTTAAAAGAATTGTTCAAACGTATCGTTCAACGAATCCCCCCCCCCCCACACACACACACACACACAAAATGATACGGCTTTTGTTTTTTTAATAACATCCAGTGGAAATAACCCATACACATCAAAGAATACAACTACCCCAAAATTGTTATACATGATAATAATTGGCTCGAGTAATTAACACATTTCTTTCTATAATACAACACTTACACACTAATTCATTGGCAACAGTCTCTCACCCGGTCGTGAACGGGAAGTTGCGTCACTGACTCGTTCGTGAACGAGAAATTACGTCACTGATTCGTAAAGTCCTCCTCCATGTAATGCTTGCTGGCGCTGCTGATTGGCTGAATTTCTTCTTCGTTTTGTTTTGCGGCGGGGTAGCACTAGCTTCAATGGGCATCACTGACACCTACTGGTTGAAGTTATATATGAAAGCGAAAAAAAGAACGAATCACTTTAGGAGGTGATTCGTTCACTGAAAGGAGTCGTTCTTTTTGAACAAATCGTTCACTCACCAGCCAACACGAGCACGCAAGGGTGTTGCTTCTTTTCGGGGTGAGCTCAGTGCTAAGACAGATAAATTGCCGTGCAGATAAACCGAAGGTGATCCTGCATATTGCAGCTCCTTTTGTCATCTCAGTCAGCTTCTCCCTCCCATTTCTGGTCACACGTAGGCTTGGAACATAAATCAAATCCTGGACGCTCGAGCTCCCCTCCTGTCTCGTCTTCATTTCTTTTGTTTTTCGAAAACGTGGCTGCCAGAGGCCAAGCGAGGGGCTGCTATGTGCGACGGCTGCTTCGGCTCAGGGTCACGTCTTGGCTTTGGATTCCAGGCGTGGAGCTCCTGGACACGAAGCAAAGCAACATGCGTTCAACACAATTGACTTTAGAGTCCTTACGATGGCTAACAATCGTCAGATATTGGTTTGAAGTCAAAGTTGAGAAGCAGCCGCTGAGTCTCTCTCGCTCAACGTTGGTCAGGTTGTTCTGGTGAGTGAACACAAGGGGGCGGCCTCTGCAAAGAAAAGTCAGCCTGAGGATCAGCCGCTCGTGAAGATGACGAGGACGAGCTGGAGATGATGATGATGTTATTCATATATTAGTCTCGGTCCTACGGCACTGCAAAGTACAAAAATCAACAAGAGATTCATTACAAATTAAAATAATTATCATAATAGCTCATCTCCAGAAGAAAGAAAGAAAGAAAGAAAGAAAGAAAGAAAGAAAGAAAGAAAGAAAGAAAGGTGATTGATTACATACACAAAACAAAAAAGTGAAGAATTCCTATTCATGAGTGTGTCTAAAAAAAAAAACATTTAGCACAGCTCCGTGTCATTTGTTCTCTCTCCATCTGAAAAGTAATCAAGACCTTTCAACAAGGCAGTCAGTTCTCAGCACTCCACAAACGTTCTTTCCCAGCAAAGACGTTTCAATCGATTTCAAGCAGACTGTGTGAGTTTTTCTGGGCCTCGGAGTTCGCAAAACTGACGCCATGAATTACAATTTAAAAAAAACAATCGTGAGGCTGTTGTAGAAACTTGCATGCGTAACAAGCCAACAAATGAGTGAGGCGTGTGCATGCTGTGAATTGTGAGCAGGTTGGGATCACAGCTGCATAATATCGCAAGCATACGTTTCAATTTTGTGTATTGAGCCCCAGGGAGACAGGACAAGTAGTTGGAAGGAGAGACCGGGAACATTTGCTTCTCTAGCTTTCTGTTTTCCAAAGCAAGGCAGGCCTGCTTGCTTGCTTGCCGCTTGCACACGCAGCAACGCAAACAGCGGCAAAGAATGTTCGTTAGCAGCGTGTCTGCCCGATCGCACTCGCGTCTGCTTTACAGAGAAAAATGAACTTTGCTTGAACTCCTTTCTTGGGGAGCCACATCCAGCGAGGGTGGGACTGCTCTACACAAGGTCGCTAGCCCCCGTGTAAGCAAAGGTCAGGAGCGGGGGCGGAGATGCGGGGGGGGGCGTTTGAGTCATCTGATATTCCCCTAAAAGTCGGAGGGAAAGGGAAAGTTTGAAATTGTGCTGAGTCATTCGATGGCCGGATGTAGCCACGCTGCTCGCGATGCCATTTCCTCAACAGGATCTTCGGCATACTTTTAACAAACGGAAGACATAAAAGAGTGGAGATTTTTTGGGGACAGGGACTCTCCATGTTTCGCTTTTTTGGCCAGGAACATTAGAATAGCATGAGATAAAATATAAGAAAATATAAGAAATTAAAAAAAGTATATATATATATATTTAAAACCTTTATTTACCCAGGCAAACAATTAAGAACAAGTTCGTATTTACAACTGTGGCCTTATTAAATAAATAAATAAATAATACTAAAATATAAATAATTTATTCTAAATAAAATAAATAAAAAAGAATTGTCTGTTAACCAATGTAAAACTTTGGCTCAGCACTTTTGCTGTGAGGCGCAATAATAATGACTTAGCAGGATATCCAACACCTGACGACTGAGGTAACTGAGGTCAAAGGTCCAATCCATACATGTCCTCCCAGTCACAGCTATCAAGGGATTTTCCAGGGATGATTTTTCTTTGTCAGAGGGAAGGCCGCTCTGGTTCGAAGGATATCCCATTGCAGATGTTCAAGGTAGCTGAGGTTAAAGGTCACTATTGGCGTCATACCCCCAAAAAAATCACAGGTTGATGAATACACCGTCACTAAAGTGGCTCGGGAGTGTCTAAATTTGATACCCAGTTTTCACTTTTGGCGCCGGGTGGCCCTTCAAACCAAGTCAGTCAAAGGAATCTCTGCATCAGGAAAGCACGAGCAAATAAAAAAAACATTTGGGCTCGCTTTGCGTAAGACTATAAACGATCTGCTCATGACCCTGAATGTTTACATGGCACTTGCAACCAGACTGGGAAAACCTAACTCGGCCGTGTGCCTCCCTGCAGGACAATTAGATTCATATTCAACCAAATTTGTCCATTCGGAAAAAGCACTCCTGGGAATAGGCTTGTGTTTTCCTTTATTATTAAATTAAAAGTCGAGCGGCTTCACGTTTCACCGAGAGTGAGCAGTGTGAGATTAAACACGCATGTTTTCAATGGCTGCATGAAAAATAAATATACTCAGACAGAAAAGCTTCCAGCCCGTAATGACAAAGTATGATGTTAACCTGGCCGGCTCAAACGTTTTTATGTCTCCAGACGCAGCGGTCGATTTCAGCTGAGACTCGGACTGACAATTTTCCCACATTTGAACGAGAAGCCATTGCGCGTGTGCGTAAGAAATGGGAGCAAAACGACTACGCGTGTTATGCGGGATAGCGACAAGAAGATGGGAACAAGAAGGAGGGCTCAAGCAGCATGATTCACATCTAATGAAAGTTGGTGGTCAGAATTTGCATGCTTCCCAGTTGGATGAGCGCAATCTATATTTTGGATGGAAATTTTCCAAACCACCAAATGTGCCAGCGGGCTTTGCTTTGCTGACACGCAATTGCAGTAATTGGACACAACAATCTCTCAGCTCAATCCACAAAAGGCCTGTTGCGATAAACACATCACAGAGGACATTTCAACTGTTTGGTAAACTTGCGTCGTAAATTTCATGATGGCAACTTAATTGCATCGGGACAAGGAGTTGATCTGAGGGATTTACGACTTTGGTGATTCTTCTTCCCTTTGCTGTGAGGTGGCGGTGTGTTTGTATGTGTGTGTGGCGGGGAGGTCTTTTGTATTTGTGCTCCCTGTAGCTGAGATAAGTGTTAAATAAAAAACAAAAACACACACAGCCGTCTCTCTTTAAAATATGTTGTTGAGCAGTGTGATCACCTTTGGAGGAGCATCAGTTATTGCCATGGGACAAAGGACGTGCCGGCGGGGTGGGCAAGGGAGGCGGTGCTGAACTGCTGCCCTCTAGCGTTCTTTCCTTTCTCCTGCATGTGAAGAATAAATAAATAAATAAATAAATAAATAAATAAATAAATAAATAAATAAATAAATAAATAAATACCCGAGTAAATAAATAAATACATAAACGAACACCCGAGTGAGCGAATAAGTAAATAAATAAATAAATAAATAAATAAATAAATAAATAAATAAACACCCGAGTAAATAAATAAATACATAAACGAACACCCGAGTGAGTGAATAAATAAATTAATAAATAAATAAATAAATAAATAAATAAATAAATAAATAAATAAATAAATAAATAAATCCTGGTGATTAGGCTCCATTCAATTTGATACTATTGATTTTCTTTTTCAGTCAAATTATTTCCACAACTTGATCATTGAATAGCTTAATTGGCACACCCGTATGGTAAGAATTAAGAAAAAAAAAAGTGGCCAAAATGGGCTATAAAATTCCACTCAATTTTTGAAGAGAAAACCTTCAAGAATTGTCAGATAGTAAAGTGCTATCAAAATCAACTGACTTCATTTAAAGCCTCAAAGAGTGTTCACAGATCTTGCTTTTGTGTCGACCCTCTGAAGTCATCCTCGCCTGGCAGAAAATATGAAGAATATGCTTCTCGAGTTACACAAAGCTTTCGGGATCTTTAACCGCTGTCACGAATGACTAATTTAAAAAATAAACTGTGCCATGTGTTGATGCAGTCGGACTTTTGCACCATCCTCTTTCTGGACACCTCCTCCTCCTCCCATAGAAAATTGCGAGGAGAGCGCTGCAGGCGAACTTGGGAATTGTTGCGCTGCAAGCTCTTATCTAAAAGGGATCTCTATCCTTTGCGAACAAGACATTTGACCTTCCTCGACAATCAAGAGTGACGTAAAAAAAAAAAGAGAAGAGGGGAAGAAAGAAGAAGTGGGCTGGCGGAGCGCGAAGTGCATGCAGCAGTTTGGAGGAAACATCTCAAGTATAGAGTTGCTGTCGAGCGTGTCAATTTTGCCGGTGCGTGCTGTCTCTCCTTGCTCCTTTTGGGATGTTACGTGGGTGACTTTTTTCCTTTTTGGGGATTCGCGCATGTGCACGCAGGTGTGTGACAAGCAGCGACTTTTTTTTTTTTTTTTCCTTCTTCCCACTTCTTTTTCTCACGTCAGAGAATTGATGACTTTCCCGCCGCTGGTGGCCACATGTGGACCGCAGGACACCTCTCGTCTTTGACTCGACTCAACTTTGTGCTCGAAATATATTGGACTACCTCTTCTCAACATCCTTGTTTCACTTTTTTTTATTTCTGAAACTTTTTTTTTGTTATTACTTTTTGGTCCAAAAAGACAAAAAACAATGGAACACTCATTGATCCGAGTCACGTGCGTCTTGGTGGTTTTCTGTCTGCTTGACAAAAGGTGAGTTCAAGTCTAAAATGATTCTTAAGACACTTTGACGTGGTCCTCAAACTTTTTGCAACTACAATTGAGCTCTCCGAGCACCACCATGATGACCAACAACAGTGAACAGTAACGTAGTAGGTCTAAGGGTTTATTTAAAAGCGGGACTTGATAGGGGGGAAAATAAAAATCTTATGACTCAATGAAAATTCAATTGACAGTTAAATACAACTGAAGTGGACTAGTAAAGTTTTCCTGGACATATAAATTGCAATCATCCTTTATTCTTTTTTTTTTTTTTTGTGAGTGTGCTTGTACCACACTTTGGATATTGCTGCAGCAAAATCATTATTTACGCCCTAGACTGAGTCAGCAGAATGATTCAAAGTAATTTTGTGGGTAAAGTGGTTCAGATAATGGATGATTATACAACCATAAAACTATTAGGTTAAAAAACAAAAAAAGGTCAAAATTGGTTTGAGAAGCTGCTTGGGTCACTTTGACCCTACAACTTTTGGAGTTTTGATCAAAATAACCTAGAAAGTTGGGTCAATTAGTTGTTTTTAATTATGGACCCTGCTTGGCTTATTTTTGTATAAAAGTACAATACTGGATGAAAACAGGTCTAAATCTATAAGCGTCTTTCAAATGTTGATTTTTTTATGATTTTAAATGTTGTGACTAGAGGCATTCACGTTGTTGGGTATCATTTACGCCCGGAAATGTGTCTATGCCATCATTAAATGTAATTATGGCTCTTTATGACATTAATTAGATGATACCATTTTGTCTAACTAAAAAACAAGCAACATTTTCTGACTGCGGTGAGCACTCAAGCTGAAAATTGATAATAGCGAAATAATCATTACGTATGTTTCCACTGGCGTTTATTATCCACGGCCAATTACGTGGTCGGCAATGCACCCCTCCTTCTCAAACAATGTTTCTCTTAATTAGACGTTACGCTCGGGAAAGAGCTGTTGAAACAAGCCTCGGCTCCGAGCAGGAAACGCAACAGGTAGTAACAGACGCCCAAATGGAATTACAGCTGAGGGCGCGCAATCAAAAAGCAATGCCACCATCACAGATGATCAACATCTAACGCGCTTTGATATCTGGCCAAGGTTCCTGTTTTTTAATTCCCTACAAAATACAAAAGACCTTTGTTCTCTAATTGGCTCGAGCACACACGTGGCGATGAAATATGGAGTGTGCAAAACTTCCAGCTGCATGTCAAGTCACAGTCAAGCATGTGCAGATGTGCGTGTGCGCCTGCAGCCACGCTCCGGGTCGTGTGTCCGGGCCCGCGCTTCCACACACACACACAGACACACACACAGTTACAGGAGCTGCTTCTCTGTCGGCTCAACCATTTTGCTTGACATGATGTTGTCGACCCAAATGTGATCACATGACCTTGTTTCCCACGCAGGGTAGACTCCAATGAAATCTTAGGCCTGAAGCTGCCCAACACCGACCCCATCCTCAACGCCAACACGGTGTGCCTGACGCTACCTGGCTTGACCCGGCGCCAGCTCGGGGTGTGCATGCGCAACCCGGACGTGACGGCCTCGGCCATCCAGGGGATCCAGATCGCCATCCACGAGTGCCAGCACCAGTTCCGAGGGCACCGCTGGAACTGCTCCAGCCTGGAGACCAGGAACAAAATACCCTACGACAGCATCGTTTTCAAGAGAGGTCAGACGCGTGCGCTCACTCCAAAGCGATCCAAAGTTGCGCTTTTCACACTCAACTTCACACGGATGTGATTCCTCCGCACGACACGCCTGGGTGAAGATACTTTATGTTAGTGTTATCTATTTGTCCACAGTCAAAGATCATGTTTCCTCTTGTTTGGGACCGCCGGCGCGGTAGAGCAAATCACACACGTGGCTGCCGATTACCTCCGCTGACTCCTTCCTACTTTGGAACCGCCCGACGCTGCTTTGCTGTCAGCGGTTGGCACAAAAGATGAGCGGAGTTCAAAAGTTGGTCACCTGCAGATTACCAAACTTGGTGCAGATCAGTTTCCTCAGGCGTCGTTTGAAGTCTCGCAAGCTTTACAAGTTAGCTACAAAAGGATGAAAGCGGATCTCCACCCCAAGTTACAGACTGGAAAGGGCATCCGCTCGCTTCTTTTTGGGGGGTGGGAGGGGGCAAGACTGACGAGCGGGGCATTTTGCACACTTTTGGAGATGAAGTGCCTTTAAACCAACGCGAGGTGCGCCTCCTTTAAGCTTTTGTGTGATTTTACGACAGCGGGAGGGCCAAGATGATCCGTCACGCCATGTCATACCTTTCATCAAATTTACGAGGCCATATTGGCTGCCAAATATAATAAATATTCTAAATTATTATTATATATTTTTTTACTATTATTAGTATTATTTTTAGATATTATATTATATTATATTTTACTATATTATATTATATTAATTATATTATATTAATTATATTATATTATATTATATTAATTATGATATGATAAATATCTTGCATTAAAAGCCGCCTGGAGAGGCAAGACACGAAGAGACCGAAATAAGGGAATACCTCTGCTTCTGTGACTTTGCCGTCTTCCCGCGGGCAGGGCAGGGCAAGCCTGCTTCTAATGCTTTTTACTTCCCTCGCCAGTGCGAAATTTCCTCTCAGCACTTTGCCAACTCTCGGCGGCAAAGGCGTAAAGCAGTTCCGTTGGTTTCTGTAACACAAAGTGACAGTTTCCCTTGAATCTTTCATTCATTTTGCCACTTCCTCAGCCATCAGTTCAGCCGGGCATGCCGCAGCCGGTGAATTATTTCTTAGATTGATTTGTTCCCTCCTTCCAGCCCGGCTCAGTGCCTGAAACGGGCTTTCTATGTATGAGGCAGAGCCTAAGTGCTATCCAAATCTCATGAGGTGGCGTGTGGGGGGCTGGGGGGGTGGAGGTGTGTTACAGTGGGAATCACTGATTATCAAATACTGTATTGTAAACCTTAAAGGTTGACTCAATTAACACACTTTTAGCTCACAATTTGGATTCGTTACAGAGAATACTAATAATAGTCATAAGAATGTCTAGAAAAGCTCCAGCGGATCTATGTGAAGATAAAGAATCTATTTCGTGGTTGGTCGTCAGGACAGGCTCCATGTGAGAGCACAGCTGGCTGCTGACAGAATATCCTGCGATAGGCGGACGGAACAATGGCTGCTTCTTGTGCGTGTCCTCTGGTGGCAGTGATGGAGGTCTGTTTAAGCTCAGCTGCTCCTCAGGGACACTTAATTGTGGCTGTCCCACACGTTTTCCTGTTTTCCTGCTGCTATGTTGATTTTAGACCCAAATCAAATCATCTCCTCAGCCAAAGAGAGGAAAGTTAGTTTGTTTTGCAATATCATGTCGTTAGCGTCTTCAGTTCGAGCGAATGGCCTCGATGACCTTATGAGGCTGACAAAAGATTTGTTTGGGCGCTCTCGTCCCGACAGGTTTCCGAGAGAGCGCCTTCGCCTACGCCATCGCGGCGGCGGGTGTGGTGCACGCGGTGGCCAACGCCTGCTCCATGGGCAAGCTGAAGGCCTGCAGCTGCGACGAGAAGCGACGCGGCGACGAGGAGGCCTTCCGCATCAAACTGCAACGCTTGCAGCTGGAGGCCATCAATCGAGGCAAGGGGATGGTACACGGCGTCATGGAGCACTTCCCCGCCGAGCTGCCGGGACCTCAGGACTCCTGGGAGTGGGGCGGCTGCAGTCCCGACGTGGAGTTTGGGGAAAAATTCTCGCGGGACTTCCTGGACGCCCGCGAGACCAACCGGGACATCCACGCTCGGATGAGGCTTCATAACAATCGAGTCGGCAGACAGGTGAGTCCACGGGAATGACAGTTGTTAACATTCGTATCAATTTCAAGGAGTCCGATACCAGCCACTGATACTTGATGATCACATTTTCGGTATCCGTACTTGGTATCAAAAAGTTTCGGTATCGGTCTAAAAAAAAGTTGCTCTTAGGTATTTTCTGTTTGGAATTCCAGTCAACCTTAGTTTGATCCAACCCACGCACGTGTGGAAAAATTGCATTTAAACAGGGGTGTGTAGAGTTTTTATATGCGCAGTAGATGCACTAAAATCCTTTTTCTACTTTGCACAAACATGTCTTTGGTTACTATGTAGGGATTGACATCAGTGATTAACAGGTTCCTGTTAAGTTGCAGAACACCTGAAGCGCATCATTCCAAGATAAATGAAGGCTATAAACTATCACACGCACACACAATGAAGCGTAATACCAGCGGCCGCCATTCGGAAAACAAGAAGTGGAGCCGCCACCTGTGTCTGCCACTTAGCAATTTCAAAAACAGGATTGCGCGATGTAGTTGGGCAAAAATAAAGATCGAAGCCACGTTACGATCCAGGGAGTTCCCCTGAGGACGGGGAGTGACAGGAAGCATCAAGTCGTTCAACAGCTTCTCTTCTGATGCTTTACGATGGCTTTGATATCAGGCTCCTTCTTGTGGTGTCATTTGATCATTTTGACTTCAAGTTCCTGAAACATAGCAAACCATTTTCCTTACCTACGGTGGCTATTTAGCTCCAGGCCTGGTTTTGACCTCACATTTAGGTGGAGCTTTTGTCATTTCCCCATTTGTCATATAAAGTGATCATCTTGTCCCAACTTTAGAAGTTGTCCGGGTTTTTTTTTCTGCCTGGTTTGCGGGCGTGTGCCGATGGTCACGTTCCGTCACATCGGTTAGCGTGTCAAGACAAAGTGAAAGCAGTAGTCAGGGCGAAAACACATCTATACTTGACTTTTATAGTTGTACTTAAAGACTCTGTAAAGTGGACTGAGAGATCTGTTTTGAAATCGCACGTTTGAAGAGAAATGCTGAGACATGCTGGGCTCATTTATGATGAAAAACTGCTAGCTTGCTAGCTAAACGGTGACTGCTCTAGTTAGCCAGCTCAACGGTGGCTACCCTAGCTAGCTAGCTAAGTGGTGGTTGCTCTAGCTAGGTAGCAAGCTAGTTAGTTAGCTATGACTACTCTCATAAAATGCATCTTCACTTTAGTTAGTTCACTGGCGTGCCTGCTTGAGTTTAGTCATTTTTGATCAAACAAATCCCTCACTGCATTCTATTTTTAACAATTTAATACAATTAAGAGGCTGATAATACTTTTTTCCCCTAACTTTGGTAAATAAACAATATCGTTGGCTTTCTTTCCTGGTCGACTGCAATTTAAAAAAGAAATGTCAACCCTGACTGCATATATTCCCCGTCTTAAGCCGTTATAATTGAAGTATATCTTTGATAATTGGTTTGGTGCCCCAGGGCGACGCAATTGGCGGATATAAGCCGTGACGACGCAGCAGAGCAAAGGAGCGTCTGTTTATGGCACATTGTTCCCGACTTCCTCCCGAGTCATTTGAGTCTGAATCTTTCCATCAGTTGACTTCTGGTCCTCTTGATTATGCAGACAAAACACAACATCGCAAAAGAACAACATCGGGCCTCCCGACGGTGGCTGTAAAAGTAGAAATGTTGCCGTTTCTGAGAAGGTGACTTCAGTTTCAAGCAGCCCTGTGGACTGGGTGTCAGTCTTGTGTGGGGGCTCATGTAACATGTAGTCATGTCCTCACGAGCCAAGGAAAGGAATCATTTGTCTTGCGGGGCCTACGTTGTGTAATGTTATGAGACTCGCAGGTCAGTAGGGCTCATGTCTGCTGGGCCGCCGAAGGCTAATGAGGCGTCTGAACATTTCACTCCTTAGCGTGCTCTGTTCTGGTTTAAGAGATTTGATCGGAGTTGGAATCAGCTCCAAAATATCCAAATGGTATGACCTTAGGTTTGCATACGAGATGGGGGAAAATCCATTCCTGGAGGCTGTTGAATTATTTGAAACATTTCGACATTCTCTACTGCCAGCAAGTCAAAAGAAAGCAGTAACTAGGTTATGATTTAGCGATTAAAGAAAGTCGAGTCGAAGGCATTTTATCGATGACGTCATGGTTGCAATTAAGAAATACAACACAAGAGGGAGTGATGTCCTATAACAGCTTCACATACGGCATATATTAGTTTAACACAAATAAACAACAAATTATAATTTGTTTTTTTAAATCTGTTATCTACCTACAGCAACACAAGTGTTAGTCATTAGCACCACAAGCTAACTAGCTGAAGCACCGGCAAGAATTCCTTCAGACCTTGATGCAACGTCAATCGTGCAGTAACATTTTACGTATATATGTTTATGATCCATATGAGTGACATCACGTCAAGTTTTTAAAGACACATTAGTCCAAGATGGACTTTTTGCTGTGTCCAGTGTTAGATGCGCCATTTTACTGTTGGTTTTGGTGAAGAACATTGGAAGAAATACCTCTGAGACCTCATACACGCACGCACTCACTCAGCTTCTTGATTTAGAGTAAAATAGTCCCAGGTGAGTAAATAAAAATAATGCCTTTGGTATGTCTTTCCCCCTCGACCCGCGACTACCACCTTGCTCCCTCCAGCCGCTCGCCCAACTCCCAAGCGGAGGAATGCAGCGGTTCTCTTAGCGGGGGCGTGCATGTCCCCTCATGCCCACCCCAGGGTTCTCACGACGTCCCGTCTTGTTTTTAGTCCTAATTAGTGGCTGCTTGCAGTTTGGAGACAGATGTTTAGAATCCTGCAAGAAAGATTTTGGACTTCAAACAGCAAGGTTGGAAAGTGGAAAGCGTTTTGGGCCGGCCCAACGTTGCGCGCTCCTCTCTTCTGATGCTTCTCATATGTTGAGAAATGAATAATGCCAGGAGCAGATGATTTTTTTTTTTTTTTCAAACAGGATGTCAGAATGTTATTAACGTACTTTACAGTAAAAACATACATATATATATTAAATGCCACTCGGCTGAAATAATCGCTCCAGCGACTGACCGCAATATTAGGTACACCTGCAGCATCTAATACGATCCAGCTGTACGCACAATTCTGCCTTTGCAAAGATAATACGGCTGTTTATGTTGAGTTATTGAAATAAAAATGTGTTGAGAATTCTAAGGAGGGTTGTGTAACTGCACTTGAGCTTTATGGGAAATGTCTTACATAACATGGCGTGGTTTGAAGATGCAGGTCAAGTGTTTGGCCTTCATGGCCATGCACATTGGAGTCAACAGAATCTGAACAGGATCATTGACAGACACCTCACCTGCAACCATAATGCCTGAAAGAACCTGGAAAGGGGAATATTTTTTCACATCTTTCAAAACACCTGTCAGACTACTTGCCCGTGAGTATTATCATGTTGTCGGTCTATATGTTGCTGCATCATTTGTGTTCAAATAACGGTTGTTCAAAAGCATCAAAAGAATCGATTCAATTTGCAATGATGCGAAACAAACTTCACCTCTGAAGTGAGTAGGAATGGCTTTTTTATAACCGGATGATATACATCTGCAAGGTAGTACTTCACCGTGGCTATAAACTTCACAGCCAAGTGAAATAGTTTCAATTTTCACGGGCCCACCTCAATCATTCGGCAACACACCTCCAAAAAAATGCTTGCTAAGATCGCCTGTTTGTACGTATGTAACGTGGGGGAGCTCTGCCCGGCGTTTTGTTGAGTCCTGTCTCTTCATTAGGCAGGTGGTGACAGTGCAACCGTGTACTTTGTTACTGGCAAACATTTTGTGGTAATTACCATTCAGCATCAGCGCTTGACTGGAGGCCAAGAGCCAGAGACGTTACGGCTTTTTTACGGGAAGGAACCACGCGCCTCTTGTGCAACATGTCTGCTATTGACGATGCGAATGGATAAAGTCATTTTGGCAAATTTCTCAATTAATCCAGTCATCTATTTTTTCATCTCGGATCATAATGCGGCATCATCACAAGGCTGCCGGATTCCACTGTTAGTTGATAAGAGAATTCGTTCTGGTCTCGGTTGTAGGGGTTCGATCGATTAGTTGACTTTGCATTGTGGATGAGAATATAGGTTAACATCATTAGCTTTAGGTGTTCCGATCACCGCCTGTCTAAAAATATTTATAACTAGTGGCGAGAAATTTTGCACATCACAAATACTCCCAAAAACATTTATAAATAATAAAACTAAAATAAAAAAACTAATTCCAAAATGATTACAATCTAAACTAAACACATTTAAAAATAAATAAATAAATAAATAAAAGTGATCATCAGCATGATTAATTGGGGCGGAGTTGGAATTAGTTGCCTTCATTAATTGACTCATGAATCGACTCGGCTGCCACCCAAGAGCCATTCAAAAGAAAAGACCGTGTGGTCGACTCCCTTGGCCTTATCAGTGGAGTGGTTGATGTGATTCACCACACACACGCACACACACCACCACACACATTCCACCTTTCGGACTGCACCTTCTTACTCACACTCGTGCATTGACATGAGCGCTTCATGGTAAACTCGCAACAGGTGGAAGTGCTTATGCCGGTAATAACTTTTTATTACAGTCTCTAAATGAGAGTGGTGGACACTGAGTGGGCAAATACTACACACACACACACTTGCAGAGCGCCGCCGAACCCACTGCACTCCCGGACGTGCAGTCGAATGTGCGTGACTGCATTGGCTCCATATGCCGTTGAGCTCGCGTGAACAGCGCGTGCTTGTTTTTGAAGCAAAGCGTTTGCTTGGTTTCAGGCGATGTTAATGCACCGCTGCGGGATTGTTTGTGTGCTTTGGTATCGTCGGCACGGCTCTCTGCCGGGCTTTAAAGCGAGCCAGAAGTTGTTCAGCAGGCGCTTTGGGGACAGCGAACACAGATTTTCTCTCAACTACTTAGTCACCATGACGCAGGGATTGACTGGTGATTCCATTCCAAACACGCTACTGTGCATGTGTCATGGCCAATCCGTAAGTGGAGATCTTGCAGTTCCTCATTCACATCCTCCAACGATTAACTTCTGCCATATAGAACGTACGCATCTCCTGCGCTCATTTTAAAAGGAATACAAGAAGATTGGCCGAGAATCAAGTTGGCAGTGTTCACTCCAACAACGGCGCAAACGCCCATTTGTGCCCACGCCTGTCTAGAAAAACAACACAACAAAGAACACTCCACCCAAAAGTTGAATTGAGGCAATTGGACTCTGTTGCGGTGGCTGTTCTAAAATGACTTGCTATTACGCTGACAATATTGTCATCATACTCATAAAGCATTCTAATTTAGTCTTTATAATCGGAATAAAAGATTTTGATGGGTAGTCAACCTCCGCACGGTAACAATGCTTCCTCTCTCATTGTAGTTCTTTTGAACTGATCAAAAAGCAAGGCGAGGCCCCAGATTAACAGGAATGTGGCAAGACTTCACCTTGGGCGTGCTGCCGTCACGCAAAGGCCACAGAACGCCAACAGGCACCCGCATGCTGAAAACCGCCTCCTTGCGTTTGCTTGTTGGACAAATAATCGCTGCAATTACTCAACGGCGCTAACGGGCATATCTCATGGAAGAGTGCAAATGCGCAACTCGGATCAATTCTTGCCAAATCAAAAGTATCAAGTACGCTTGAGTGGATTAGCAGTAGAGGTTTTAGAGTGATGTCATCAAACAAATGCTTACAGTAACAACACTACTTCTGGCGCTGTTGGGCTAAGTTCATTCAGTGATTGCCGCACAGTAGCGAGCCTCGGAGCCTGGCAGCCGGCCGCCAGCCCAAGCAACGCATCCTGCATCCTGCAGTGGCAATCTGCTCCCAGCATGTGGCCTTTCATCTCCGTCTGGGCTTATTTTATAGACGCCTCTGTCTCACTCTGCAAGCCAATTAAAAGTCGCCAGATGTTTGTCTCCAACCGCGGTCCGCCATGAGAAGCATCGTTTCGGTCGACGAGCATCGTGAAGCCATGCGTCAGAGGAATATCAAGTTATGAACTTCATCCCTTCAGTGACCCCGTTTGTAACTCCAAATGTTCATAAATCAAATTACGTTTACCATTAAAAAGCATGGAAATGTAATTAATCTGTTCCACCCTCCTAATTATTTTCTATTTAAATTTCTTATATATATATATATTTTTTTTTATCTGAATTTTTTTTTTTTTTTTTTTTTGGGGGGGGTTGAAAAAAAAATGCAGTTCATTACAAAACTAACCGAAAAGTTATATAAGCTATCAGAAAGTTTATTTTGCATGCAATGTCACCTTTAAAATAGCATCTCACCTTCACTAAGATGCATAACTTCACTTGAGGTGTTTTGACTTGAACAAAATGCCCCCAGCAAGCCTTTGCAGAGTGGATGAGCACCTCACATGACATTCTGACACAAGGCTTGTGGAGCAAGCGCGGGCGGCGTTCTCATTTTGGGCTATCTGTTATAAATCTGATGCCTTTCCTTTCAACTTCTTGCCAAGCCACATCTCTAAAAAAACAAATGAAAGCTCCCGTGCGATACAGTACGCAATTAATAAATGTGTCCTAAACTAAACTCCAGTTTTCATGGAGATGTTGTAACCTTCTCCTTTCTGGAAGCCAAACGCAGAAGTTTGAATCTTGTTTGCTTTAACCCTCCAACAACAATGCTTGAGTTTTTTTTTTTTTTTTTTCTTTCTTCCCCGCAGCGAGCGTACCATCAAACGGTAGCAATGTGGATGCAATTACGACTGCGACAGTAGGTCAGTCGGACTCTTTAAAGTCAAAGTGGGCTGGTGACTTTTTTATGATTACAGACTTTGCCGTGTGTTTAAGTCTGCCGTGTTTGTGATTCTGGGGTTGAATCTGCCCTGAAAAACTCCAGCAAATACTGCAATCGGAACCCGGTGCCAGCACTGCTAAAGTCATTACACTGATGTTTACCAAAAAAAAAAAAAAAAAAAGCCTCACAGACGTACTATGTGCCCATCACAATGTCTTTTCAACACTCGAGATGTTTATTCCCAAAATCGTACTGGTTACTCTGGGTTATTCTGCAACGCATTTGTGGGTATCTTCCATTCCGTTTGTTTATTGGCTTGAACCAAAAGATTGCTCATTTTTTCCCATGCCTGACATTTCTGGCCAGTTTGATGAGTGATAGCGACAAAAATACATCCAAGGTCACGCTTACCATCAAGAAGCATCCCATTGAAAAATATAAACTGTATGTATTTTTTTTTTAGGTTTTGAAAAGTCACTTGCACATAATGAAAACATTGCCAGCACCACTTTGACTGAGTTACAAAAACTGGAATATTATTCTGTGACACAAATTAAATCTACCAAAAGAAAGAGTCAGCTCTCTTCTTTCGCCAGAAAAAAAAAGCTTATTTTCTTCCTATTTTCAATTTATTAGTCATTCGCAGAATACCGGTTTCAGACAAAAAAGCGGAGAAAACAAGCGTTTTTGTGGAAAGTGAGTTGGTCGCTAAAATGTTTTTGCTTTACTGACACCCTAAAGCAAAAATATAAATGTATTATATGAAAAAAATATAAATATATATATATATAAATGTATATTTCTCTGATCATCTCACCGCTGTCTCAACAGGTGGTCTGCTAGCTTCTCATTCTTAGGCTGAGGCTCATTTTCGCACTGACGTGACAAAACATTATTGACCTTGGCGCTGGGGCTCACGTGGGCGTTTTCCTTCCCTTTCATTTTTTTTAGATGCTCATGTCAAACAGATAAATCAAAACCCTTTCCCGTAACTGTTTCAGTCTTTCACCTGCCGTTCATTCATTCATCCAAGCGAGGAAATATGCAGCCTCTGCCTGGAGGCAACTTTTCTTTTGTTTTGTTCTATTTTACCTCGCAAACATCTTGAAGAACCTTCCTCTCCAAATAACACCACTATGACATGAAATGTGACAAAGTCCTCTGCTCTCTCCTGGCCAGGTGGTGCTGGATCACATGAGGAGGAAATGCAAGTGCCACGGGACGTCAGGAAGCTGCCAGCTGAAGACTTGCTGGCAGGTGACTCC